>NC_052131.2:51638345-51995735 GCF_016086655.4 Lepeophtheirus salmonis | reverse complement strand
ATTTTATGATTGATTTTTTTTGTTTTTTTACTCAAAAATACTACATATCTTGAGAGAAGCATCACCTTGGTTTTATGACCGTTTTTCTATAATATAAAAACATATTCATAATGATTGAAACATAATTGATAGGCATGAATATTACAAGACAAGAAAGATATGAAGGTCACTGATTGCAATAACATATTGGCATTTTAATATATTAGAAACAGTAGAACACTTAGCAATTGTAAAGGAGAAGAAGAACAACAAATTCAAAATGGAAAAGATCACTGATAACCTTCCATTACTACAGCTTCAATTCTTAACAAAAGCACTAATCTGGGATGTTAAACTACCCCAACATTAAAATGAATATTTTTGCAATAAAAAACTTTATTTGACCATAATAGTTGTTATATATGATACCTAATATATAAACATATGTGAATAATTTGAACATAACCTAAGAAATAGCTGTCGGAAAAATAATATTAAACTTTGCTGTTTGTAAAAAGATATATTCTTCGCAAATTCAATAGATTTTTTTCTTACAAGAGTCCCTTATATTCCCTTGTCAACAGAGCTATAATCATATAAAATCAAGCATGCTTAAGTTACCATAATTATAAATAAATTAACGAAAGAAGAAAATAAGTAATAATAGGTAAAAATTATAGTTTATGTATAGAGTAAATGGCTAATAGGTAAAATTTCCGCTTCATTTTCTTTACCTTTTTAAAATTATGAATAATATTTTAACATATGGTAACAATCCTTAATTGGATCAAAAACAGATTAAGTATTCAAAATGACGCACTCAGTACTAAATAAAATACGACAACTTTAATAAAAATAAAAGAAATATAACTTTTGGGTTTGGATTCGTATACTCTTGGGTTCCATTACATGAATATATTCATAGAAATTCCGGTTATATTTATAATAATATTTCAAGACGAGTGTTTATCCACGTGTAAATTAATAGATTATGATCAAACAAGACCACTTTTAATAAAGAATAATAGATTTTACAATTACTTTCTATCACTTTTTTTCATATTCATGGATAGGGTTGATTAATACAAAGAAACCATAAATAATTTTCTTTGAAACCTCGATAATTAATTGTATAATTAGCTCAGAAACTAATGAAGTATCATCAAATAATATTTGCGATACATTAATTATATGATAAATGAAAAAATTTACATATACAAAAAAGTGGATGATACAGACACTAATATTTCAGCTTCTGAGATGGATAAACACCTCAGGGAAATAACAAAGGAATCAACAATTTTTTAGCAGTTCTTAAGATCAGGAATGTGTTTTTGAATATCTAAAAAGTTTCTACTGTGTCATTGCAGCCTTAAAAAATATGTTATATAGATGGTCCTGTCAAATTTACTTAGGGGGATGGGGAGCGGAAGGGGAAAGGTTTGCCCATAACCATATTAGGTATTCGTCACAAGTATTCATTTTTATCATTTCAACATGTACAAAAGTTAGATCTTGTGTACAATATGAAAATAATAACTAACAACCCAATACAGTATAACATTTATTTATATAATCTAGTTTTTTTTTGTTTTGTTTATAGGTAAGATTTGAAATGTTTTAAGCCTTTTGATAGCTCCTTCACCAAAAGACAAAATTGAACCTAAAAGTATAGTTTCCACACAATTATCAAGTTGGAACTTTAATCCGGGGGGGTATGCAATAGATACACGTTCATTTTACCTCACACTCTATACTGCCATATTGAAGAAATCAAACTGAGATAATTTTTTTATCCTTGGGTACAACTTTATTCTTCTGCAGGTTTTCTTAATTATACAATATGAAAAATTATTCTTACATTAAATTACTATTTTTTTTTTTTAATCATGCAATTGTACGCTTAATATATATTGCAAATCGTATAAATAAAATCTAAGATATCACCTGGTAAATTAGTCATCGTACTTTTAAATTATTAAATCATGCTTTCTGTTTTTATAGTAGTGAAATTAATCATTTCTTGATGAGGCTAATATAGATAAAAAAACAAAAGATTTGCTTTATGTATTTGTGATTCTGTAACTCTCATACAATATTTTTGCCACTCAACTCCTTAATCCTTCAGTACCCTCACATTTTGAAAAAAAGAAAAAGAATGTTTCGGGGACTTTTTGTCCATTGTCCCTCTCCCAGAGCTTTTCTATAAATGTTTCCAAGGGTTAAAGTATTTGTTATGGTAACTGATGATTGTTTGGTGATTTTACTCAAACTAAACTCAATATTCCATTTTCAAACTCAATCAGTATAATTCGTATTAAAAACTATGTAGAAGAGTGGCTCACTTTTATTAATTGTATCAAATATTCACAGAAAACAACAGACTGACTCATAATAAGTTTTTTCTATCAAAGAAAATAATAGTATCATAAATCAAATGAAAACTATAAACTATAGTCAACACACTTGGACATATCATCTAGTATCATAATTTTGAATACAGAGGCAAGAATTGATCGGAACATGTCTATGAAATATTGGATTGTATTTACATATATATCATGTAACAAAATAAATTAAACATTTTGCTCCTTTCTTGATTTTTGTTAAGGAGTTTATCTGTGTTAAATCCTACAATATGTATGTATAATGGAAAAGGTCAAGGTGAGCTCGAAACTTCAACATCAACTTAATTTTGAATCCTTCTTACTACAAAACGATACAAATATCCTATATATTATATAGAAAGAATTTATACTCCATAAACCCTCCGATCAATTAGCATAAAATGTTCATTACATCTAGGTACATACAGAGTCCAGATATGAAATTGGAATCGACCATGGAATAATTAGACTGAATGTCCGTGTTTATTTCCTTCCCCCCCCCACAGCTGCCTGTAGCTGATCTTATGAAACGTCATGACAGCTAAGCTTCTCTCCTTCAAAAGATTCTTCAAATTATTAGGGTTACCATGCTAATTTTCGGTTTCTTTCCTTTAACATGCTCAAAATACATGGGATTTTCATGTATATTTGTTTATATTTTATCAGTGCAACTCCATCTCATCAATTAAAAGATAATTTGCAATAAAAAATATTGCAGAAAGTAACGAAATGCTATTGATATTCCGACATCCCTACTTAATTTTCTTCCTTCTTGTTAAGAAATAAACAAAAATTATTGAATATTTAGTGCATTGTGTCATGTTTTAAAAGAGAGACTTCCTCATACATACTTTAGCCGAATTTTGCATTATTTTGTGTCATCCACTTCAAGTCATACGGCGGAGTCATGTTTTGCAGACATGGGCCGGCCACCAAATGAGTGAGCATCAAACAGAGAGAAAAACTTGATTACATATACTTATATCTGAATGACCTTGTCTTTTTACTTTTCAAAATATAATGGGTATCACGCAAAAATTATCTTTCTTCTTCATAAACTGCTTGTATACCTATATATGTCAGATATAAATACCTATATTTAATTATTGTCTCTTTGCAAATGATGTTTAATTAATGAAAAAGGGGCTTTAATGTTCTTTTTGATATTCTTTAATGATTGGTCAATCCTCATTTATTAATCTTTTTTTTAAGATGATGCTTCAATATGAAGTCGTTTGTATATTTTTTGTTAGGTTCCATTCCTCTTCCTGTCTAAGGATTTCAGACTAATGAGCAAGGGGGCGAGATAAAATGCAAATAATCTAAATACGTATTGAAATAGACCAAACATGTCAGTTCATTGGTTCGGTGGATATTCCGGACACTTGAACACAGTCTGAAGGCTAAGATTTTATTTTGCATATACCTAAATAATCTTGTGCGAAAAATTGTATTGGGGAAAATTGTCTGTGGAAGATTGCCATAAAGAAAATTGCCTTGGAGGAAAATTGACAGTTAGAAGAATTACCCGAAGGAAAACTGCCCTTATTTTGTTCAAACTTCATGATAAATAATAACACACTATAAATTTGCTTGATGTTATTTATGACAAATATCTCAACATACTTGTTTATTTCGTCCCTTTAAGTGCGAATACTATTATTGCAATACAATTTCCTTACAATTTTTTAATTCAATCTAATCTTCTAAGAAATTCAAATTAGCCCCGGGGGTAGTGTGGGATTGCTAAAAACCATCCCCGATTCATCCAATACATCGAAGGAACCCCTCTAATACTAAAAAATAATTCCAATCCCTCAAGTTGCCCGGGGTACTTGAGAGTATCCCCAGATCCTTAAAAGTCACCATGAAAGTATCATATATATCCAATGAACCCCTTTAATATCAAAAAAAAGTTCAAAGACCTCGGATTGGTCAGGGTCCTGGGTGTAGTGTAGGATCTTTAAAAACCCCTGCCAATGCATTACATACATCCAAGTAACCCCTCTAATATGAAAAAATAGTTTCAAGCTAATGGGTTGTGTGGTGTAATTGAGTGTACCCAGGATCTTTAAAAACCACCGCCAAGGCATCACATACATCCCAGAAACCCTTTTAGTATCAATTATAGTTCCAATCCCACAGGTTACACGGGATTCTTAAGGATACCCCCGGATCTTTAAAGACCACCACAAAACCATCATAAATGTTGAAAAAATAGGGGTAATTTTCCTAACTGGCAATTTTCGTCCATGGATATTTTCTCGAAGGGAATTTTCCACGGGCAATTTTCCCCAGGGCAGATTTCCTAGTACCCTAAATAATGTATTATATTACTTATTAAATGGGTTTGAAATGATAAGCCGGATATAGTTAAATCCAGACTTAATGAGGAATTACTAAATTATAATATGATACATACAAACTATAACAAAAATGATGGATTTATTGACTGAAGGGAGGGCTATGGTGTCATACATTTATGACGTCCGGAAATAAGTAAATTTTGGTCCCCCCACCCCAGGGATTGGACCTCCTTAATTTTTAGGTCCCCTCCCCCCTATATTTATTTCTAAAAATATATATATTGGTTACCTTGAAGACAACTGATCAGGGGCGTCTATAGGATTATATTCGGGGGGGGCATGGTTGCTTATTGGATTTTTTTCCCAAAATATTTTTTTTTTTTGCTTCGGAGCAGAAGGATACTGAGCCCTCCCCCCCTCTGCAGATACCCCTATTGATATACTTCATATTGAATAGGTTTTGTTGATTAGTGAAACAATTATCGTTCCTCAATGTAAAAGACTCCGTAATATCCTATACCCCCTTGCAAAACATTTAAATAAGTACCCCCCGTCTCTCTGTCAACTGGACGTCGAGAATGTATAACACGCCCATAGTAAAAAAAATCACTCGATTCCTTTTCCGAGACCGAGTCTTCTTCTAATTATTCCAGCTTAACCTGGAACCATATGGACTTATACATGAAATTGGCTAGGAATCCAAATCATACTTTGAGCTTTAAATATTCACATTTCCCAAGTCCGAGTCCAATTTATTTTGTGCCCACGTACAAAAGGCCCCGAGTAGTGCCGTCAGAATGAATTTGTAAGTGGCTGGGCCAAATTATCAAACGGTAACGTCAAAGTCATGTAACCTTTGAATGTTATTATAAAAATATTATAGTTAGTTTAAAAAATGGCTCCTTGGCCTCTATGGCTAAAGCAAAAGTGTTTTTTTTTTTTTGTTTTTGTCCAAGTTTATAAAAGTGTATCAAGTTCAATTGCTCTGACATATTGACTCAGATCATGATGTTTCGGACTGGGATACAGGTTTGCTAAATTGTGAGATGAAGGAAGTAAACACAAGTCCCACCCCATTATATAGGAAGGACATATAGGCTGAAAATACTACGATGTCGATCTTCAATTTTACCCCCATTCTAACGAAGGCATACACTTATAATTCCCAAGTAAGCCATCATTGTCACTCTCCTTGATTCAGGAGCAAACGGACTCGTTATTACTTTATACTTAGATAATCTATCTTCACGAATGAAATAAAAATGACAACAGGCCAGTATTCGTCAAGTAAGTGGAGTGTACGTTTGAGCCTTGATCGAAAAAGATTGGTAGAGGAAAAAGTGATAAAGAACTTGGAAAAAAAAGATACAAAACGTGATCGTAAAATAATCCGAAATTATATCCAATGCATCACTAAGTCTTTCATTTGGCTGGTCGTGGTGGAGTGAAGCGGATCTCGGGACTGATATACGAAGAAACAAGAGGTGTACTTTAACCTTGTGATACTGTAACTTATACAACACCCGCCGAGAGGAAGAGAGTTACTTCCACGGATATAGTATATACTTTGAAGCATTTTAACGTCGATTTTTAATTCTGACCTTCTTTTGTCTGAGATTTAAATTGTAATTTTACTGTTTTGTTCTCGGAATATCATTTACTGCGATTAGAACATATATTGCTTTATTTATATAAGAAAAAAAAACGGACAATAGCTTTGAAAAATAAAAAATCCCGTTCAAATGGCCAAATGGACTCAGTCACTCTATCTTTCTAGGACATATTTTGTACACCTCTGCTTTTCAAAAAACAACATTTTTTGTTTAAACTTGCACCAATAAAGATTCGACCTTCATAATTCCTTTTGCAAAAAATGCTATACTTGAACATTTTTAACAACTTTTAATAATAAAACTTACTATTAGTGCATAGATAAATTTGATGATGGCTATTAACCGTCGGTAGAGTTAACTAAATGGGTAGTTTCGAAGGTTAATTGGAGGTCACTCGATTGTCTCTATCAGGAGAAATGCTTCTTTAATTATCATACTTTTATTAATAGTATTGGGTTTTGGTCTGAAACTCCTAGACTAATATATTTGTTGAAAGATCCAGATAATAGGACATGACCCAAATAGAAAATATGCATCATCAACAAAGTGGCGTGTCAGTCTGGAGCGTATTGTTTCAAAAATGGCGTGTTCTCAAGATTGCTCCACTCTCTGTCACTTTATTCCAATCAAATTTTTTTTTATTATAATTATTGTATTTGCTTCAAGAAGCAGTTTAAAATTTAAACACGAAATTGCTTTTTTTCAAATTTTGGTCCATGTTTTGAAACAGCGATCTGGATCCAAATATCGGTCAACATCGGTCAAAAAAAATCCCTTAAGACTGGAGGAGAAGAATTGGACTCGAGACTTACGACTGGACTTGAATTTGAGTCCAAATATATAAAGTATATTTCTCTAGGAACGACTGAGTATCGAACCTACGCGTATTGAGTTCAAAAGAATAATTTATTCAGAGTACATTCTCCATTGAGGTACGTCGTTCCATTTAGATTGAGTTAGTTGGGCTCAAGTTTGGTGTGGACCGATTTTTTAATAAAATTGGTCTTCATCAGAAATTGACGGGTATTTTTTTTAGAAAATAAATTCCATAAATTACCTTTACATAAGTCGTCAATTTTTTATTTCGGTTTGAGACCTGCAACCATCGGTCCACAACTGTCTAAAAAAAATAACTTATCACTAAGGCCAGAGATGTGGTCTTGGACACGCCTTGTATTTGAGTCCATATTCTGAAGACATGCGTCTTGACTTGATAACTCGATCATTTCTTATAGAGGCACTGGATATAAAGTACTTTTTATTTTCTGAGGAATTGAAGTGAACTCCATGAAAATATTCAAGGATTTAGGTTTGACTTGCACATCTGAGCAACGATTTGTGACTCAATTTGGACTTGTAGTATAAACTCTCCTTCGCAACTTTGCTTATGATCGAAACAAAACAAAAAAATCGACCATGGACCGAGTAAGTCTTAACACTAATAAATATAACCTGAAAAGCCTAACAGATAGACAAAAAAGCTTCCGTATTCCGTGAATATGCAACTACATGCTGGCCAAAAAATAGGAAGTACATCATATATACAATAAGAAAAAGACTTAACAAACTATTGCAAGGATATGAAATCCGCATAAATACTCAAATCATCATCAGAAAGAAAAAAAAATATGCACGAAATTATGGTTGAATTGGCAATCCCTCAATTCTTCTTTTGTTAAATGATTATATGATTTTTTTTAAGTAGAAAAAAGAAGGTTTTAAATTAATTTTAGGGATAGGTCAGCTTGTCCTTCGAATCCATGGGCTTGATTTTATTGAAATCTTCATAGAAATATCCTACCTATCTACACATACATATAACGTCTTAACGGATAAACATATTACGTATGAAACTGACCCTTAACTTAACAATAAAACGTAATTTATCTAAGTACTACTTCTCGTCAATGATAACTAAAAAGCTGTGTTTGGTGCGTAATAAAAAAGAGCATTTTATTGTATCAATAATTATTTATTTAAACCCTACTACCCTAGGAAGATACTATGAGCAGTAGATATTTATAGACACAAACTTAGCAAAAAAAATTGTATCATAAATCAGATAACAGAGTCTTCATTCTTGTATCACAAACTAAGAATCAACTCCGTGACTGGGAAGTTCAAATCTAAGGTATATAGATAAAAATTTGCAATATTCTTCTAATATTTAAATGAACATAATTTGATAGTACATACCATTATTCTTACGAATGTATGATGTATAGTGAACAAGGTTTGTTTGGGTTTACCTTGAAGAAGTTTGAAGAGTAGAGTAGGACCTGTTATTCATATTATATAATTTACAGAGGTTTAGACTCCAGACATGAGATTTGACTTGGACATGAGTTTATATCTTGAAAACTTATAACTACAATTAATTGTCACAATGAAAGACTCGCTACTTCAATTGACCTCGAACGTTTTTATATACAGAACTCAAGAAAAGCCTTAATACTAGTATTGGATCAGTTTTTAAAAAAGTCATATAGATTGTAGTCTATCTGTAATGAAAAATCCAGTATATTTTTTAGCTCATCCGTTTTTTAGAATAAGTAATTTGAAAAATGAGTTTTCTTTTCCTCAGCTGATGTTATTATTATTGAACTCCTGAGTAGTGAACTTCATTTCCTACTGCATTCGATTATATTCAAAATCGGATTAGACATTCGTGCGTACCCATAAAAGCCAGAGAGTAACCTGCAGGATTTATTGTGGAGTTTTAATTCTGCATGATTATTTCTTCTTCTTTTTTTTTTTTTTTGGGGTGTTTTAATTGTTATTTTAAGGGAAAAAATTTGAAAATAAAATTTAAATATTAAATTTTTTGAAAAAAAATTTCAGAAATCGACGGCCATTTATTTTTTTATTATTTAAATTTAAAATATTAAATAAATTGGAAAAAAATTATAAAAATCCATAACTATTCACAGTTAAAAAAAATTTGGAAAAAAAACTCAAAAATTCACAGCTGTTTATAAAAAATTTAATTTATTGGGAAAAAAAATTCAAAAGTTTTATTTCAAATATTAAATTTTTTGAAAAACATTTCAAATATTAATTTTTTGAAAAAAAAATTCAAAAATTCATAAATATAAACAGAAAATTCATTTTTTTGGAAACAAAAATTCAAAAATTATATTTTCTAGTAAAAATCAAAATATTCTTTATTTGGGAGGGGCTACAGACCCTCCACCTCCCCCCTTTGGAAGCCCCTGGTAAGCCCTTGTTTTACTCAGAGTAGAATTGAGAATCCACATCAGAGTCATTCTTGCGAATGTCCCTGTGTATTTCCTTATCCCACTCCTCCCTCGTAACAGCTGATTGTAGCTGATTTGATAAAACGTCATGACGGCTAAGCAGCTCTCCTCCAAAACATTATTCAAATTGTTAAGGTTACATATTTTTTTTTTTGTTCCTTTTTTTAACATGCCTAAAATACAGACGATTTTCATCAATACCTATAATAAATACTCTCGTGGATTAGAGAGGAAAGCAGAAAAACCTCCTTTTCTACATTGTTTGACAATCAGGCTAAAGTAGTAATTATCTCAAATAATTACTAATTATAAAGTATTTTAGGGTAGCTCTCTATTTTTTTATTACTTTTATTCCTGATAAGTGTTTGGAACGTTGATTGGTTGAATTAGAATCAGTTCTTGTGAAACTCTTTAATTATTGACGAAGAATATAAAAGTGGAAAATTATTTACTAAGCACCAGCTGATTTGGCATATGTTATTGTATCTTACAATCTTGGCTCCAAAAATAGACAGAAAAAGGCCCAATATCAATTGGTAGTTAGTCCATTCTTTCCAACTATGAAGCTATTGTTCAATGATTATTGATAATTGTTTACTGTTAAAGAGCCAATTATAAATTAAACAATAGACGTTCAGAATTTAGCTTAATACAAAAATTAGAATGTAAAATTTTTGTATTATTGTTAGGGATATATTGAAAGGTGCAATAGGTTTGTATCATGAAAATTAATTAACGTTATTACAACTTAACTTCTTTTGTGAAGTATAAAATTGCAGATAAAAAGACCACATTTGCAAAAACAACAAAACCAAGTGAATGAACACCATCTGCAAAAGCATTGAGTGCTGATCCATAATGTAAAGGTTCATTGAATATTAGTCAAGGAGATGAAGAACGGTTATGTGGTTTATATGCTCAGTTGATTGGTTTTTATTTGTATATCTGTATATTAATAAATATAATGGTAATGGGCCAAATTCCAAAAAAATTATCTATGCCAATTTTGATGTGATTCTAGTAAAAATTCCAGATTCCAATTTTGACAAGTTTTAAAAATGCATATTCTCCAAAAATTAAATTATTTGTAGAAAAAGCTGTTCACAAAAATTTAGTCTTTTGGAAAAAAAAATCACAACTTTACAAACATTAAGAAAAAAATTGTAAAACCAATAGTTATTTTGACAAAATATAAAAAACTGCAAAATCCACAACTATTTCGAAGAAATAACATTTTTAGGAAAAACATTTCAAAAACACATATGTATTACAAAAAACTTAAATTATTTTTTGAAAAATTTAAGAAATCTTCAGCTGTTCACAAAAAAATTATTTAAAAAAAAAAGTGTACAAAACCATTGCTATTCTCAAAAAATTAAATTTTTGCAGAAAAATTTCAAAAATCAACAGCTGTTTAAACAAAACAAAACAATTGCAAAACTCCTCAGTTGTACACAAAAAATTAAACTTTTTGAAAAAAATCAAAAATCTACAAATATTGAGAAAAAATTTATAGAACCAATAGTTATTACCGCAAAATAAAATAAAAATGAAAAAAAATTTCAAAATCCACAGCTGTTCAAAAAAAAATTAATTTTTTTCAACAGCTGTGGTGTGAAAAAAAATCAAAAATCCATAACTATTTTAATGAAATAAAATTTTTAGGAAAAAAATTTCAAAAACACATGGTTATTCTCAAAGATTAAACATTCTTTTGAAAAATTTAAAAAATACTCAGCTGTTCATATAAAATTATTTTTTTTTGAAGAAAAAGTTTACAAACCCATTCCTATTCTCAAAAATTATTATAATTTTTGCATAAATAAAACAAAAATAATTTTTTTTGAAAAACAAACAAAAAGCCACAACTATTTAGAAAAAAATTAATTGATAGATAAAAAAATTCAAAAACCCATGGTTCTTCTTAAAAAATTATATTCTTTTTAGAAAAGTTTCAAATATCCACAGCTGTTGACAAAAAATTAAATGTTTTGAAAAAAAAATTCAAAACCCCATTGCTGTTCTCAAAAAATTACATTTTTCCGATAAAATTTTTCAAAATCCATATATGTTTACACAAAAATAAATAATTTTGGAAAGAAATTTAAAATATTAAATTGTGCGGAAAAAAATTTCAAAAATCAACAGCTGTTCTCAAAAAATAATTTTAAAAAAAAAATTCTACATATTAAATTTCTTATATAAAATTATTTGAAAAAAATTATTTGAAAAAATTTTATAAAATCATATTTCTAATAAAATTTCAAATATTTTCTAGTAAAAGCAAAAGTTCCTTTATTTGTGGGCCTGGGGGCTATTTTTTTTTTCATAACTTTGAAAATGAATAAATCTTTAAATACCAGTATTAAATAGTGATACATAAGAATCTCCAATTAAATATTATTTTTCTATTGCCGATCCGAATTCAAGAAAAAACATCTGATATCCGATTCTGAGTAATCGTCCCATGACTAATTTATACAATTACAACGTACATATAAAAGGTACATAAATATGTTACAACACGAGTAAACAATGAAGCAAAGATTTAAATTATGACTTTGTTCTTCTCAGTGTCGTTAAAGAAACATCTGTGATAAGAGCAATCCATTACTAGATCTTTTTATTTTTTTACTCTATTCCGCTGGATATATTTATATAGGTAAACTATAAATTATACGCTACAAATCAAGAACGTAGTAAAGTGGCTTTATATTGCCTCAGATTCTTATATTCTACGTTCAATGAATCAATTGCTAAAGTAGTTAGTTGGAGAATTTACTATCCCACTTAGTTTGTTGATTCCATAACTCAATGTCAATTTTATGAATAAATAAATACAAAAAATACGAAAGCAATTTCCCTAATAAATAAATAAATATAGTGAATTCGGCTATGAGTTAAGGTTTGGGGCTAGTTCTTATATTGGAAGCTCAAATAGAGTCTCAAGTCTTTAATTCCAAGTAAAGTTCAAGTGATTAAAAAACTTTGTGTGTTCAGTTTAATTCTTTTTTGATTTAAGTACGAGGGTTTTCGACCTAACAAAGATACGAAACATTTTTTTTTTGTATTTTTGATTATACGGATTTTTTAACATAGTTTACTTCTAACTCGATACATTTCTCCCAAGGATGCTCCGATCTCTGTAAACCGCCTGAATAATACTCTGCGTTTTTTTCTGCAAAATAATTGTTCACGAGACACTTTCCGTTTTTAGCTTCGCTAACTCCTAGTTGGATTTACTTAGACACGTCAAATTTTAACACAACAAGTCTTTTTATGACTGCTATTGTTTGAATTTATTTAAAGGTTATACTAAAAAAAATATATTTAATGGCAGCTCGATATTTGATTTTGTCCATTTTCACAAATACGCTCACATCAACTTACTGAAACGACTCTTACATAACAACTGTGCATCCAAAATGAAAGGAACTTTAGTGAGTAGCTAGATGTGACTAGCTTTGATTACGAGTGCTACCACCTTCAAGTTGAGGTTAGAGACTTTGCATACGACCCTCGTATATTTCACTCAACCCCCAAGGTTAGTGTTTGTTAAGTGTTTATTAAAGACTGAAGAATAGAGTCTTGCTCAATTCACTCTTGGTCTATTTCAGTCCTGGATATCAGTCTAAAAAACTTTTAAAGTTCTTTAGGGTGACGTCAAACAGATTTATTTATTCTTTTTTTTAAATCAGTTCTAGTACTTACAGTCGTAACGACGGGTCCTAAAGACTGATAGAACCGATTCTAACACTAGACTGGACCGAATAAATAATCACTGACATATCAAAGCTGGTAATAGCACAATTCAATGAATGAGTGCCTAAGCTACTTCCCCTCAAACAATCTTCAAATAGAAATGAGGATCGACAATAATGCTGAAGGGGCTGTACTTCCCACCCCAAATTATTCCCTTGCTTGATACGAAGTGAAACTTGCGTGTTTTTCGCTTCATCTCAAAGCTTGTAATAGCACAATTCAAATGATGCCACGTAATAAAAAAATTAGTTTTTTTGTGAACAACTATAGACTTTGCAATTTTTCTCGAAATAATTAATATTTGAAATTTTTTTCAAAAAAGTTTTATATTTTTAATTTAATTTTACAAATTTTGTGAATAATATATAGTTTTTCCTAAAAATTAAATATTTGAAATTTTGTTACTAAAAGTTGCATATTGTGTGAACACCTGAATTTTTGAAATTTTTTTACAAAAAAAATTAATTTTTCAGAATAACAATATATTTTTGAATTTTTTTTCCCAAAATATAATTTTTTTGTGCATAGCTGTAAATTTTTGAAATTTTTTTCCAAAAAATTTAATACATGATATTTTTCTCTTTTCAGAGAAATTTAATTTTCAACTTTTTTTTCCAAAAAGCAAGCTTTCCCCAATATATTATCCTGTGGACGCCCCTGAATTTGCCTGTTTATTTTCGGTTTCTTATTTTTTACATATAAAAAAACCTTCTATTTTCAAACGTAAATTTTACACATCTAACATAAAGAGCAAAAAATGAACTTATTGACATATTTTTTTCTGTTATAAGTATGTTTGTTTCCTATTCTACCAAAAGATGTTAAAAAATTATAGAAATACTCTCAACTTTAAGTAAAGTCTCAATTTTCTTATTTCGAGGGTAATTGAAGATGTAGTATTAAGTCCAATGCATGTTCACCTCTATATATAGTTTCATTTTGCAAGTAGTATTAAGTTTTTTAAATCGGCACTAGATTCCAAGTCAAGTATCCAGGCTTCATCATCACGCTCCAAGAGAGTTCAACTTATTCTATAATTCGGTTATTTTGTGAACAAAAGTGTTGGAATCAATTTATAAGTAAGGAAAGTTAGAGAGTTTATAAAAATAACGCCACATGTTTGATAAAACTCTTTTAATTTCAAAGTTTTAAAATATGGACTCGAGTCGAGTATGGAAGCAATCAAATTGTTTCGATTATCAAACCCACCAACGCCCACTTTGGCGCTCAAACGAGAAAAAAATGAAAATCGGTCAAAATCGTAGTTTTTAGATTTTTTGAAAATTGATGTTTCATCATTTTTCTTACTCAAGGACTAATCAATTGCCTTAATCATTTTTATCTAAGTCCACTAATCTTTTTATATTTATTTGAACCAATAAAAGATTAGTTTTTGGGATTCAAAAACCTATTTTTCTAAAATTATTACCTTATAAATAAATAATCTATTGATTATATATTTTCAATGGCAGTATAAATTTCTCAAACAAAAATTGTCAAATCGCAAAACAAAGATACAAAACATATTTATCAAATTATTTATTTAGGATGTTATGAGGTTAATAATGGAATAACTTTTATTTTTTTTATCTCTTGTCAAAAAACAAAACACGAAACGCTACTTAATCAAACTTATCTAATAACACAATCTAGTTTACTAATCAACAAGATACTTCTTCAAGAAAACATTAACAGATGACATTGAATAATTACATCCCCTGACAAAGCATAAATATATATGAAGTTATTAGACTATAGGGATCTGAACATTGGAAAAACAATTTGAGTAACATACAAAAATAGTTGAAAAAACACATTAACTTTCAAGAAATCATTTTTCATTCAAAACAACTTAATATGCAGTTGTCTTGCTATTGAAGAAGTAGAAGCTGTAATCAATTTAATTGGTTGATGATTCAGCTGAATGAGTTTGTCAAACAAAACATAATTGTCTTATGGAATGATTAAAGAATGAATATTCAATAGATAATAGAGTATATAGGCATAAATATTTACCCTTTGATACTTCCCTGGCGTCCTTATCTAACCTATAGACTAGACCCATGTAAAACCTTGTGTGTATAATATTTTGGCTCCATTTTCTTCTATGTCAATCCTCAATGTATAATTTACTTTCTCAATCCAACTTTTTGGGATAGACCTTCATTAGTTTCTGAAATATTAACAAATTTTGGAATTAGTTATCGAGGTTTCTAAGAATGATTTTTTATGGTTTCTTATTATCTATCAACCCAAACGATGGATAAAAAAAAAGGAAAATAGAAGATATTTAAAAGTGAGTTATCACATTTATCATCAGTCATGTAAATTGTGCTAAGCTGTTCTCTTCCAAAACATTCTTAAAAATGTCAGAGTTACACTGTTAATTTTCGGTTTCTTAAATATTTAACATGCCCAAAATACACAGGATTTTCATCACTATCACGCATTATTGTAATACTTGTAATCATAATTTATTTTATAGCCGTCAAACGTCACCAACTTTTAAATTCTCTAATTTTAGCATTTTCTCTCTACCAAACAAGAAATATTTTAAGTCACAAAACCTTCTCATTTTGACACTGAGAGTTGTCGATGTTTGAAGATTATTATGGGTAAAGTTATTGAATATAATTTGGGTGTACATGTATTTGTATGTAGAATCCACTATATGGAAATTAAGTTTTATCTGCTAAAATATTGAGGTGATTAAACACCCCCAGAGAAATAGTACTCGTGATAGGGTTTGAAAGGACGTCCTGGAAGATTATACAGACATACATGTTTAGTAATAAAACACTAAAACCAAGGTGTTCCCGGTTCAGGTTAAGCAGTTCTTTCAGTGCCGGTCTCGGTTCTTTCATTTCAACAGTTTCGAGATCGGTCTCCTCTCCGATCTTCGGAAATGATATTAGATACAAACAGGGCAGAGTGTGTATTGTCGCAAATTCCATCAGGGGTTCGAAAGCTCAGGTTGCTTAGGACAATGGTTTAAAAAGTGGGGCCGTGAGGGGAGGTGGGGGGGGCAGTAAGATAGGTAATTGAGGATTGTTTTCAGTCTAAACATACATAATACACATTTTTCGTATAAAGGGGGCCACAGCTAGAAATTTATTCCTGTAAAAGAGAGGGGGGGGATTGGGCATAATAAAGCTTGGGAAATCCTAGCTAAAGAAATATTATAATTATGATATTATAGGGGCTCCACTTGCTTTGTAGGGCAACTGAGTCCTTAATCTACCCACCCCTTCCCTCTTTTTTTTACGCCGTCTGGTACCTAAAACCACTTTTTCAGATCAATAAGAAGCCCTTAGCAATTTGGAACTCAGATAAAACTGTATCACCCTGACAACGTAAAAAAATCATTGGGAAAACGCTGTAATTACACACAAAAAAACTCAGAAAATTGACTTATTAATTAAAGCGTATTTATTTTTGATAATATATGTTTTATTTTCTGCATATATTCTCTATAAGAAAAAAAAGCACAAGAATTGAGCCTAATAAGCAATATATTGCAGTCTCAGCTCGACTTTGTCAGTTGCAGATCAAGCAGTTAAAGAACTGGAACCGCAAGACCGATAAGAGTATAACCTTGACTAAAACTGATACATTAAGAACCCAATCAGTTAGTTATTTTGCAGGATATGTATCAGACTTGGGTCTTTCCATGCATATATCATATACTTAGAACTAAATGTAAATCATAAATTTCAATCAAAAAGTACTTTAATGCATTTATAAAATGAGAACAAAATCACGACACACTTTAATCGTATAAATTTTGCACGTATAAGTTAAATTTATTGCATTGAATTGTTGAATATTTATTTCAAAGGGGAGATATAACATAAATCAAATCTTTAAGAGTAAAGATTATTTAAAGACAGTGTTGCCATTGAGCATGTAAATTCTAAACCGAATCAAGACTGTTGTATTTTTTTAGACCAATTTAAATCGATCTGTGAGTTGGTGTTGAGAACAACATCAATCTGTAAAGATTCAATTATACAATTTGGTTTTGATCAGTTAGATCCATTAGAAAATTTAAAACTTTGATCAGTACCACGTCACTGCCTATATCCATCAATTAGCATCTCTTCAATGACATTACACAAAATTGAGCAATGACGCATTACGATGTTAGATTTATTTATTTTTGGTGGTCTAAAATCCACCATCAATGAAATAAGAGTTAACAGAAATCAATTTAAAAATTAATATTCTTCAGTTATTTTCTAATCTCCCTGTTTCTACGTCGAATATCAACGATTACAGAACAATTATAGAGCTTTGAGACATATTATTGACTCAAATATCCATCCTAGAAGATCACTTAAATTGATTTCGGATATAATTTCAGGATATGCAAATGCCTTCAAGTAGAGTAAACTTCTATTACCCACAGTCTGTCACTAATTATATAAGAAGAATCAATTTATAAATTATTACGGGTAGACGTTTTATCAAAATAACGTCACATACATGTATTGATGATGCACACTTAATATTATTATTGTTTTTCCAAAAGAGCGGAATCATCAGTTTTCTAGCTTCTCTGTTACAATTTCTAAGGTTCCATTCCTAAGAATATACTTTATAAGTTACTCGAATAAATAGTGTGCACCGTGCTTTCTTTGAGCGTGTCCTGCATACTCTCAAACCAGTGATCATGCCTTGAAGGCTCACTGGAATCATTAATATACCATAAAAAGAGCAACAACATACCAAAATATGCACATATCTTTAAAATATATTCGTTAAAATATTCAAATGAAGGTAACTGATCTAAATACCTTTTTCGGTTCATACATGAATAATTTTCTTTTTAAAGAAAATAAATATATGTGGAGCCCTGATCTTTTGATAATGATCTTATAAATCCTTGTCTATGATCTATTAACACAATATAGGGTAATTAGCAGAAAATAAAGACAGAAAACACCTGATTTATTGAGGCCTTCGCAAAAAAATAATGCCTCTTGTATATATTTAATGAAATATAATGGAGATTTTTATCATAAACGTGCATAATACATTTGTTGTATATTTATAGATAAAAAAGTGAAGGTAATGTTTAATGACTTCAAGAAGGCATTATTGACATTTCATGTACAGGGTACGGATTCTCAACTTTTGTTTATTTAACTTACCGTCTGACAAAAAGACCATAAATCAGTCAATTTGGAAGATATTTATCTCAAACAAAAAGACGTTTTGTTAATAGGATCCCAAAATAACCATTTATTTAATGGAATTGCCGTTAGCGCCAATTACGGCCTCAAATCGACTGTCAAAGTTATTGAACTCTTTTTTAATGACGTTGATCAGACTGATCTTTGGAGTATGAAGATTTATGTTGCAGAAATGGGTGGAAATACATTGTTACATAATTTTATTACTTAAGGGCTGCCGGAAATGAACTTAAACTATTTGCAATTTTTCAAGGAATTGATGCTTAAGCAATCAATTTCAAAACTCTATTAGGCTCTGCCGTACTATTTGAATCGATTGATATTTCTGACATTTTATCCTATTTCAACTTTTACATGTCCATATTTGCATTTAGATGAATTTATGAAGTAAAAACGATCGTAACTATGTATTTTAATCCATAAAGGCAAAAAAATAATCTTCTTTAATCAGTCACAGAGATATTTACAAATACTTGATTTGGATTAACCCCAATTATTTAAAATTATTTGAATAACAGGGCATTAGATAAATCAATTATGGCACTTTAGCATAACTAATTTTGGAGTTATTTGTGTTCAAAATAATTTGAGAATTTCAAATTAGTAAAACACTACTTGATGAGTGATCGTGTTTCTCCATCTGGACATTTTACTCAAATAGAAAACAACAGAAATGGGTTTAGTCATTTAACCTCTTGTATCAGTAGAGGGAAGCCTCGGCCGTAGTGCACTTATACAGGATCTAGATTAGTTCAAAGGTTGGTCTATTTGTGATGTACGACCCGGTATATGATGGTTTTTTTATTGTCATTTTCAAACCATATCTATTATTTCAGAGTAAGAACTCGACACGTACAAATAAGCCATAATTTGTCTTCCTTTGTTATCGTTAATAATGATAACAGAGGTAACTCCATGGGATGTTTGAGGACTTAAATACCTATAATATCCTCATTACTTCAATTATTAATACAACTACCAATAAAAGATCCCTTTGATAAATAAACGTCAAATTATTCCTATGACAGATATTAATTATTACATTGGGAATAATTGATCAATAATCCCCTGAAGTTGTTTTTATCTGAAAGGTAAATAATATATGATGATCCAGGGGCGTCCTCAGGATTATATTTTTTAGGGGGTGGGGGGAGAGTAAGGATTGGTTTTTGGAATTTTTTTTTTTTTTGTTTAAAAAATATAAAAATCCAAAGTTAATAAAAAAATTTCAAAATTAAATTTCAAATATTAAATTTTTCGGAAAAAAATTTCAAAAATCCGTAGCTACTCAGAGAAAATTAATATTTTGAAAAATTAATTTCTTAGAAAAAAAGTTCAAAAATGAAATTCCAAATATTAAATCTATTGGGAAAAGAATTGAATAATACTTGATGACGATGATAAACACGTATATTACAAGTAAATCAAAGTAATAGTTACTAAAAACTCTGTTGAAATGTCAAAAACGTTACAATTAATTGTTTAAAATCCATCTTGCGGCCTTAAACTTGATCTTTTTACTAAGTAAAATGGATTCAAAAGTCTTGATTAAAATTCAACTAATAAAAAGACTTAACACTCAACTTAGGCTCTAATGATAAAGAACTATATTTTATAAGAAATATGTCCTCAAATCATTCATACCTACCCCTATACAACTTTACCCCAAAAAATGTTTGATTTGCAACCTCTTTCGTATGTATGAAAAATCTAATAAAAAGACATTATCATCTTCATTTGTAAGACTTCATTTCATTTTGTCTTCTTTTGTCAAAAAGTAAATCTGATTATAAAATGATTGATAACCTCATCTCAGATAAGTATTGAAATAAACACTTACGGACAAACTGGCTCGTCACACCCTTTATTGGAGGAATAGTTATAAAATTAAATTTTGGGTTTAAGTTTAATTTTTTATTCCCGAAAATGATCATGTTAATTTCTTATAAAGTAAAAATTGCTCGAAAATCAAAAATGAAGTTTTATCGTTTTTCTCTTTAAAATTCCAGTATATTTTTATGTTGTCTCTACATATATACATCATCTGATGGGCAGAGGTCATTTTTGTCTACTTTCTTTGCCCTATTAGTGCTCTGCAGGTTGATTGCTTGAGCTCGAATTAGCAGATTATTTTTCTTTTTTGTAGGAGAGGTTGCGATATAAATAAAATAAAAACCTGTTAAACAAACAAATTTAATCAGAATAAAAACCTCCATTTATTCTCTCCTTCATTTTAAACACCATTAGATAAAATATAATAAATAAATTTGTTTTTGTAAAATTGTTTTCAACCTTAACATATTAACATATTGTATACCTCCAACATGGCCTCATTTTTCATTGACATATTAGATATACAATATATAACGTCAATGATAACATGTTATAACGATAGGATTTAACTTTTGATCGATTAAAATTAAAAAATTAGACTCGTCTGTTAATGGCTTAAAGATGAATGTCATAAGGAATCGTTGACCTTAGGTCTGCATACGTATCTCTTTACATTTAGGACAGAGAAGGCATTTATATTTTTTTAACCGCATCCAAGTAAACCTTGAATCTAAGGTACAGCTTCTCTTAACAATAAGTTGTATGTTTTTTCAGGTTTTTTTCCTCTTCGAAAAAGTAGATTATCATTTTAGGATATCAATGATCCTTTAATCCACCATACGAAAAACGACGTTCGCGGTGGGTGGAGGGGTGTGTTGTAGCCCACCCCCAAATTAAGGAATGTTTGCTTTTTATTGGAAATTAAATGTTTAATTTTCGAAAAAAATTTCAAAAAAATTTAATTTTTGTGTGAAGTGCTGCAGATTTTTGAATATTTTTTTCAAAAAATTTAATTTTTTTGTCAATAGCTTTATATTTTATTTTTTCCCCAAAAAATTTAATTTTTTAAGAATAGCTTAGGATTTTTTAAAATAAAATAAAATTTAATTTTCCATTTTTGTCCAAAAATTTAATTATTTTCACATTTTTGTCCAAAAATTTAATTATTTTCAAATTTTTGTCCAAAAATTTAATTATTTTCAAAAATTGTTTTTCAAAAAATTTTATTTTTTTAATTTGTTTTTCAAAAATTTTATTTTTTAAGAGCAGTTATGAATTTTTTAAATTTTATTAAAAGAAAATAATTATTTTAGACAGTTTAAGAACAGATATGCATTTTTGAAACTTTTTTCCAAAAATATAAAATTTGTGATTTAGTTTTTGAAAATTTTATCCAAAAAATGTAATTTTTTGTGAATAGCTGTGGACTTTTGAAATTTTTTTGAGAAGAACGATGGATTTTTTTTTGAGATTACACGCATCCAAGTAAACCTTGAATCTAAGGTAAAGCAAATGACTTCTCTTAACAATGAGTTGTATTTTGTTTGAGAATTTTCTTCTTTGAAAAAGTAGATTATCTCTTTAGAATATCAATTATGCTTTAAGCATACATATCCATGCCCGAATATAGAGTACGTTGATGCTAATGAAATAGTCCATAAAGAAACAACTGTTTATTTTTTCTGGAACGAGTAATCTAATCGGTCAGACTAATTATAAATATATGTACTCCCACTGTAATGTAAATTAAAAATATTTAATTAATTATGTAAAGTGATCTTTAAAGAATGAGAGAGACGCCAACTAGGCACGGTCGACATATTTACCCCGTCAACACAAATACAATCTATAATAATTTTCTCTAAAACTGAGTTTGGATATATACTCGTAGTGTTTGACGAATTATCGTTAATTTATATCAACAAACTCTTCAGATTAATTCTTTTAGAGACGTAACAGCAAATTGCATTTGAAGTATCCAAAGATAATTATCATAAATTAATTAGAAATGGATGAATTTTATTTAAAAGAAGACATCTCGGACACAAATTAAGTCACATTAAACAAACGAACCTTTTTAGCATAGAAAATTACAATTTTTTTAGTGCCTATAAGATATTTTTGATCAGTCATAACGTCTTAATATGTTTTTTTTTTTTTTTTTGAAGATCTTTTTATTATGCTTTTATTTTTGATGAGAGATAATCTATATATTGAGAGGCATATATGTGAGTGTGCTCATGAAAAACATTGAGTAACACTAAAGATTTCTTAGGTGGTTATCTTTTATATTTTAAAGCAAAGTTTATCTGTTCAGAAACATTTAATAAATCTGGGTAATGTTGGTGACTACCACTAGTCGTTATATTAAAAAATCGTCTTGTGTAAAAAAAAAATATATGTCAATTTTTTTGCATTTTTTAAGTCATTCTAGGCATTTATACAAAGAATATACAAGTTATGGCCTGAATGTATCTATTTCTTTCGGGGTCTCTGCACTCAACCCAGAAGTTTGAATTGACGTGAATGATATGTCTATGAAATATTGGACTGTAGAATGAAAAAAATTAATTGAATATTTCTCCTTCTCTTGTTCTTAATTGAAGATTGTTTAGAATGTTACCACATTCTAATACATCTAATAAACTCTAATTTTAAAAAGCATACACAATCAACTGACAGTTGAGAGAATCTATGACACTCCCGTATAAGCTTACATACACACCAATAAAGACAAGATGAGAATACGTGATATGAATATGTGTATAATGGTGTAAATACATAGATATTTATAGATACACACCCCCCTCCCATAAAAAAATGAATCGTAAATGTATTCCGAATGAGGTTTTAAAAGGAGCTACCCATTGCCAGAGAGAGAGTGTCCATATACTTATAATAGTATGTAGGATAAACATTAGGGTGGGTCAATAATTAAAATTTTAGAAATCGATTATATGGGTGGGGATTTCCGGCCTTTGAAATCAAAAGTTGAAAGTCTTTCTGAATCCACACACAAGTGATAAGTGTCGCATCTTCTTTCACTCTTAATTCGCGGAGATTTTGAGGTAATCAATGCTGCTGTGGTAGACTCAGTTCCCCTTGGACTCCGCTTGTCACCAGATGATGTAGTTCAACGGGTTGACGTCCGGATCCTGGAATGATGCATTCAGTTTGTATACTGTATACCATGAATGGTCAATGAAATTTCAAGACAATAAAACGTATTTTGAAGGTTCCCAAATTCAATTAAAACTATATTTATAGATATTTTATGAGTTTTATATATAATTTTTACTTTATTAGCAATTAAGGTGAGAAATATCCTTTCTTTAGAAAATTCATCGGTAATGATAGCCATATAGTGTTATTGGAAGCACGCACACACATATGACACGTTGCGACGGCTCATCTTCTTCCACTTCTTATTCATGATAATTCTGCAATGAGGCTGTGGCGTACTTGGCAGGCTTTGAACACCACTTGCCACCAGATTTCGTAGCCAAGTGTATGACTTCCTGGTCTAAAGTTGTCTAAAGTTAAATCAAAAGAAACCTAAACCACTCCATACGGAATTGTTGATGCTTTTGAGTCAAGAATGGCCTTTCGTCAAACCTCTTTTACTTTTTTATAGCCGCTTTGATCACCTTTGACACGGTAGATCAGTCTAAAGACTTATTTTTTGCGGATTTGGACATGAACATAGACGGGTTGGCCTCTAAAGAGTATTTGGCAGCTTTGAGGTTTGCTTGACTGACCTACCACTTCGATGACGATCCTTAAGGCTGGCTCCATCTTCCAGAAGCTTGAAAACGCAGTTGGATGGTATGGCGGTTAACCCCTAATTGTTTGACGATGCGGAAGGTAGCATGGCTAGCCATCTTTGTTATAAGTGTTCTATATTTGTTCGCAATATCTTGTTTAAAAGATAATGTGCCCCACTTTCTGATTGAAACTCCCTACATCACTCGACAATACTGTTAAAGAGATAGAGCAAGACTTATTTACTATTTAGTAATGAGTTTCATTCTTAGTATGAAAAAAAATACATGTCTCACAAATCCAACTTGTTATTTTCTGTTCATAATTTTTATATTTTCATCTTTATGCCTCAATAGTAAAACAATAATACTTCATATTTTACACAAATTATTTTTATACCAATACACAACTTTTCTATACTATCTTTTTTTTTAAATGGTAAGACGCTCTCAAGAAATACAACCCACCCTAAGTTTCATTGACTAAGGGATAAATGAATTTGGGGTAAAATTGCTACCCCTCCTGTTTTTATCAGATTCTCTGTTTTTTTTTTTTTTTTTTTTTGCCATACTAACCTTTTATGGAAACAAGGAATATATTTTCGTCATTTATCTTTACATATAGATCGATACGTCTATTATTTCGAACTCCGTAACTCAAATAGATCACTTTTTAATTTGGCTATCTTATTCGATAAAGAACACTGATAGCTAGTTATTTTTAAATGATTTATGAATCCCTTATATAACAACGGAGGCTTAGGGACGACAGTGTATTAGTGTGGATCGATATACTGGAACTTTATTGGTGCCAAAGTACTGGTATATTCAAAAAGTACAATACAAAATGGTTTTTGAAATCTTTATTTGAAGCCTGATTACGTTATACACAAAATGCCCCACCGAACACGTAACCCTCCAATTTTTGACCCACTCCTACTAAATAAAATAGCCCATTAGATACAAAAACAAGAATTAAAAATTCATTCAAGAGCCTAAGTGTTTGTGAATTGCCCTTTTTATTAAATACAAACACCTATTTTCTGTCATTGTTCTCATGTTTGAAGTTTCTAAAAAAATTAAATTCAAGAGTTGAGAAAACCGTTTAATAATAATTCATCCCAAATTAGTAGCCAAAATACAAAATGAAAACATCGATAAGTCCATTAGAGCTCTATACACCCAAAACAACTGCAGTGACTACATTTATGACTGACTTCTGGCCAGCCTCCATGTGCCTTCCTCCAGTCCTGATCTCTGGACATATGGATATTGCTGTTTAAAGTGACTCAGAGTAGAATATCTACCACACCTCTAATCCAAATTTGGATTCACTCTGACCTGCCATAATGACAATTTGGTGCACCATAGACACGGCCTTTATCGTCAATAGCCGCCAATCTGTTCGCCAGACATTTTGAATAGAAAATGTATTACATAAACATATCAGAAATCGGTTTTGAATCACGTTTTCGAAATTTAGTCATGTGAATGCAAGTTTTGGGTCCCCACTCTGTCCAGGGATTTCAAACCGTCATACAGTAAATTGAAAGTTACTCTTACTTGAATTATTCGATTGACAAATCTTATTAATCCATTTTTAGGATTTAAGTATGTAAATCAAAATTTGCAAATTTTATGTTAAGTGACCATTCTTGGGATTGATTACCCTGGCAATATGCTTTGTATGTGGTCCCCAGAGTTTTTTGTAGTTTTTTCCCCAAAGATGACGTAATACGGAGCAAGAGATTGTCCTTGCTGGTTTTGAAAACTTCATTGGCTTTCCTCTTAGCTATTTCTTACATGGAAAAAGTGGGATAAGTTCTGGTAACGAATGTGGAGAATTGATTTTGTTCCAAAAGAATTTAAACTCATATTTCGCGCAGGGATTAACCTTTGTAATGTGGTATGCGCAGGGGCTCTATTGTATTCGAAACGAATATTTTAGATTGAGAAAACTAAACAAACATATTCCTTGTCTTAAACATCTTTAAAAATACCTCATGCTTGATTTTCACACAAATGCAATATTTTTGGATTTTCATGATTTCAATTCTTAATCTATCATCTTCCATATCGCTTCTCTCGTTTATTTGACGTGAAAAAAGATGGAACATACTTTGTTTATCTTACAACAAAAACAAAACTTTATAATGTCAACTGAAGCGTCAATCGGTATACTAGCTCTGATATTTGTCATTAAAAATAAAGGAACCATTCAAAAAAGCCACCTTGTATTTATCTACCATGTACTTAGGCTACAAACTAAATGTACAGTAAGGGTTTGTGTTGCAATTAGATTTCACGCTCTCTGAGCAAGGAGTCATGCACAGAGTGATAAGTTGACATATTTATGTTTGTATATACTTAATTATCAAATTATAGGTTTGATATTTACTTAACAAAGTTAATTTGATAGAGTCTGAGGGATTGGACCAGAGCGGAAGTAAATGGTTTTGTAAATCATATGCTATGTGAAAGATATCCACATAAAACATTCAATACATAGTCATAGGGTGAATTTGTATATATTAATTAGACATATGAGGTACAAATAAGGCCGGTTTTGGCGTGAGTAGTCATTGCAAACGTCATCCCTCGTAATAATTGAATTAAAATACAATTTTTGATTCGGTCAGTACGACAATTTTTTAACATAACATAAAAACGTCATGGATACACGATTATTAATACTTTATCAATGGATCATTTAACAAAAAAAAATTACAATTTCATTACTTTTGGACCTACTATTGTTGCTATTGTCATTGAATAAGTAATCAAAGAACGTAGTTTTCAACAACTAAAAAGGAAGGATTAGTATTTCCATCATTAATAATTGATTTTTTTTTTCCTTTTGATCGATTTCCTATTGTTTTCACTCTTTAAAAAAGCTAACAAGGACTCAATTTTTGTAAAAAAGCACCTAATTTTTTGAACTACTAATGAGTAGGGTGAGTCTTACATACAGTGATGCTAATCGAGAGCATTTAGGGCGTGTTAAAAACAACTAAAAATTAACATTGTTACCTTGATAAATTGAAGAATGTTTTGGAGAAGAATAGTATAGCTGTCACGATGTTTCAGCAGATCAGTTACAAACAGCTGTGACAAGGGAAAATGAAATAAGCAAGGATATAGAAAATAATTACTCCAATGTCGATCCTCAATTCCACTCGGAGTCCATGAAGGACTTACAATTAACACTCTGCAACAAATTTTCGGGGTTACTATCCGTCTTTTATTAGCACACACAATTGCTCAATCTGTTTATATATACATAAATGATATGTTGCATGAAGTTGAAAAGCAAGTTCACTCCTAAGGAATTAAATAATAATGACAATGGCTGAGGAAGAGAAAACTGTCTCTTCTGTTTGCCAACTCAAAAAAAGAATGCACCGGATTTTCATCACTAGTTTTATATCATATATAGTTAAGCAGCGTTTTCGGACTTCTAGATGTCCACAACAAATCAAATGATCAATTCATAATTTAATTTTTAACACTACAAGTACCAGACATTTGGCTGCACGTATTGCTGTCTATTGGTCATGTATTAACTCAATGGCATTTTATGCCTTTGTCACAAAATAGTGGTTTTATTTCAAGGTGTCTTCTTTAGCATACAAAATTGATATAATAATGTCTACTACATATTTTATATGGATTAACCGATTCATATCCGAAAGAAAAAAGAAGTTGCGATGTAATGGAATGTTTCCTATTAATAGCTAATTATTAGATAAAGATTTTATCACTGTGACCTTTTTGGGAAAAATGGCTCATTTAGTTTTTTTTTTTTTTTTTGTGGTTTAAAGAAAAACATTTTCTAAACTCAAATGAAATAAATAGAGAATATTTGATGATTATTTGCTCCTTTTTAAGGGGAAATCCACCTGCAAAAACCTTCCTTCATAAGGTTATCTTTTGAAGTGAAAACTATGTATTGGATTCAATCAGGGTTATGATTACATGATCACATAGGTGAGGGAGCCATATTCTGACAACAACCAAATAGAGGAAATTTTGCACAAAATTGACAGTTGAATAATCCACTTGAATCTTACATTAAAGAAGAAATACTTTTACACAAAATTGCAAAATCCTGATCTTTCATTTATTCCAAAGGTTGGACGTATAATCAGGAGCGAGGATGATGAGATTGAAGATTTGAAGATCTCCCCAATTTCAAAAATTTCTCCGACTACGGATGAGGGCATTTAACAGTCTTTGAGGTTATTTAAAACTAACAATACTCATCGAAGGCAAAACTTAACAGAATAAAATCTTTTTATTAAATCTTTATTTGTCGATATAATAGAGGAAAATTTATTAATATATACAAAACAAAAAACACTACTTTAAATTATCCTAATAAAATCGTATTTAAAAAAAAAATAGCTAAATTTTGATTTTTTGGGTCATCATTTTTCAAAAATTTAAGCCTTTATTTTTTGTTCATTTGGCTCAAATATCCTTAGTTTACTAATTACTCATTCGAAAAGCAAAATTAATGTATCTTCTTTAGCTCTTAATGAGCTAGTTATACTTTAAATAAGTGTATAACCCCTTAATTGGTCCATTGGCTATACGTACAAACAAGGTAACAAAACTATGGTTGGCTGAGGTGAATAGGGGAAGTAGGATAAACAATCAAACATCAAAAATGGGTCAAACCTAGTGGGTAGTTTACAGGTGAAAAAAATTTTAAAAGTAGATACTTCATAACTTTGGAAAAATCCCAAAATATGAATTTACCTATTAAAAGATATGAAATTGCAAAAAAAGGTATGTGACTGTTATTATAAAAAAATATCAAAATAAAAACGCAATTGAATAAACTTTCCCATCAAATATCATATTTTTGCAACTTACTAATTAACAAATAACAAAAATATAATGGTAGAAAGAAATTTTATGTATGATAAAAAAATGGAACTTTACTTCATTGTTTTTTGTTTTTTTTTTTGCATGTTGACAGAACTTATTAATATGTACAGTTTAAAAATTGCACTCGGAACTTGTTAATTAGCTATTTTTTAAGGAATAGTAATTGCAGAAAAATAAGAATACTTATAAAACAATTCTCGAGTTGTTCATACATAGATTTGCAAAAATAATCAAATTACATAAATATTTTAATGACTGTTGATTGATATATTGAACGAGCTCACGGTCATATGTATGAATATATATTTTGACTGCAATTCTTGTTTATGTTTTTGTTTTTTTTGCAAAAAAAAAATATTTCGTTGTTATATGTGTTTTTTGTTTTTTTTAAATGATACGAAATTATTTTTCATCTCTTCCTCTCCAAAAAATATATTATTTAGTAGTGATGGGTTCGAGTATGACTCGAACTATTGTTGTTATAAAACCAATATTTTTAAAAGGTAACATATCAGTATGTTGATGCTTGTTTTAACTAAAAATAAATAAAAAATGTAACTAAGACCAGTTTCAAAGGCTGATGGGGAAGCTGCCCGGATACATACACAGTTGCCTACCCGGTAAAAGTGTTAATTCTCTCGGTATATTGTCTAGTACCGTTTCAAATGTCTTGGTACCACGGTAAGGGTTAAAGGGTTGCTTTTATCTTCTGGTACAAAATTTTATTATTTTCAATTCGAAATGACATTGGGGCAAAGTCCCGGAGGAGGACAGGGCATGTTATCTTTGAACAGAGCATGCTGAGACGGTTGGAAAGACCAAAGAATATTCTAAATTTTCTCAAGAACAAAAAAAAATTCGGGGAAAGTTTTGCTGCTTTCTTATAAAAAAAATTCACAGTTGATGCCTCTGTGAATAAGCCTGAATAGTCGCTACATCACAACCAATCATCCAGAGAGTGGCTCAGCTTCAGTGAAACATGTCTTCCCAGCAAAAAATTCTAGTTGTGAGCACAGGCGAAGTTTTCCCGCACATTTTTGAGGAGAAGAAGAAGCAGCTCAATACAGATGCTTACATCAAACTTACACATAAGGAAGTGCTACCTTGGGACAGACAAAAGATCGGGGACAGCGTTGTTTTTACTCAAGAAGGAGCCCCATGTCATCGCAACGCTATGACCCAGGTGTTTCCAGACTCTAAAAGCCTCCATCTAGAAGAAGTGAACAAGGTAGAGTCTGACCACATATTCTAGGTCTGTCAGGGATTTAGGACTCTTATTGAGGCAATTATTAGAGCTGAGGGCTCACATAATAAATAAAAATTGAGCTGAATACTATTTTCAGATGATTTTCTTAAATAAATGTCCTCACTAAAACTCTCGTTTGAATTTTCCTCTTAAAAAATGGAAAAAAATAAATGTGTACTAATAGATCAAGCCAACCAGCATGAGAAACAAGACTAGTCTGTATTCCGCCCATCAGCTGAGTAGTCATGTTCTTTTATGATGATTCTGACCACTAAATTGAACTAATATGTTTTTGAATGACAAGATAGATAAAGATATGGATGTGAATATTGGCTAAATTGCAGTGAGCATAAATTTAAAAACATATGTTGGTATATCAGCTTGCAAAGAGCATTTTTATAATTTATAGTGATCTCTCTCAGCAGATATATCGTCTCTTGATGTGAACATATTTTTATGACATTGTTTTGACGCTCTTCTCATGGTGGAAGTAGAAACAACTTTTCTTTCTGTTGGCTCTAGACTGATCAAATAACAAAAGCATAAATAATTTTTGGATGATTTTTGCATCTTAAAAATATTCACATCTACAAGGTTATATGGGGTAAATCCATATAAAATCGCACAGATTTTACCAATTTGGGAATGTTTGAGTCCTATAAAAATACAAGGCATTTTTCAATGAATTATTATTTTCGACATAGTCTCCTTGTAGCCCTACACACTTCTCCCAGGGATACTTCCATATCTGTAGCCCGACTGATTTAAAAAAAATTACTTTAAAATAATTGCGAGAGCAAGTACTTGAATTTAACTTTTATTAAAAAAAAAAGTAATTATTCAAAAACTACCATGAATCCATTATTGCAAATATTAAAAAATGACGCCCCCGACATAATTCAAGTTTTATTTTACCCATTTTTTTATTAAAGTGTAACCTATTCATACATTATGAGTTTGCAAAAAATTAAAATGGAATCTCAATGGAATCGTCTTCATTTAGGCCTAAAATTGAAAAAGGGGATATTTGTCATAATAGTTAATTCCAGGCTTGTCAGCGTTCCACTATTTTGTCGTTCCGTTCAATTTTTTCTTCTTCTTGGAGCATTCATCGTTCCCCCGTTATTTCCAATCTGTCCTACATTCCAATCATATGGTAGTACTATATACACTATACGACAGCAAATCACCAATTCCATTTTGACAGTGTTAGGGAGGCCTCAAATGGGAACTATTTTTCAATACAATCTGGTGAGTATTAGCGTTCGAAATGAGTTATAACTGATTAAATCGGTTTATTTATTTTTGAGTTGGAGGCCAAAAGGCAAAATATAGCCAATTTGATTCACGCCCAGTACATCCTCAAGACAAGAAAAACTGGACTCTGAACCAGTCAATAAGCTCCAAGAACGACCACTACCTTGACTACAAGGTAAATGATGTTTCTCAGCCTCTGGGATCATGCTAGATATCTTGGCATCAAACAGGACGAGGATACCCCTGTATTGGTTCCCGAAAGGCCTGAAAACAGGAGTCAAGGATAACAAGGACCTCCTCTTACCCTGGATCAAGTCCAACTACCCAGAGGGAAACTATGTGTCCCAGCAAGACTCTACTGAGGTCCTTGCAATACAATAGTGCATAATTTATTATTTTTAGTAGGCCTTTCGCATACATTTATAATTACTGAACTGGTTAAATTCATATGTTCGAGTTAAGGTAGAGAGGGCAATAAACTTTCTTGCAACATAAAAGACTTAAAAAAGTGAACCCTCAGCTCCCCCCACCCTGGATACTGCCAAAAATAGGTTTACCAAGCGTTTGACTTTGCTTTATCGGCCATTTAAATCATATTTAAAAAACTTAAAAAATATATATTAAGTTTGAGTTGTTGAATTTATTGTAAGTACTCTAATGGAACGAAATGCTCAAATCTGATTTATGTCTTTCAACGTTCAGCGTTCATAAAAATATTCCGTTCCGTTCTTCGAACGCACGTTCCATTTTACATTCTGTTCACAAGCCTGGTATTTCCTTTTTTTGAAATCCCTTGAGGATGAACAAAGCTATGTTCCACGAAAGTTAGAGTATCCTTCGTAAAGGGCCAAACTTTGAGGTACTCCAAAATGGGTCCTCGTGCTCGTATAAATCTACAATTTCAGACATAGTGTTATGTTTTAGGAATACACACCCTAAACAAAAATTATCAAATTTGATGATGATGTCGTGAGAGTCGGTACACTTGACGTGGAATGCCCCGCCACTTTTTTATCTCTTTTGTTAATATACAGCCCAAGTTGTTTTACGGGGTCTTGCAAGGAAAACGGAAAAAGAGCAGATGACCTCTTAAATCCAGTTTCCTATATTAAAACAATACAAAGTTTGAGAACATACTATGACCATTTAGTACAGTGACACGCTTACAACAGGTAATTTGTTAGAACAGGTTTGACTATAGTTTTTAATTTGATTACTAAAACTTAGCTTATGGAATCTTTCACCAAGAAAAAATGTATTATTTTTTTGAAGGAAGACAAATTTAAGTTAGCCTGAAATTTATGTGTACTTCATTTTATAGATATTTGCTGCATCCCTAGAATGTACAACATTGCAAATAAATAAATATTATGTCAATATTGATTAATTAATCAAGTAACGTCTGATGAAACTGGACATTTTGATTTTTAGCAACAAAAAATAAATATGTGCTAAAATAATTGAGAAGTAGTAAAATAAATAAAAAAGATCTTATTTTTCATTTGTATGTTAGAGATTTATTTGTTCGAATTTTTACGTGTACATAAAAATAAACATACCTAGTAAATACTGGACAATATTTGCCAATAAATATTTCATTTCCATTATATTTTTCACTATCAAAAAAAATTATGCATAGTTTGAAATAAAGCATAAAATATATATATATACTTAAATGTTCGGACCATAAATCATATATTTTCGTGACATAAGCATTTGATATATTTATTTATGAATGAATATTTATTTATTTTTGAGAAATATTTATTTGGATATTTATTTTGCAGAATTTTTTGCATAAATAAAAGATCAAGTATGTCCTCATTTTCTGTGTGTTCCTTTCATTGTATCTCTTGAAACAGATTGATATATCAATAAACATAAAACTATACTCATTCACTCCTATTGATTTATCCATTAATTCGAGATAAAAGCACATTTCATTCCGAAACTTCACGCTGTAAACTATTTTGAAACTACACTTGTATATTATAAATAAATTAATTCAAATGATACAATCAGATACTTTACTATAATATTAAGGAAATTGTACGATTTAGAGGGTTCACCATAAATGATTGTGGCAAAAACGTAGCGGACTAAATTTTTGTGGTAATAGTTTGTGTCTAGGGTTAAAATCGAGGGTATGTATATTATCATTCTGTGACAAAAAAAAATCCTATTAATTTGTATCGTAAAGTAACATCGTCGTAAAAGATATGATTGTGAGTAATTTGATTGTAAAACAGTATTATCGTGTGCAATTATAGTATAATCAGGCAATTAAACTATTGAATTATTAACAAAAATCCACCGCATCCGCTTCAATAAAATCAAAAAATATGCCCTGGCTCTCAGGTTGTACAGCTGAATGCTGGTCCCCTAGGTAGTATGAATTATGTACAATTTCGTTGCAATATATATTATATTCAGACGATAAAACTATTTAATGATGAAGAAACACACCTTGAAAGAGCCCATTTAATATCTTATAATACACATGTTGTGCAAGGGACCTGCAGGGTGCCGCATTAGATCAAATTCTACTGCCATGGCTTATCTGAGCATCAAAAACCTCTTTTCATATCCTAAACTACAACTAGAGGAAACAGGTGAACTGCTGGGCCTGAAGCAGATTAGATTCCTCCATCGCCTCTTCCTAGAGTATCAAAATCTCCTTTTAATATCCTCAAATACATTCGGGCCCACAGGTTGTGCGGGTTAACCGCTGATCTCCTAATATATGTTTCATGCTTAACGTCATGCTTGGAAACATATCCACGTATAATTAATTTCCATAAGAAAAAGATACTTTGGGGACTAGCACTTCACTGTACAGCCTGAAGGCCGGGGCATATTTTTGGATATTAGGAAAGTGGCAGAAGGATAATTTTGTTAATAATTTAATAGTTTAATGCCCCAAATTTACTACAATTGCAATGAAATTGCACACAATAATGTTGTCTTGCAATGAAATTATTCATAATCATATTGCTGACAATGATGTTGTTTGACGATGGTATTAACCACAACAATTTTGTCTTACAATGACCGTCTAGACCACGATTTTACCCCAACAATTTTGTTTGAAACCTTTTTACCAATTCTTCCAACTATATAATTATCATTCAGTAATCGTTGATAATTGTTCACTGCGTAACCAGAGGTAATTATAATTCAGCCAATTAACATTAAAAACAGTGATTAAGGGAAATGAAGCTGAAATATTGATAGCTGACCAAAAATGTATATTTTTGTGTTCACGAGGTAACGCCACAAGAGAGCTTTAAAATTTTGGATTTGTCAATGGCTAATAGCAGAGACGAGACTGATTTTAAATTTCATATAAAGGAATATCACCCACCAGAACATTATATATACAATAAAATTTATTTTTACAAAAATAATATAATGATAAAATAAAACTTATATCTACATAATTTTCCGTTTTTTAAAATGGCGTAGTCTAATTTGATAAAATTTACTGACAAGACACTTAACTTCTTATCAAGTAAAATAATGGCAAGGGTGCTCTGAAAAATTTCCGACCTCAAGTTGAAAATGAGAGCACTCGTAAATAAAAACTTGTCGTATCAATCTAGCATATGTTGACAGTTATACAATAAAAGTTTCAGCCATGTTAGACGAGCCATTCTTATCTAACAATCTAATAGTCGCTTGAGTGAGTTGATGTATTTGGATAAAAAGACAGGTATTTGATTAAAAAAGACGCACCATAGGGTAAAAAAGACGCATATTCGAGTATAAAACGAACAATTGTGTTAAAAAGAAATCACCTTCGTGAACAATTATTTTGAAGAGAAAAGGCCAAGTACTTTTAGAACGGGTTACAGAGATTGGGCCCTCTATAGGAAAATTGTGCAGAGTTAAAAGAAACTAGATCACCCTGTTATATGCACAGTTGCTATATATTTCAGGATCAGACCATTTTCTACCCTTAAAATTTATTGTTCAGTCATCAAAGAGGCGTTTTCTTTCAATATCAGGATCAATACTACAATTATAAGCTTAAGTCCGACTAGAATTGAAGGAATTGGTCGTACAAATCTACAGCTTGGCCAAATATTCAGAAAGTTATTAAGGATAGTCGAAATATTACACTAAGCAGGATTAACTAGGATCGTCATTTCCGTATGATGTGTATAAAAACGGTACCTGTCAAAAAGGACCATACCTACATAATATAATTGTGAAGGGTCAAAAATTCTTATTTAAAAATATCATCTCCAGAGTATTAAGAATCTTTTATTATTTTTTAGTAATAGTATTTAGTTGGAGTTATTTTTTTTTTTTTCAAATGATAAATTACAAGGGATTTTAACAAGAAAATATAATATATATAAAATACTCTACGGCCATTCTTTGTGAAACTCATAATAATTTACTTAAGTATGTTATTCATACTTCATGACGTTAACATCAACACAATGTCTGTCAAATTATCCTATTATAACTTTAAAAAAACACACATACAAAAAGAGGCTGAATACATTTAGTGTCGACAAGATGAATACCCGATAGTGTTTAAACCTTGAAGAATTCCATTTAAAATAAGAAAAGGAGACTATGGTTACATATATTTATCATATGTGTGTAAATGTCAAGTCAGGACTTTCAAAAATCCAAAGGAAGGTTGATTTTGTTTTTTCAGACCCTAAAGAGTGAGAAAGAATTGTTTTGATAAATTATGATTTAAGTCTTGATTTGGTTTAAAATCCATTAACTTATCATTATTTTACTGTGACGATGAATTTTGAATATTGAAGGTGCAATTATTGGGGCACCCAAATGCTTCATAAGAAAAAATTTGCTGAGAAAAAATAATTGACAATTCGTCCAAAAATACAAATGTAATATGGAACGACGTAGCTCAATGGACAACACCCTCAGTCGTAAATGATTCTCTTGAACTCGATGTGTGTAGGTTCGCACCCATGTCATTCCTAGAGAAGGAAATATACTTAGTGTATATGGACTTCAAAGACAATTCCTGGGTTAGATGGAGTAATTGTAATACTATAATGTTTACTTAAACTTAATTAGTGCAACTCCATCCGACCAATTAAAGGATCATTAAAATAAGAAGAAATGTAATTTTAGACTCAATTTACAAAAAAATCATTTATAACTTTCTTTTGGATTGTTATAAAAATACATACAAAATATGCTTAAAAATGATACTACAAAGCTTAGGATAAGATTAGAGGGGAGGGGGGAGGGGATGTAGGAAATCTCATAAATTCCTTTATCAGACAAATAGCTATCCATAAAGAAACAAAAAAGATAATAAAAAATATATAATAATAATAACATGAGGGAAGGGTGGAAATAAATTGAATGAGGTGTAAGCCAAATGCGCCCTTCCACGTCTATAAACTACATATAATATATTGGATCAGAAATGAAAAATAATACATAATATATTGATGTGAAGAAGGAGGATCATAATAGGAAATGGAAAAATTGTACAAAAAAAACCAATCATTCCATATATGACGTCATCATGTAGAAGTTTTGAAACTAAAATAGTAATTGATGCAAAAAATGGGAGAGATCACACTTTTCTACGATTTGGGATCGTTCAACATCAATATTTAAGTAAATTTAGGGTACACGAACTTTTAGATTTTGCTTTTTTGAAAAAAAAAAAAAAAAAATTTTAATTTGTACCCCTATTTTTTTTCTTCTTCTTCTGACCAGGGTCACCAAACTACGACCATGGGGCCAGATCCTGCCCTTCCGTCATTTCATCTGACCCAACGATGGTACTTGAACTTGCTTTATAAAACGTATGGAACACGAAACTTTGTGATAAAATTTCAATTTGAATTGATTGTTGGGGAAAACTAGAAGATATTGATTGCTATGTCCCTAACAATTACTATGTTTGAAGTGTATTTGATGCGTATTATCTTTTAAATAACTATAGGGTATCTTTGTCTTGTTTTCTGCATTTCAAGAAATATATATTCAGTGCACATCTGGCATCAGCAGAAGCTACATTCATTTCCTCTATCTCCGTTTAGGGATCCTCCTGTTATGTATCTTTCCCGTTCTTTCATTTTCAGATCCCGTTTCCTTCACTCTTCATTATGGCATCTAAAAAAGTGAAAAGTGGACACCGAGTGTTGCGTTTTCAAAGACCAGTGAGAAGTAAAGTATTTCTTTGTAGAAACAAAGGACGGGAAAGCTAATTGCTTAATATCTAGCAAAAGTGTTGCAGTTTTGAAAGAGTAGAATCTTCATCGTCACAATGAAGCAAAACATCTACCAGAAGTTTTCTGGAACGTTACACTCTGAGAAGTATGAATCTATGAAATGTAGTTTAGAAACTCAAAGGAACTTCTTCACAAGAAAGTTTGCTGAAAATGAGTCTGTCTCTGTTACAAGTTACAAAACAGAATGATTATGCGGCCTGCACTCGTCATACTTTCATTGATCTGGCCCACAGTAAAAAAAGTTTGGTGACTCCTGCTATAGATGAAGGCCAACTACTCCGATGATAATTACATTTAGACTCAAGATGGCGCCCTCTCTCACACGTCTGCAAAGTGCTAAAAGTTTTGCATCAATAACATGGCTGGATTCTAGTCCAAAGATATGTGGCTCTCTTCCTTGCCAGATTTGAATCCGCTGGACTCCGTTGGACATTTCTTCATTTGGAGTCAAGGTCCCAGCACCTCCAGCCCACCCTCTGACGACGCCCCAGGATACTTGTCACTAATTTTATGATCATTTTAGTTGAGTGATGTTATTAAGGACCGAAATTTATATGTTTTAGGACTGATATGCAGCACTGAACTGTACCATAGCAAGACTCAACTGGACGGGAATGCAATAAGGATGAACACAGCACTACTTATAGAGGGTATCAGGATACTAGATGTAGGATGTTGTTCTCCTAGGCGATGAAAATCGTGCTTAAGTCACTGACGGTCTCGACAATTTCCATTGTTTTATTCACATTTTCGGCAATTGATCTCCCACCCAATTTGAGAACCCATTAGTTAATCATCTTCTTTTTTTTTTTTATATATTCGGGAAAGGTTGAGAGATTCAACAATGACAATGTACTTTTTTATATCTATGTTGGTAATTTTATATATTTCTTAAATAAGAGGTGTTGTTTTAGGAGAAAGCAAAAATAACTTTTCACAAACAACCAGGCATGTTTGATGCACATCTTTAAATAAGTGCTCTCCACACACTTTCCTTCTTTAAAAAAAAATACCATTAAAGTCACCATCTGATGAATATAGTTTGTTACATATAACTCCAACATTTATTGCGTTATGAACAATATATAAATGAGTAAAAAGAAGAAGAAATAGTCGTTTATTTATATTAGAAGTCGTTTGTAACTCCTCTTCCACTGTGCTTTAGCACTACTAAGGCATGGAACCCCCTCCCCCCCCCTCCCCCTTCTCTTCCAACATCCTTAACTGTAACAGATTGACATCATTTGTCATGAGAGTTCCTTTTCTTGATCCCTCTTCATATTCATACTATAAATATATATTATATATAAAAATTGTCGAAATAAGTTAAGGCATTCATCAGGCTAAAATATTATTTATGTACGTGGATAGACTGTCCCCTTTTTGAGTACATATTTCCCATTGCCTGCTCCAAAAAATATTCTCATCGAGACAATCACAAAATGGACATGTCCGAAATTATCAGCTTCTCAAGCCCTTTTTAGAGTGGTACAGGTTATTTTAGTTTAGGAAATGACTTTTAGTTTCTCTACCATATAAATAGAGACGCTAATCGGGTGTATTTTCTATTTATGTTGAGTTGTCGACATAAAGAGTGAACTATCTTTTCCTAGGCTGATATCATTATTATTTCACTATCCCTTGTATCCAACATTGCCAGAGTTATTAGGCGTCGACGAACTGACAAACCTTTCTATAGTAATCTAGAAGAAAACCCCTCAACGAAAAAACGAAAAATAATAAGCCACGCTCCTCTAAAAATGTTTAGATAAAAGTAAAGATATTCATAGATTAAAAAGATGTACCACATATATACTCCAAGCAGTTCGGGTAATTGGTGCTGCCGATATATGTAACAGACTGTTTAAGAATGGCATTACTCCAAAGCATCTTAAAGGTAGACTCACCTTAAGCCGAATCTCAAAGGACCGAAAAAAATTGTACACCATATCGAATTAATTGCGTACTCTATAATAACTCATTCCGGACTTTCAAAAATGTCCACAACAAACAAGTATCCGTATTAAGCGAGTCAGCCTTCAACAGAGTCAATGTTTATCAAAGTCCAGACTAATAAAATCAGGACCAAAGTAAGTATTCTCGTATGTTATAAGGGTATTATTCAAGTTTTAGGGGTATCGATACTTAGTTATGAATATCGTATGTATAATGGACATGTTAAAAAGAAAGCAAAATTAACAATGTAACTCTGACAATTTAAGGAATATTTTGGAGGAGATCAGCTACAATCAGCTGTGACAAGGGAGAGAAGGAAATAAGCCAGGACATTGGCAAAAACTACTCCGATGTACAATTAACAACAGTTGAGGAAATGACAATTGATTCTATTTATTTTTTAAATCAGCTACCTATTATGTTATGATTTTAGAACATGGAAAAATACGTGTTTCTACACTACGAATGAGAATCTTAGCAATTGCAAATTACACTAGAGGAAAGTTAATATTAAGATACATTAATTGTTTTTTTAGTCATTTCACGTATAATATTAATTATACTGCACAAAGGAAGCGGCAAACTATAGATTATATATTAGATGTTATCACAGCAATGATTTGGGAAAGAATGAACAAAACAAGGAAACGCTATTCATTAGCAAATTTGACAAAAAAAGGTTGCACAATATTTTTAGTAAATTTACTCATTTTTCAGAGGGTGCTACAATAGGCTTAAAACTGGTCAATTTTAGCTAATGATGGGATGATTAATCAGAATTTGGTATTTTTACTGGAATCAACAGCGACATAGGGAAAATAACTTTTAATTTGTGTTTCCAATTATTATTTATTACTGGTATTTAAATATTTAATTTAAATTTTCAAAGTTTTGAAAAAAAAAACTCCCTCCAAAATTTTGAAATTTTTTTCAAAAAATTTTTATATTTGAAATTAAATTAAATTTTTCAATTTAATTTTCCAAAAATTTAACTTCCTCGGAAAAACAAGGAATTTTTGTAATTTTTCTCCGAAAAATTTCAATTTTTTAAAGAAATTCTAGAAACCAACCCCCCTCCTCCCCTCTCCTAAAATAAAATCTAATCTTGTTGGCCCCCTTATAGCAAACTTGTATTTTGAACTGTTAAATAAAGTATTAAAGAACCAGAATCGGATTCAGCAATTTTTACTAGAATCGCAAAGGAATCAGGATTTTTTTTTTTTTTTTTTTTTTTTTTTTTTTGCATCGTCCCATCACTAATTTTAACCAAAAATACCATTATTCTGTCAACTAAAATGCTAAAGAGCTAAATAGATCTTGAACTTTGCTAAAGTCAATATTTTCATTGCCTTCAGAAGAAAAAGTATTTGTGTAGAGTAAGAGAAACATCGACTCAAAAACGGAGCAGTCTAATGTTCCCCATATATATTTGTTTATTCCCCTCAAGTCTATCTATAAATTGATTTTTTTTTCTGCCACACCACCAAAGTGAAAGCTGATTGTGTTTGTCACAAAAAAAAAAAAAAAAGAACGGGGAAAAATTCGTCATACGTTAGAAATTACTATAATTTGTCAAATAAAATATGGAAGGAGTTATTTCATCAGTTGAAGCTTGAATATATTACGTAAAAAGCAAGACAAATGATTTTTCTCCAAATAAAATATAGATTATTCTCGTATTTTTGTAAAAATAATTGCCAAATTATTTGGATGAATCCTTTAGAAATGTTGCAAGTTATACTTTCAGGAGTTGCTAAAATTCATCGTCAGAGTGAAAGTATAAAAATTTGATGGTTTATATTTGAAAGAGGCCCTTTGATTATTTCCAAATTAAGTCACATAAATCAAAAAATTCTTATAAATTTTATTTGACAATCTAGTGTATTTTAACTAATAACAGAAATTTGAATAATAATTGTGGTAGTTCGTATTTACTCGCTCCATCCTAGTGCAGTCTTAGGACCGGTCCAGTTAGTCTTTTGGACCACCAGTCCTTGGAACCGGTCCTTCACTGTTGGTTTATGGGGAAAAAATTATAAGAAATATGAACTTAGATTTTTGCATTAATCTTACAAAAAATGTTATATTTTTCATTTAATACGAACATATTAAATTGCTACTTAGTTATATAATTTATTTTAATATATAACAAAATAATTAAAAAGAGGAAAAACACCCTCATTGACGTCTAGTGGGATTGACGTTACCTTCTTTAAGGGCCGACAAGTGGGAATGGACTGGACCGGAGTCCTCGGTCCTAAATAAGGACCAACACCACTCAAATAATAACTCTATAACTGAGCGAAATATGTCAATGAATTATGTACATATATGATGTAAGACAATTCAATTTTCTTCATTTTTTTATATTCGCAAATGCTCCCCGTCAACACAAAAACAAACTAGAATGGTATTTCTCATAATTGAGTGTTTGTTACATTTCTAAATTTATAGCAACAAATTTTTTTTATTAACAAACATTACGGATGTATTCTTCTGACCAGTCAGTCATTCAGTCTTGATGGTGGATTCCAAAGATCTCACAGATCTGTGAGGCTTTTAGCAACTTTATCTACATTGTGGCCGTCGTTGTGACGAGTTACTTGCTCCTGGCTCTTGATTTTACTGCCCAGTCATCTTTAATGATCCTTGAGAGCGTAACCTAGCTCACATTAATCTTCTTGGCTATACTGCAAATTGTCCTCCCCGATTTAAAATAATAGCCTTTGTTCTTACTGGTTGTTTCCGACTGTGATCATACTTTTTAGCGATAGTTTCTTGTATTTCAAATAGTTTGTGTTTTTTTACTTTTTTTACCCATTGTAAGTAAACATTTAAAGTATAATAATGTTAAATTAATTTTAATCTCTACTAATAAATTAAAAGTTAATCATTCAGAATCTCAACTTCATTTTTTTCTTTTTTGTTTATAGGTAAGATTTGAAAGGTGTTTACCTTTTTATTGCTCATTTAATAGAAGACAAAGATAAAAAGATCAGTATGGCTTCCACAGAATTGACAACCCTGATAGTATTATCTTGAGTAATTTTAATAGGGAGGAAGGCCCACAAAAGATCAACAAATGACATTAATATAATGGAAGTTATATTAAATATGAATTTTTAAATCACCCTTCACCCACCCTAAAAAAAGGTACGTAACACTGCATAAATTTACCAAAAAAAAATATATATATGTCAAATGTCATCCATTCACGCAATCTCCATCTCAAAATATATGGAAAACATGAGGAGAATAAAACTACAGTATTCTTTTATAAAAATACCATCCTTAACAATGATGCTATACAAAAAATCAGTCATGGAACTTTAGATACATGTCTATCGATAAAAAAAAGTTTCTTCATTTTGTCCCACTTGAGTCAGAGATCCTTTTTCTTAAATTAATTATATATAGTGGTATAGTTCTTAGTGCATAATTTGTTTTTAGATACTTTTTTCGTTGGTAATTCTCTGGAAATCAAACATTCGACGATATTTTGAAAAGAAGGAATTTTTATTTAAAAATTTTAACAATTCAATTTTTTGTTAGTAATAACTGTTAATGTGAGGAAGACTAATCTTTGCTCAAATTTGTATTTTGACAGTTTAGGAATGTTTAACACAATATATTCAGGCATTATTTTATTTTTAAATAATTATGGTACACAGTAAAGAAAAATTGACTCTTATTGCAAGTGAAAATGCCGTCTTTATTCCAGATATCTAGAGTTAAAATGAAATTGCGTGGTAAAATTGAGTCTATTGAAGCAATTAATTTCCTACATTGGTAGGGGCCTAATTAGTTAATAGACATTTCATCATAAAGATAATATAAAAAGTTGTGTGCAGTTTTTGGTTTTCTTGACCTAAAAGTAATGATTGGTTTTTTTTGTATAGGAAGTACTAATTCACCAATACATAACTTCCGGTTTTATTATAGACTCTGTCTATGTGTGTATAACATTCATATCCTTTTGAAAAAATACAAGATGAAGGAAGTTTTTTTCTTGTCTTATTCACCTTATATGTATATATATGAGACAAAACCTGAAATTGCAAAATCGTGGATTAATATATAATATACATTAACTACAGAGCGTTTTCACTGGGAACACAGGTTAGTTATTAACACGAAAACGACGCCATTTTGAAGGCGTTGTTGATGTTGAAGCTGTACAAAAAAATTAACTAATTTAAAAAAAATAGGATTACTTGTTTTTATGGTCTTAATACTAAAATAACATTGATATCCTTTTTGATAACATTGTAATTTTACCTGAAAAATTATCTTATGTTCAAACCACAGTCTACTTAAAACTTTTGTATTTAATTAAGCACAAATGAATGTACCTGGCATAGGGATACGACGTGTTGTGGATCCATGTACGATATAAGTAACCCTGTAATACCCGAAAAGATCCGACACACGAACTGTATTGGATCTTTCGAACTTTTTATGGATCTTAAAAAAGATCCGAGGGATTTTTTTTATCTCAAAAATATTATTGCATTGCTTAATCCCTGTTATAAAAAAAAATAATATACATACTGAACAATGCATCTCTATATATTTTGAATAGTGTTTGGAACGACATCTACATAAGCATTTGCATCGCACACGACGTTACCTTTATTGTATCACCCAACCTTTCCTTTTTAAAAAAAGAAACCAAAATAAGGTCCAAAATCAGTTGAAAATTAGTAGTGATGTGCCTGTAGCTGAATTTTGCCGCTTGAGTATTTTCAAGCCTACAAAAAACCCCTTTAGGAATTATGTGCTACACTCGTTACTCCCTGGAATATGCGTTACTTATTGGAATACTCGTTACTCGTTTGAATACTCATTAATCTTATGGGTGTGAAACATACAATTTCTGCCTAACTGATCATTTTGGGGTGATAAAGACAAAGATTTATTGACTTAGGGGGACTACAGCCCCTCTAGTCCACCCCCTGACCGTACCTAATACTTTTTGCACACTAACAAATTCCTCAGTTAAAAAAACACATTTTATATAGGATTATTGAAAATGTGTCATTTAAAAAAATGTTTTCCCTTCTCTAATTAGTAATAATAAGATTCACATTCTGAACCGGCTCGGATGGAGTAGCTTTCTTCCTTTTGGTATTCGAAACTTTTTGAATCTGAATAAAGAAAATATATTTTGAGGACTATGTACATGCTTGAATATACTTCAAAAAGAAATAGGAGCGAAACAAATTTTTTGATTGGCTACGAGTAAATGCTTTCATTTTAGACACATGAGCCGAGTTGTTGAAGTCTTCTTTTTTTTTTTTTTTTTTTTTTTTTTTGTTACTTTATAAAACACCAGTTCCAGCTTACGAGTTTTGCTCATAACACATCCCTAGAAATCAGCTAGTCCCTCCCAACTATTTAATAATAATTTTTCCATAGTTTGTAAGAATTGGTCAACAGCTTGAGAGGAGCTGATTCTAATTCCACCACTCAAGGTTCAGAACATTGATGAACTAGCCGACAACAAAATACACAGTATATTTTTGTGTCAGCGAGTTTATTTTTTACCCTCACTAACACACAAAAGTACACTTTGAGCTTCGTGTTTGAAATGTATTCATTAATCAAAATAAATAAATAATTACGCTTCTCTATTCACAAAATAAATAACAAAAGTTCACAAATATTTAGTTTTTTTATTATAATTTTAGTTCCACATTCAATTCTATTGGTGGTTTTTTTTTTTTTTTCTATTAAATTTTTCTCTCCAATAACCCGGAAACAAAGCAATATTGCGCCTGAATTAAACATGTTATATCCAAATACTATTTTCTAAATTAAACCTGTACTATTTATGCTTTAAATAACCTTTTTGTTCGTAAAAAAAATAGTAGATTACCTGAGATGTTACAACTTTTCAAACATAATTCATTCAATAGGGTATTTTTTTCAACCTTTAACCTTTATTTTCCCAGGATTTGATAATAGAATCTAAAAAGTTAACCTTATAATTGAAATTGTAATAAAATGTAACTTTTATTTGGATTACAGATTATTTTCTTACTCAAATACAGGAATAATTTCAAATATTAGTTTTGATATGAAAAATATAATTTCAAATTCCTATTCAAGACCCCAAAAACTAATATAATGGATCTAGAACGTTATTTATTTATATTCATTTTGTAAACAAAATGGCAGAGAGTGGCGTCATCTTGTGGGGAAATAATACAACTGCCTGAATGATAAAATTATATAATATATGTGTTTGCACTTATTTAAAGGGTGCTGTGAAAGTTTTACCCAGCATACAAAATTTCTTTAAACCCTTTTATATTGAGCTGGGTTTTCTGTACCCCAAATTTTATCAAATTTATACAAATCTATATAAATGGATTATATCAACGGAACTTTCAGAATATTCCTGAAACATTTTGTTGTAGTCAAAATGTATTTTTTTAACTACTCGTAAATTTTGCAGGTTTGGTGACTTTATTCGATTTTAAGGAGTTATTTTGCTGCGTTTTTTTTTTTGTTTTTTGTTCATTTTTTCAATTGTAGGTATACATGTTGCTACTAATATAAAATTAGCTGTTATCATATAGATCGCAACCAATTTTAACAAAATGTAATTATTCAATTTTTCATACCTAAAATTTGTTTAAAATAATTAATATTTCAAATAAGTTTTTATAAAAATAAAACAATTATTTCTAACTGTAATAGACACTAAGTATAGGTTAATTTTTGGTTTTCCAACGGACAAAGTAAAACTATGCCTTATTGCTTTATGGATCCTTCCCTATTATCTGTATTGTTGTTTGTGGATTTGATGGAGTATAATTTCAAAGTTATAATGTGCCTCATTGTCCAATACTCTACCAAAAATGGACCTAAAGACTCAACGACACTTGGGAAGGTTCCAAAGTGCAATTAAACATAGTTCCACTTTACCACCATAAACAGACGTATATTTTGTGACTATTATAGTATAAACATATTGGTTTTATTTGTTTTTAAAGTGTTGTATAGGTTAATTTAAAAAAGTATCGTTTTTTATGTATTTTAAATGATGTTTAGAAATACAAAATGAATTAAATACTTTGGAATACAGAGGATGAAGACTCAAAAATAAGAATCCTCTTTGAGGTTGTCTAGGCTTAGTTCTAATTGTCCAACAATTTTTTAGTTGGTGACATTCGAAAGAACTCACTTTATTATTTTTGTGTTTCTGTGCGATTAAAAATGTCCGAGCAATAAGCCAACGTCAGAGGGTGCGCAATCTCCTCTACATACAAGTGGATACTGGCTGAATCAAGAGCTCAGGTCGAGGGAGCCTTCAGGACCAAACATCCAGCCCAGGTCATGGAAAAGTCAACACGGTCATCCACTACAAGGTCCTCAGGTCTTGCCATGGTTGAAGAGTACGTTCCCCAGCGACAACTATGTATTTACCCAATACGGCACCCGGCACACTCATCCAAGAAGATGCAGCATTTCTGCAAGGAGAACATGGCTGCCTTTTGGTCGGCAGACATCTGGCCTTCGTCCAGTCCCGACGTGAACCCCCTGGACTTTGCTATTTAGTGCGTCGTGGGGGGGGACGAATAAAGACATCTCACTCGAATGTCCATGCCCTGAAGGCTGTGATCACGGAGGAGTGGAACAACTTGTTCTCAGACTTCATCAAGGGCAGCTGTGTCTTTGTTTTAATATGTAGAAGTAAAGACGGCATTTAAAATTTTTTTGAGACTTCGCCCTGAATAAAAAAAAATTAAGTAGTATAATTTTGAATTAATGTCGAATATGTATCATGTAAAGAAATTATGTTCACTAACGGAAGTTGAAAAAGGAGCTACAGACTCTCACACCACCTTGCACATAATATATGTATATATATATATATTAATTTGCTGATGGCTTATTGAATATGGAACTTACATTATTGTTTTATATTTTTTTAACTTTTTAATTGATTTCACAAAATATAATATGAACAAATAAATTGGTGATAATTTACAAAATTACGGATTTTATTCCCAATATTTAATTTAAATTTGTGTTCTCATTGTACCCTTGCAAAGTCTTTGGTTAATATTCACAGACCATCAAAAACATGTAATTTTGATACATCATTTTTTATAAGGAATTAAACCTTGAGTACTAAAAGTTGTAGTCAAAGATCAATTTGAATAAATTAAAAATAACTTTTTTTTGATTGACGAACGTTCATTTTGTGAATTGTAATAGGTAGTTATAAATAAAGTATTTCTTCATTTCAGAGATATGGAAAAATATTTGAAAAGGGTTGAATGCTTATATTTGCTCACATTCAGAAAAAAATTAAACACAATTTGCGACAACGTAACTTCCTTCCTTATAATGCATAGCAATTAGGTTTTAAAAGTAGAAGCTGAGTGTACGTGGTTTCATTCTAGAGGTCAGATCCTAAAGTTTTCATAGAAATGTAGTCAGCTGTTATCCTATGGTGAATTAGTGAGAAATGTGCATTCGGCGTAGAAAGTAAATATACACCAAAAAAATGATTTGACAGAATATTTAAGAAATCAAACTAATTGAAATTTAGCTCCAAAGTTTTTATTGGTGCAGTTTATGAAAATCAATTAATTGATACAATTTCTAATATATACAAAAAAAAATCTATTCATTTTGATAATTGTAAATTTGCTAAATAGATAATTTAATGCAGATAATAGTAAAGGAGAGCTAAAATTTATACTACCAATTTTGGGGCTTATAAATTTAAAATTCAAAATTATAAAATAATGTAGTTTGTTCGGTAATTGGAACCGGATTAATTTCGGAAAAACCAACATTTATTAGAACTTTGAAGAATTACTAAAATCTGACTATTAATTGGACTAATCAACAACACAACTATAAAATAAGATATCTTGATCATATAATTTTGAATCTTGTGTATTTATTTGTTGTCTAACTAAATCCTCTCAATGAAAAATTATTTAAGCCTTTGTTAGTGAACATCTTTTTGTATTTTTAAATTTAAGCAAATTTTATTTCTTGATAGACAGTCAACATACACTCAAAACATCGCTAATGCAATCATAAAAACCTTAGATTTGGGCCTCAACACGATAAAATTTGTAGATATTATAGTTGAAATATTATAATTTCATTTTGGATACAAACTTCTACCAAATTATTAATTACTTTTAACGAACTTTGGGTACTAAAAATGTACTCATTAACTTTGATGAGATTAAGTGTGATGTATGGGATAACAGCTAATATTACATTTGTAACATCACTCATATGTTAAATGGAAAAAAACAGAAATAGACAAAGCAAGTTAAAAAATTAAAAAAACTGATCAAACCTTATAAAAAATTTGCAAATAATTAGAAGAACATACATTTTTGCACGAACAAAAAGTTTAATTTATTTAGAAATATTTTCCAGGAGCATTTTAATCCTGTTTCCAGCATTAAAATATTAAATGTATTAAAATACCAAAGTTTAGTTTATTCAACAATAAGGGAAGTCTCTTATTTTATATGATTTTAAAAACTGTGTAAGACAAAACTTTAAATGTGTACTAACATTTTGAAACTAAAAAAATACTCTTTGGATTTAAAAACCTTGTTTTATTGTTTTTCTAGAAAAGGATGTTATTTTTTCACACCCTCTATATATATTTGTTGTTTAAATGCAATTTAATAGAAGAAGATCAAAGGAGGATGTGAAATGATTTGATATTTGATCATTACAAATGATTGTTGTAAACCTACGTAATGAGAATATGAATATCTCTGCAGGACGTTCTTTATTGATGTACAATGTTATTTAATTATTTTTCATCATTGGAAAGTAAGATCATTTCCTGCATCAAGAAGGAAATATCAATGATTTCATGCATTCCACCAAAGAATGTCCAGTTTTTTGTTGTTGGAAGTCACACCTCTTGTAACGAATGTTCCATTGAAATATAAACTTACTCATTGAATAATTAATTAAGTTAGAGTGATTAAAATTAATTCATATTTCGATATATTAGAGCATAAACAATTAATTACGAAACAAAACAAAACTGAGCCCTCTAACTTACGTATAAGTCCAGAAAATGAGCCTGGAACATGATTGTTGAATTTCCATTTATGCACTCCAAGCAGTTGGGCGTCTCCATGACCACCGGCTACGCCGTCAGCAAGCTCAACACTTTGGAGCAGAAGAAGGGCTCTGTCAAAAAGGCCAAACTGGATCCGGATGAGTTCAAGAAAACAGTCCAGACTAATCGCCTCAAGTCCATGAGGCCTTATGCAAGAGATATTGTAGTTTCACACCAGATTGTCCAGAGAGCTATAGAAAAAGTGGGTAGAAAGAACCTTGGGGTGTAGAGAGGCCACTTTTCACACCAAAAATTTAAAAAAACCATCACCTCTGCTGCAAGACTATCTTGAATAAATTTTGAATGTATTTTTGAGTTCTTTCGAACTCTTTTTCGATACTTTTGAGCCCCCTACCTGCCTCATACCGACACCCTTGACTACAACTTTTGGTATGCATGTCGAGACGAAGGTCTGTAGTATTTTTCATCCAAACAACGAGGCCCTCAAAGCCACTGGGAACCAGCACTGGTATATTACTCTATAACTAAATAGGTAACCTTTCTTGGAGATGAATTTACTCTGAATTTTTCATATTGTCAAGAGGAAAAATGACGTCATTCTTGGTATCTTTAGAATTACAATATGTTAACTAATGAAATCTACACAAGTTAGCAGGGGGGTTTGCTACTTTCTTTTATTCTTTTGAATATTTTAAACATTAAGTCAAAGTCCTAAAACTGGGTAAAAGTTTTTATACTCCAAGTACAAGTATGGTATCAAGCCTTTGCTCAAAAGTTCCAGTCTTTGAATATTTCCATCGAGTCAAGTTCAAGTCCTCAGAAAAAAAAGATACTTTTAAGATACCTTGAATCCAATGAAAAAAAAATTAAATGATTTTTGAGTCCAAGTCTGATCTTAAGTTCAGGTCTTGCCTCGAGTCTTTAATTATGTGATCAAATTGCAAGTCTTCAAAATATGGGCTAGGTTACAAGCCTAATGTCCAAATCCTCACCACACCTGATCCCTAAAGATTAATAAAAAAAGAAGGGAAAACACATATTCTAACATAAAAAACGGAATAAACATGTCAAAATCGGCGCTTAAAAGGTATGTGCATTCACTTTGAAAGGTCAAAATACCAATTTATGGTATATTGGTCATTTCAATGCTATCTTCAATCTAAATACAACCCCATATAATTTAATAAATATATTTCAATAAAACCACTGGGGGTCCGTTAATCAAGCTTTATTTCATTACTTTTGAATGCATTTTAGCAAGTCAACTTGAATGTGCAATCCCATTATGTCAAGGAGTATATCCACGTACTCATTTAAAAATATAATTAATGTTTGTAACATAAATAATACCGTATCTTTTATCCAATAAAATACACAATCAATTAAACAGGATCCACTTCAATTCAACTGCAAAAAAGAGGAAGATGATTGTACAAACTGATACTGAAAAATATTAAAATAATGCACAAAAGAACGTTAATATAATTTTAAGATGATTAGAAACTAAACAGACATCTAATCAGATCTGGAGTGAGAGAGTCTAAACAAAAATACGTATAAACCCCTTAATTTTAAATTCAAAATATGATTTAAATATCGGTATGAAACAGATGTGGGCAAAAGTCCTTAATTGTAAGTCAAAGTCAAGTCGCAAGTCTTGAGTCCAGGTCCTCACCTCTGGTATTAAGCATTTTATTAATTTGAAATATTGGCAGTTATATGTAGGATATCCATTAATATTTTTTGATATCGGAGATAAATATGACATAACTTTCAAATCCAAGATAACAACAGGGTTAATTTAATCAAATGAACTCGCAATATTAGTTAGTAAAGACTGTGAGAACAAAATTAAGTTTATTTTTAGAGAATTATAACTGAAATCAATATTTTTTTATTCAATATGTCCTCTCTCAGCCTCAATGACAACCTTCAACCTCTTCGTGAAGGGCGGACAAACCTAACGGATGTAGGGGTTTCACAGGTTAACCCATAAGGCCTTGATGGCAGAATAGAAAGATCTCATATACCCGTGAGGCCTGTTGCAGGTAGCGCCCTCTACCTTTACCAAGATGGAATTATGTAATGATTTGGCGATGAAACTCAGTAATTTTGATAATAAATTTGGATAATTTGTATTCGCTGATCAAGTGTATATCACTCCATGATGAAATATGGACTCATGAAGCTTCTAAATGTCAAAGGAAGAAAATAAATATGGCGTCGTTTTTCCCTAACGGAAAAAAATGGAAGGGTTTCTAATTAAAAACCCTTTACATAAATGTGATTCATTTTTTCACAGCATTAGAGGATAAAGTGTGTCCCATTTCAGCTCAATACGGTATGGGTGATTTTTTCTCTAAATACAAGACGATTCCATTTTTCAAGGGACGGTTGGCAACCCCCGTAGAGACAAACATTTCCAAACATACCGTGCCGGACATGAAACAATACATATACGTCTTTTAAACACATCATGTATTCCATGGTTAGGGGAAATGATGTGCAATTTATAATCACAATTGCATCTTTTTTATATTCATATATATACAAAATGGAGTATTTAACCTTTGTGAGAGAGTTTACAAAAATCCAAGTGTTGATGCCCTCCCCTCACTCTTAATAGTGTAAACTACACATATACATGTTAGATAAACGGAGCTGTTAACACACCATTAGACAGCATTTGTTTCAGTGAGATGATAAAATAAAAACATCGAATAAAAATCAACAATGAAACAGCAGGATACGAACCTGATATATGTTAAACAAAACAATATAAAAATATGACATTTCCTTCGGGGCTTCTAGGAGGCTCTAAATACATTTGAAATAGATGTAGAGAAAGAATTATGGATTCGAGATGAATCAAACTCGAAAAAGCTCGATCCTAGTAAACCTTTTTAGTGAAACATTTACGTACAATGTCTCATTAGAAAAATAAATTAGATTTTTTAACAATAGAAGAATAATAAAATCATTTTTGATATCATTTTGAGTTTGCCTTAAAATGCTATCAAATGTTCAAATCCTAGCCTTCCAAAAAATACATTATTTTATTAAGTATGTAAACACTACGTCTAGACAAAGTTTCGGAAAAATCTTCTTTTTAAAGATATTCAAATAGCTGATGCTACCTCAGTGGAAGGTGGAATCAATTTGACTAGTTACCTCCATCAACGAAGTTGAATTGGAGTAGACCAGGTATGTATATGCCTATGAAATGAGACTTTAAAAAAAAAATTGAACGTTTATTTTGAAAAAATTGTTCGTTTTTGTCTAACCATTCATCAATTTTTTTTACTTCAGCGTGAGAATCGAAGCATAAATCATTGAGTGAGTGGTCCATCGATGCAAACAAGTGATAATCGGAAGGCACCAGGTCTGGTGAGTAAACTGCACGAGCAAGAGATTCCTAGTTGTGCGGTTCAACAAGCTGCCAGGTGGCTATAGAGCGATGTGGTGGTGTGTTGTAATCAAGGGAAATTATGTTGTGTTGCCTGGCTTCATATTTTGGGCGTTTTTGGCGTATAATATTGTTCAAAAAGGCAAATTGTTGTTGGTAGAGATCACCATGAACGGCTTGACAGGGTTGTAGAAGGTCATACCATCGACCAATGCTTGCAATTTGGCGTCTTCAAACTTTTTCGGTGACCGGCTGCACTCTTCATTTCTCACGTCAAAATCACCACTTTGGAATTTTAAAAAATCGTCTGAAACACTTTGCTCTGATTAGAGCATGTCCACCGTAAGATTCCACAAGCATTTGATGGGCTTGAGAAGCGTTTTTCGTTAATTGGTAGCAGAAAATCAATGGCATCCGCACATCGTAGTTTGTAGGCACAAAGTTATACATTTTTACGAGCGAAAAAAGTGCGTTGTTCAATGGAACTAAACAGACAATGAATTAAATATTGTTGACACATGTCCAAATAAGCATTTAGATCGGTTTGTAATGTCTAACTGGCGACACCTAGGGACCAATGACCGAAAGTCTCATTTCATACGCGCATACCTAGAATGGTTATGCCTCTGTTAGTTTGTTAGTTAATCACCAGGATTATGCCACAAATTACTGATCGATTTTGATCAACTTGATTCGAAGATTGTACAGAGTTGATCTTATCTAATGGTACACATTTTTTTTTTGTCAACTTTTTATTGTCTGCAAATCCTCTAGGCTTCGTATTCTGCAAATGATTGGCGAAGATGGCGAGCTGATTTTTTTTCTTTTGTATTACTAGAACATGTAAATAAAATTTCAAACCTTTAGATGCTTCTGTTATTGATTAGGATGCAGTTAAAGGTGGTCCAGATTTACATGAACGACCCTGTGGATAGGTATAACAAATTTGATTTAAGTTGTGTTTTTTTTTTTAAGATTTCAATCACAATAATTGAATTTATTATCATTATGATTTGAATCTTGGAAGAAAAGGGGATACCTTATCTATAAATAAGTGAGAAGGGCTTGGCAATGATGCTGAAAGATTATGGTTTTTGATACGTTAGATATAAGTTAGTTGTAGGAGCTTATTTCTTCACGTCATTCTTGTTCCTATCCCTTCAATATTTATCAAACATGGATGGTGGTACTTAATGAAATAGATTTTACGTGTCGTTAAGTATTTAATTGAGCCTCTCAGCATTGTAATACTTTTAATTGGAGTCATGGAGGGTTGCAGGTCGTTAATATAATTGATCAAGGATTGGGGAATGTGAAATGATTAATGACCTAAATCTAATGTTGCGTAGTCGACTTGGTAAAGTTATATAATACATAGGTTCGACTCAGTTCTGGATGATTTTAGTACAAACATTTTCTGCTCTCGAAGATTTTTCACATAACATATTCACCGCCTTTTCAATTTTTCTAACGCCATGCACGTGATTTTATTGAGTTGAAACAGATTTATACTTCGAAGCAAGGGTCTTGACTAGTTATAAACAAAACTCCAGCAAAATCTAAATAGCAACAGTGAAAAAACAGCCGATAATATGGAGAGACGTCGATTCGCAATTTTGGAACTTTCCGCGCGGGAAAAAACTCCCCATAAAGCTACGATAAAATCCGGTGTCATTGTCCACCATCTTGCCTATGCTGAAGGCGTCTCATCACTGAACAAAACGACGACATCGGCTGGCTTTTTCTTAAGCTTGTTGAGAAGAATCTTCGACCTTGCGAGGCGTTTTTCCTTGTCTACAGGCTTGAGGGCTTGACAAGGAGTTCTCTTGTAGACCTTAAGGCCAAGATCTTTCTTAACGAGCCAGTCCATGGTCCTTCTGCTGACGTTGAACTCCTGGAGAGGCTGCTGGCAGTGACCTTGCCTCTCTTGTCCTCGACATACTTTTTTACAGCAGCAACCATTTCGTTCGACCTTCGAGGCCTTGACTTAGATCTTGTGGTCTCCTCAGGAGTCCCTGTGGCTACTACGCTGTAAGTGGTGGTGTGACTGCAGTTCAGAACCTTGGCAATTTCAGTGGGAGTTTTTTCTGCGCGGAAAGTTCAAAAATTGCGACTCGATGTCTCTCCATATTATCAGCTGTTGTTTCACTGTTGCTATGAAGATTTTGCCGGAGTTTTGTTTATAACAATTCAAGACCCTTACCTCGAAGTATAAACCGGTTTCAAACCAATAAAATCACGAATATGTGCATGGCGTAAAATTTAAAGGAGTCTTCAGTTTTAGACGCGCACACCTGTATTATTGTTTCAAACTTTACCTTCAGTTATTTACTGTTGAAATATTACTTCCTTTCTATCGATGGAGTTTCTTACATTTCTTCCAGACTTATGATCCCAGATCCGTGAATTTTTACTCCTTCGTCCTTATTCACAATAAGCGAAATCACCAGAGGTGAAAATGTATAGACAAAATTAAGGGCCGAGAAAATCTTCGATTTAAAATTGCAGGTCACTCTTCGACTCTACTCAAATTCCGGAAAGATTTTAAATAGGAAATACCTCGAGATATTTCAATACTTGGGTTGGTTTTTAATTGTTCACTAACCTAAAAATGTACACGGTATTTTGTTGGCATCTGTCGATCTTCTTTTCTTGAACGTGGATTGGTTGAATTTAAATAAGCTCTTTGTTAAGCTGTGAACAATTCACAACCAATATTGCGTAATAATTCCATAATTTGGAAAAGTTGGCTAATTTCTAACTGATTTTGGAGCTTAGGGCTTATTTTTTGATTGCTTTCGAAGAAAGCGTTGTGATATCAATACAATAAAGGTAAAGACGGGTGAAATTGAACCAACTGTATATCTTAAAAATATTTTAACAGACCGATTATGCAGATCAAAATACATTTGTGATCCGACATTGTAAGACAAACCTTGCTCAGAAATTATGCAGAATAAAAAAAATAGTAGATGAATCTTGATTGATATTATTTACCTAAAAATTAAGCAAATGTAGCTTAATAGGTTGAGAAATTCGATCAGAATCCTAACGTACTCATGTTATGACAACTACAAATAAAGTATGATCAACGTTGATCTAGAATTTTATTCCTAATAAAAATTGTTTATAAAGTTCTAAAAAGAACTTCTAAACCCCAAATTTTAAGATTTGGTTCTTTAAGTTCCCTTTGAATGAGAGTCTTACCACTATAGAATGTAAAACATTGAGGTATATATATATTCAATATTGTAATAACGGGGCTTAACAAAGAAAACACGTATATATTCGTTCAAAATTTGCTTTTTTTTAAGTATTATTTTTTGATTTTTTTATTCACTTTATGGAATGGGTGCCCATAACATTTTTCAAGGAGTTGCCCAGCTTAAAATGGTTTTTTTTTTCTATCAAGAAGTAGTGTCAAAATTGAAATTGCTTTTGATCCATTTTTTTTAAAATAAAAACGTAGCCTCACATTTAGCAGAATAATTCATAAATTAAGGAACAGATTATCATTAAATTTTGACAACTGTCTTTTTAAGGTTGGTACTACCTGAAAATGAGGTGAGAGTAAATATAGCGACATCTATGAGTGTAGTCCGGTACTTTTTCGCCCATGCGCTACATAAATCAAGGTCTACCCTAGCCATTTAGGGGTCCTATGCAAAATGGATTATACAAGGCCTTATAAACCGATATTTTCACCAAAATATGCGAAACTTATCTTTTATCAAATTACTTTTTTGTGGGAAATACATTTGTAATGTCATTTTTTAAAGTGGAATACGTCCGGCCCTGACATCAATTGTGGAACTAAATTTGTTAATGACTTGTCAACATCAAAACATATATGTTGTTGTTGTTGTTTTTTGCAACGCCCTTTTTGCAAATCTTAGCATAAAAATAATACATGTTCAAATCCAAAAGATCTAAAATATTTTAGCTCCTTACAAATTATTCGCCTTTATTATCAAGTAAATAGGTATTTATTATGTATTTACAAGTAGACATTAACGATAGTTGATCTTATATTATTTATTTTTTGTGGTTAGACCACCCATATAATTAATTTTGATGGATGAGAACGCTAACATCTTATTTTTCCATAAAATGGAAGCAAAAAATAAGATAGTCAAATATTCCAACGTACATACAAATATCAAAGTAAAAAGTTGTAATTGGACTACAGAGTGTTTCAGCGAATCCAGAATGAAGTTTTGAATAGGTCTTCAATTATTTACTTAATAATTAAACTATTTGTTTCTGTAATATCAACTGGTAGAAAATTAAGAAACACAATTTTTCGTAAGTTAATTTCTTCATTATACTAAGGGCAACAGTTATGAAGGAAAAAAGAAATAGTGTATTATTAATTCTTGACGCGGGAATGAGTTATGGTACTATCTCTTGATAATAGTAAAAAGCTGAAAGACGACAACAAGAGACTTGAGAGGAAGCCTGGAAGTGTTGGTCAAAACTGGAAGAGAACAGCAGACTTTCTGACCGACATCTCTATGCCCATTGAGAACTCGCACTCAACCAGCATAAAGACCTTAGCAAAAGAGTTCAACATTAGAAAAAATACCATTATCAGGGTCTGAATGACTTGGAGATGCCCTCCTCCGTTCTCCGTCCCTTCCTGCTCCTGCCATAAGCTAGCATGTAGTCAAGGGTTGTCAAAGACAAAAACGGTGAAACAAGATAGGAAAGACCGTGTCTTGGGTTTTTGAGTCAAAGAAGTGTCTCCTATCAATGACACCAAACACCCAGTCTCCACCAAGATGTTCAGCATCGATGTATCCGATTGAAAGACAATGTCACGTTATTGGTTTCCAACGGGCCTCAAAAATGGCGCAAACGTGTGTCTGGAGGTCACGGAGACAGTAGCATTTTCCTGGTTGAAGGCCAACTACTTAAAGGGGAATTATGGTTTCCAGGAAAATTGCAGCCACTAGGCCAAATCAAAATCAAAAGTAGTATGAACACAACTTGGGGTATTTATAGCCTTGGTGAATGTGGCCTCCGTCCTCACCAGTCACCAGAATACAACCATCTTGTCTATAGGATCTGGGGCACCATCGAGAGGTAGTCTTCATCCACCACCCATGTGAATACCCCCAAAGACTACCGTGAAGAAGGACATGTCGGAAGAATTCGTGAAGAAGACTTGCAATTAGTGTAGTGTCAGTCTTTATTTAGGGCTCAAGACTGCAATCCCTTCCAGTTCAGTCTAGGTCGGGCACAGTTCTGTCCTGCATATCAGTTCTAAAAATTTATAAATGTTGGTCATGTATGACGTCACTCAACTTTATTTCTCCTTTTTTAAGTTTGTCCTATTACTGAGAGTCCTAGGGATTTGTCGTAAGACTGGAATGAACTAGACCGAATAAATAAAGAGCAACACAACACTACTCACAAACCCTTCATCCCTAGAACCTTGGCCAGGATTGAGGCCAAGGGTGGCTGCTTTGAGATTTAATTATTTATATTTAGTTAAAATATATGTAAATCTCATTGTCTATCGAATATTACTTTTTAAGAATCTTGTTAAAGTGTTGCTTTAACAATTCGTTCGTGATTCCAAGGGACATACTGTATGTTTCAAATATAATTCAAACATACAAAGTAGGAAATAATATTTTCAAAAGGCTACTTGAAATTGGTAGACGTACATATTTTTGCTCATGATAATTTGCTATAATTTCATAGAACTGTATTGAGGTACATAAATATCTTGCAATTTTATTTTACATACATATAATAAGAGACTTCTGAAACCTTGAGGTTCTATGTGTACGTATAATCTACTTTGTAACAATAGGCCTCCTTACTGAACTCCTATTTTAAAGATAACCAACTATAAAATGACGTCCTCTCATGGTTCTATTTCGATTCCAATTACTTCCAACATCATAGTTAATTGAAGATCTTTACCCTTTCCATATTTCTAACACATAGGGGAACATCCTCTAGATTCCTGGGGATGTATCTGGTGCTCCAGGAATTTTGCACAGAGTCGACAGTAAATATTTTATTTATAAAATAAACAGTATATAATATGCACGTACAATCTTTTCTGTAACTCAGACATTTTAAAATAACTCTGACGTTGATTCACATACTGAGTGGTATATTGATATCGGAACACTATCTCATTAATAATAATTAATTAAGGTTGAGTCATTCAAATTAATTCATATTTTGATATATTAAAGTACAAGCAATTACTTACAAAACAAAACAAATTCGAGCTCTTTAGCTTACATACAAGTCGAGAAAATGACACTTGAACTTGATAGGCGAATTTCCATTCGTGCACTCCAAACAGTTGGGCGTATCCAGGACACCATCTACGCCGTCAGCAAGTCCTTTAAGTTGGAGAAGGGATATGTCAAAACTGGAGCCGCACAGCCGCAACCAATCCCCTCAAATCTATAAGGGCCCATGTAAGAGATCTCAGAGTTGAACACAAGATTCTCAAGAGAGCTACCAAAAAAGTTGATGGGAATAAACTTTATATACCTCCAAGGAAATAAACCCATCTTCTCCGTTACAACACTCTTTTCAATAAGGCTTTTGAGTTCTTTTGAACTCTTTTTGAAACTTTTGGACCCCATACAGCCCTAATGCCAGCCCCCTCAACTACAATATTTGGATGCATGTCAAGGAAAAGGCCTGCAGTGCCCAGTATCCAAACATCGAAGCCCTCAAACCCATTGTCAGGCAGTTTTGGGACGGAATGACAAAGGACTACATCTGCAGCGGGTGCAGGCATATCACCGCCACCTGGAAACCATCATTGTCGCTACATTAAGAGTGGTCAGACTCACATTTATTTACAGTATTAATTTCGTGGAAATTCGATTGTTATTAATAAATTACATCCTGTTGAAGTTTAAAATTCAAAGTGTTTAGATTTGAATGGACCACTCCGTAGAATAACAATTAAAAAGCAAATTATAACTACACTTGAGTTAGCAAAACATCTTCAAATGTTTCACGCCGTAGGTGAGCCAATATAAGTATCCTAAATGCAATACTGGTTATAAAATATAGATACAATTCTTTGATATCTTAACTCATCCAAGTAATTTAAATACAAAGCCAATAATTGACTCAAATTGGTCTATGAAATATTGGCTGTATCTGACATATATAGGAAGTCTAACAATACAGTGGGGTTTGCTTCTTTTCTTGATTTTTATTCAAGATTGTTTTGACACACTGCATCTTCACACATGAAAAATATATATAGCTTAAAGCCAACTTGTAAGAACATGCGTAGTTCTCTATAAAATCTAGACAATATACGTGAAAAACTAAGGAATTCGTAAGTGCATGTTCTATACATGCTTGAAGTTGACAAAGAATTTTGATAGGAGATGACATTTGAGAAGGAACGTTCACTCACTAACTAACACAGAGATAGAGGCTATCGTTCCTAAAGTTTTTCAAGGTAAACAACTAAAAAATAAAATTATAAATTGTTAACGAATGAAAATATACTTTTAAGTAAGGAGAAATATTGCAGAATTGAAATTTTATTAGGTATACACATATAAGTTACTCATTTTACCCACTGATCCAGAATAAGATCCGTGGTGCGTCAATATAAAAAACAATGTTAAACAAGATCTCAAGAAAAGGAGGAAATTCCCAATTTAATTTTTACTTAATATACTAATTCAATAATGAATTAAGGTTGAGTGATTAAAATTATTTCATATTAAGATATATTAATGCATAATCCTTTGCTTACGCAACAGAACAAACCTGAGCTCTCAATCTTACGTACAAATCGAGAAAATGACACTTAAACGTAAATGACAAATTTTCATCTGCACACTCCAAACAGTTGGGTGTTTCCAGGACACACGTCTATGCCATCAGGAAGTCCGAAAACGTAGTAGAGAAAGAACGCTTAGACCCAGAGGAGTTGAGGGAAATCGGCCAATGAGGGCCCATGCAACAGATATTGGGGTTTTCAAAAAAGTGGGTGGAAACAGTCTTGTAATGAGGAGAGGCCACTTTTGACACCTGTAATTAAATCGACCCATATCTTCTCCTTTGCAAGACTCTTTCGAATGAGTTTTTTGAATTTTTTCTAACTTTTTTTTTGAACTTTTGCCCCCCCCCGCCCTTACAGCCCTGATGCTAACCCCTTCGACTACCCTTTTTTGGTTCATCTCGAGGGGAAGACCTACAGTGTCCTCCATCCAAACGTTGAGGCTCTCAAAGTCACTGTCAGCTAGCACTTGGACGCCATGACAGAGGACTACATCTGACAGGCCTTTCACCGCCGCCTGGAAGTCATCGTTACCTCTAAAGGCGGGTTCATTAATGATAAAGAGAGCTTTGTTACACATCTATTTATAGTATAAATTTTGTTGAAATTATATAGTTAATTAATAAATTATAGCTTGTTGAAATGTAAAATTCAAAATGTTCAGATTTTAATGAACCCCTACGTATAGATAAAGCACAATATTTCATGTACTTATTTGATATAATTATTGTCTTCTTATTCAAATTTGTGGAATGAGTTAAGATATCTACGAATTTTAGCCATAGTTTAAAACTATTATTTTATTTTAGCGACTTATATTGACACGAATATGGCCTTCCAAATGAACTGAATATATTATACCGCTCTACTAGCATCAAAAAAATTAAAAAATATAACATACCAGATATACGTTGCACGCCAAATTTGAAAACTCACCTTACTGTTTGAACATACCTTGTAAAAAGTGTACATGTTGGAAAGGGAGACTGATCTGTTTCACCCTATACTTTTAAGGTATTTGCTGCATTTCTCAGATGCACGTTCTTACATTAAAGGCCTGCAAAAAGTAGATTCTTATTCTTTTCAATCACGACATTGTTTTTAATTAATTTACATATATGCCTTATCCTGAGACACGGAAGTACATCCAACAAAGAAAAATTGATCCTTTACATCCGTTAATAAAACAAGGCTATTTCATTATCAGATATTTGATTGTTATAGATATATATTATATTAAAAAAACATTGATAACAGTCAAATATCAATTAAGATAGATGCAATTAATTATTTGTATAATTAGGACCTGCATTCCTAAAATGGCTGTCTTTAATTACAGAGTTTTGAAGTTCTTAAAGGTTTTAAATGAGGGGGAAGATTCTTTTTTTGCTATCAGTAGTAGATTTTTATCTTGGGAGGAATCAACGACAAATACCGAGTGCGTAGTGAAAATCAAGACACTAAAAAAGAGAGGAATAAGATAAATACATGAGAGGAATTAATAATTCCTCTCATCAGCTGACAAGCTATGTGTATTTACACCACTTTTCAGAAAAATTAAGAGAATCAATCAAAAAATGACCCTTCAAAGAGGCAAAATAACCGAGATGGTTGTGCTATGGACTAACAATGGAAAGAGATGCTAAAATTTAATCAGGCATGCAAGAAGGACATTAATGACGGTATTGGCATTTTATTTCTTATTTATTTATCCAGAAAAGTTCCATCTTACACATATAAATAAACATAGACATAAAAGGACAAAAAAAATACTCTAATCCACTCAAATAAATGTGTTTTGAACAATGATAAAAAAATAAGGGAACAACAAGTTTATAAAATTGAAAAAGCAACCATCAAATGAAGAAAAAATTACTAGAATAACGAAAAAAAAATCAATTCGATTAAAGAATTTAAAACTCTTTAAAATTTCAAATAATCTTATACAAAACTATCTTCCTGAGAGCGAAGGATGAAATTCAATCAGATCTCCTGCAAACTTCCAAGCTGAGATGTTATCATATGGAATTTCGATTGTAAAAATAGTATAGCAATGAAAACCCCTCTTAATTCCCCAAATTCGATAGGTTTCCACTGTGTCAGTTTCTTGGCGATAATGTCTTTGCAATTTAAAATGAAATACTCTCAGCTTTGGCCGACAACAAAAATGATGCCTCAATAGTCGCATGATGCCTAGTGTAATATCGGGGCCAGATCCTGGCAGACAAGGGTACCGAATCTTTCTAAGCTCTGGAGGCGTCCATCGATGAGCATTGGAACTCCAAGAGTCCCAATTATATTATTACCGCTGGTAAGAGCTTCCGACGGTGCATCAAGGCAATTATCAAAGTCCATGGAGTCTACATTAAAGATTATCAATGGCACCACATGTGCCAGCATCTGTACAAAGTTTAGTTAATGTAGTTTCCGAAATAATAGGTGTTATAATTCCAAATTCAAATTGTCTAGTTTTCAATTACTCACCCTGTATGATATATACATATAAAATTCCTTGTACCATTGTTCCATATTACTTTTAATCGAAATATCTTTGTTAATGTTGCTATAATTGAATGTAAATCTATAGATCTACGTAGAAGAAAACCTTTATTGTTTATGTTTTTATCAAATATGTCAATCTGATGAGATGACAACGCTCCTCACCTCGTCATTAATGGTTCGTGTCGAGTCATTTACCTCTAAATATTAAGGAGGTACCTTCATTTACTAATTATATACATATACGACATGTGCCATAAACCAAATCATTTTTGCTCGTGTTGATTAAAAGCAAAAATATTTCAGATAAATTATGTTGAAGTGATAAAAAATAATATAATCAATAACTATTACTGGGATTGAGGAGAAGATTGAAGATCGATATCGAAGAAATTCTTACGTACCGGGTGGAAGCTTGAAACTTATACACTTGGAAAGAAAAAAGAGACTGAATGATGGTCAAATTATCTTTTCCAAGAAAGTGATGTTGTTAGATAAGAAGATCTGAGTTATTTTAATAGTGTAAGCATCTGCCGAAAGACTACGTTGCTGTCGAGGAAATTTTTCGTCTAACATTCAAAACCTGGTTCAATATTCAACTGAGAGTAAACCTGAGGATTTGTTGCAGGATTGTAATTGTAAGTCCCTTTTGGACTCTTCGTAGAATTGAGGGTCGACATCTGAGTAAATTCTTGCCAATGTCCTTATTTATATCCCTCGTCTACCCCCCACCCTCGTAACAGCTGATTGTAGCTGATCTAATGAAACATCATGACAGCTAAGCTACTCTCCGCCAAAGTATTCTTCAAAATGTGAGGGTTACCATGTTGATTTTTTAGTTTCTTTTTTTTTTTTAACTTGCGCAAAAAAATATCAATTTTCATCAGTATAGATGAATCTAATCTAATGAAACGTCTTGGGAACTAATCTGCAATTTCAAAAAGATTTTTCAAATCGTTTGGGTTATCATGTCATTTTTAGTATCTATTGGGAAGGAGATGGAGGTCATCGTCCTCATCTTTCTATTCTGATTACATATTGCTTCAACCTTACAAAGCTTTACAGTTTGCTTCGCTTACGTCTCTCATTTCCTAATATTTTAGTTAACCCCAAATATGTTATAAGTATCATGATAAATCTTGTTTATATATTAGGCTTGGAGATGAAATATGCACCCTCTTTGCTTCGCCTTGGAACCAAATGTTGTCAATCTATCCTTTTTTTTAAGTCCTGCGTAATATAAAGACAAAATACATTCATTTAGTCTAATTTCGTGACAAAGGAAGAACTATAGTCGGAGCTGCAGAAAATTCAGGTCACAGAGGAGAAACGGAGATGTACTGTAGTTAGGTGCCCAATTAATAATCAGGGACAAATCAGCAACAGCGACTTGGCTGACAATATGTTACATTTAGGAAACCAGAAAGGATTAAAAGAATCCTGGAGTGCTATTTCGAGCTTACGGAGGTCAAAGGAGAACTCCAGGAAGGTCAGTGACACAGAATCATCGACAAGGTGAGCACCATCATTTACCGGTCCCCAATGAGGTTCTTTGTCTCAATTGGATAGGAACTTAAATTCAGGGACAAGAAAGTAAGCGCATATCTTAATGAGGATCTCAAATGGCAGAGCCCCCCCCAGAAGCCCCAATATTAATCTGACTGATTATTTTGTCAGGGGCTACTTTTAGGCACACAAAAATATACGCCCCCCACACAACCAAGACAAGTCTGGTGGCCAACATCAAGGAGCACTGCGCATCCATACCTAAGGACCTCGTATTCAAGGCCTGCTCCCATTTCAGAGGCCGTATTGGGGCTGAGGGCACTTATACCCACTTCACGTCAGGCCACCTTACCTCCAATGGGTTAGTTTTCCATTTGAAATGAAAATATTAAAAATTATGGATTTTATGTTGTTTTTTGTAAATACTGATGATTTCATCTTCGAGTCCTGTAGTGTAAAGAATAAATATATTATCACACACTGTATGCTATTACATATTTTCTACGAAAATATGTAATGATTGTATTTATGCCTAACTTTACAAGATACACAGTTTATTCCTAAGCTAGTAAAAAAAAAGAAAAAAGAAATAGAGAATACTTTTCGCAAATTGATGAATTTTTTATTCATATATATAAAATAAGAGCGTAGTGTTGTATTTTTTAGTACGACATTTGTCTTCATAAATCTTGAGAAATGTTTTAAGAATTTATATTTTATTTATTTTCGTCTAATAGTCAGGTCCATTTTTTTTTTTTTTTTTTTTGAGGATTATACATAAATTTGTAAATATCTACATATTTATGGCGATTTATATATTCAAAGAAGATGAAGACATTTTGAAAAATGGAGTTATTTATCATGCTATCACTTGATCTGGACATGAATAGACAGAGATGAAAAAAATAGGATAATATTTTTTGTATGATAAGGATCATTTTGTAGGAACTGTATTCAAGATAACTTAATAAATACTTGGTCCTCCCTCTAAAACGCAACACTTTTTAATAATTACAAAAATTGTTAGCTTTCAAAAAAGTATTCTCAGACCTTATTAACATTCTCAATCAATATAGCCCCTTTTGCCTTAATGACATGTTCCAGCCTGGTGCAGAACTTAGCACAGCAGTTCTTTACAAGGCTTGGCTCTATGTTGGTTCAAGCAATTGGTCTTTTGTTGTGTATTGGAATCCCAAAAGCTTCTCTTTGAGGTACCCAAAAATACCAAAGTCCAGTGGGGAACAGTTGTGGCTGTGGGAAGGCCAAGATTATTTCTCCAAAAACCTGGAGTCTCAGTACGGAAGAAATCCTAGGTCTATTTAAAAGTTTGACAGCTGGTGCCATCCTGTTATCACTACCAAGAATTTCCATAGGTACGACAAGCCCGCAGAAACGCCTTCTCATTCAGTTACTTGCAAAACGTATCACTATTAAGCTTCCCATTGCACTCCAAAAAGATTAGATAACACTTCTGCCCATCAGGTCCAACAATAGCAAGCACCTGAATATTGGAAAAAAGGCACTCCCTCCTAACATGGACAATATCATCCTGGGCTCCCCTGGACTCAGCCAGGTAGTAACCAGTGTCATTAGCAACCATTTTCCTAAGGCTGAAAGGGGTATTGTCCGTAAACAAGTTAACAACATTACGTGGTTTCTTCTTTAGCTTGTTGAGAAGGATTTGGCAACGGGTCACACGTTTTACTCCATCCCAAGGCTTCACACCCTCACAAGGAGTTCTCTTGTAGGCATTAAGGTTTAAGTTTTCCTTCAAAATGCGGCATATGGTGTTCTGTCAAATTTACGTGCAAGACTATTTAGGGTCATCTTGCCTCTTCCGTCTTCAATGGTGCCTTTAACTGGCTGAACCAATAATTTTGTCCTTGATCTGGACCTTGTGGAAGCTTTTGGTGTGCCTCTCGCAATCACCCAGGTACAGATTAGAGGATTTACAGCCCAGCAGTTTAAAGATCTCTTATGTTAATTTTCGATGCGCGGATAGCTTCAGAATTACAGCTCTCCGTTGCACCATATTTTTGGTTATGACGTTCTTCTTTCGCACTTGACTTTGCTTACAATAACTTGATTTTAAAAAAAGCGATAAAGACAACAAACACTTATTTCAATGAAAATTTTCAATTGTTATTTTCGTACTTTATGATTTAAATCTCAGTTGGACCTTACATTTTATGCACCCTTGTTGTCTGAAGGGTTAAAATGATCCGCTTTCAAAAATATCCCATAAAACAATGTGTTTATTTGAGGTTTGAGATCAATTATATAATATATAATTTATTAACAAAGTAATAGCTAATTTTTTACTTAAATACGTATTAATTTTAAAGGTAAAATCAATATAAAAAATATCTGATACAAATTTAAATCACATGAAAAAAAAATCCTCCAATGAAATATATTTATTTGAAGAATAGATTGAAAAAAAGCCTTCCACTCTTTACGTCCCTAAGGTTAGATGTTCCCTTATCGGAAGATCTATCGACGGCTGTTAATAAAACAGCTTAATGTAGCTTGAAGGTCTCTCATGTACCAGATTTTCAAATTCTGTCCATATTTGCAAAGACCTTCAGAATTTGTCACTTTCATTCTTTGGAATGATGAATAAACAAAACGTTCCATGGATGTCTGAGTGGGCTATGGCTTACTTTGTTGTGGCACCAGGAGAAATTGTTTTTAGCTTTGAGTGGTACTTCAGTTCGTTTTCATTTTGTGTCAAGGATAACCATTCTATCTCACAGTTTCAGGCAAAAAAAACCATTTATTCTTTGAAGATGGATAAAGTTTCCGGCTGCATTTTTTGATATAATTTTTTTTCAAATAGATCTTCGTCGAATTCTTGATTTTAAATTATTCGGTATCAAGTATATTTTTTGCAAATTACTTTTGAATTAAATTTGAAACCTCAATCAGTTCTTATTCATGTATTTTCTCATCACCAAAAACAGGTCAATCGTTTGTCCATAATTTTGTACAAAATTAAGAAATGATATAGCTTTAGACTAATGCATGTTTTTGGCTTTGTTAGATCAATAGTTTTAGGTGACGTTGATGTAAATAAACTTTGGATTTATTTATCTTTGTAGCTCCAAATCTACTGTTTCTTCAATTAAAGTGCTCTTATTTGCGATCTAAAAAGTCTACAATTGAATATCTATAAATATTTCATAAGGTTTATCTGAGTATATTGAATATTTATAATATAAATTATCATTTATAGCAATGGGGTCAAAATTACCCGTAGGACAATTTTTGTACTAAAGTCAGTTTTAACAAAAATTTAATGATATAAAATTATAATTTTTTTACTATCCTTATATGTTTAGGTCTATTTAGGAAAAGTAAAGAAATTTAAAGTCTGAAAAATACCAATAAAATATTTTTTTTTATAGTTTCAAGCTGTTCAATTTGGCACGTAAGACGACATAAGATTTAAATAACAAAAATACATAAATGGGGGTTTTAGCCGGTGGGCGAAAGTGCCCTAACTTTACAGACAATAACAGAAAAATATATAAATTATTATATAAACCACAGGGTCAAAAAAAACTTGAGAAACAAATATTTAGTTCAATGTGTGTTTAGCCACAAAAATGCTAATTGACAAATTAAATTAATATATTCTTCTTGTATATTTGAATTTAGCTTTTTCTCAACGATGGTGATTTGAACTCGGGACTATACGAGGGTATGGTTCGTGGACGAAGACTCTTTGGTTCATCACAAATCCCACATGGCATTGGAACAATTAACTATTTCACCTCAGATATTTTTGGAAGGAAAAACTATACTGGGAATTGGAAGGATGGTATGAGAAGTGGATTTGGAACAACATATTTTCGAGATTCATCCGTGTACAAGGGACAATATAAAGATGGAGTAGAGAATGGAGATGGTACTATTGTGTAAGATGACATATTTTTAATGTAATAGTGAAAAATTAACAATGTTCAAGGGTAATTTCATGAGTTGTAAAAAAAAATAACATAAAATGCTAGTGATATTTTTTCTATTTGCCAGTCTGAATTGGGGCTAAGTAATTTACCCTTAAAACCATTTTGCCTCAAGGATATTCCGCCTTAATATATATATAATATAAATGAGATTTATAGGTCATTTTTGGTTAAAGTTGATGTACTTTTGAAATTTTTTAGTTAAAATATGTAATGTCTATATCTGGAAAGTAAAAAGGAGTGAAAAAAAGTTTGATTTTACACTAATCTCTATATTAGCTCGTTTTGTGAACATTTCTTTATCTTTGACATAATCTTTGACCTTGAATTTGACCTCAAGAATATCACTTTATCTTTGTCAAATTGGATTTTTTTTTTAGCTTTAAATATTTTTAATGGATAAAATTGTGTATTTATATAGTTCATGGACTGTATTTCATTTATAATTCAAATTAAAAGATATCCCAAAATAAATAAAATATTGACATATCTTGTAGATAACATTTAGAACTAAAAAATGAATCCAATTTGATCAAAATATACTTCAAGTTATAATATAAGACCATGGTCAAAAAACGAACAAATAAAAATAAAAAATACTTCAGGAGAAGTTATTCTCCTGAAATCAATGTACGCGAGTTTGACAGAAGGTCACTCCTAGAAAAAGACATATATAATTTAATACGTATATGGACTTCAATTCCCTAAGTCGTCAGATGGATTAATTTTACTACTAAAATATCTATGCCTGATTGGTTCAACATTATCTGACCAATAAGAGAAATTAGAAATAAGGTGGTAATTAAACTTATTTGTACACTTGTGCTACGCCAACATAAAAACAATCTCGAACAAAATCACGAAAATAAGAAAATCCCGATTTTTTTTTTTCCATGATATGTTCACTTGTGTGTGTGTTTTCTAGAGTAGGATTTATGTATATATATATGTATGGCAGCACTGGGATGTGATAGAAGGAATATTAAAAGGTCCTTACTCTTTTTGCATTCGCGAGTATATTTATCAATGTGCAATTTGATTCCCTTGTGATAACAATAGAATATCATTTATCTAAAGAAAATATTACAGTCCACATATTATTAATTAATCAACGTTCTGCCCAAACGAAAAAGAAGGAAATAGAGCAACCGAAGGGCTCTAACATCCCAATATTTCATAGATATATTTGAATCAATTATAGGCTTTGTGGTCAAATTTGTGGAATGAATTAAGATAGCCAAGAGTTTTAGCTATAGTTTAAAATCTTTATTTAATTTAAGATATTATATTGAGCCAAATATCGTTCCTTTTAAAAAAATATATCAATTTTACATTCTTTGATTAGGAAGATGAATTTTTATCTACTCCAAGTGCATTTTGTGACACACACAAAGGTTTAATAAGAATGTCCTGTTGATAAAAATTGATCATAATTTGTCACAGATTACAAATGTAATCCACACGAAATTTTAAACTTTTTATATATACCTTGTAGGTTTCAAAAATATGACAATTAAAAATCTGATGTGAAATGACCTTTAACAAATATCTAATAAATCTACAATATATATTAATTTTGTCAGCAATGACTAAGCAAAACATATTCTTCAATCATTGTTTTTTTTCCATGACGATTATAATACGTCAAAGAACGATTTTTACGTCCGCCAACAAAGTTGAGCGGAGGTTGTGTTTTTGCCTAGGTTTGTTTGTAAGTTTGTTTCTTAATCACTAGGATAACACTAAAAGTTACGGATTAATTTTGATAGAACTTGCTATGAAGATTATATATTGTAACAGAGAGAGTCCATTAAATTTGGAGAGGTCAAAATAACAGAAAACGTAATAAATACATAATCGAATATAACTTTGGAACAAATTGAGATACATAAATCAATTTGATTTTAGACGGAGGATTTGCACTCTACTGAGTGCCCATCTTAGTTTTGAATGTTTCGTCTGATGAATACATTTTTATTTTTCCTTGGGGAAATAAGAACGTGACTGAATGTTTAGAAGACAAAATGAGATGTAATTATCGAAATGTGAGGAAACAAGACGAAATTAACACTTTTTTTCCTTAATTACATGTTTCACAAGCTCACTTCAAAAGAATGATTTAACCCATTGAATAACATACTTTTAAGTACGTTATAGATATGAACACATATGAAAATGAGAACCCATTTGTAAAGTAACGGGGATTTTTGTTTCCTTTTGCGTGTGAAAAATTGTTAGTTCACATCTCAAAAAGTACGTAGAGTTGATTTAGGGATCGAGCCTAATTATTACTTATTTTCATAAACACAGGTGATAACAGTTTTGTTTTGACTACATACTTAAGACAGGTTTCCACCTTTTTCAGTGTTGTGTCGTAATTTTTGGACCTACTCCTAACCTAGGGACATAAAAAGGTGGAAAGGAGTGTTAATAAAAGATAACAATACAATATTTTTGATCTGTACACCAGTCCATGATCCTCCAAGGATATAACGTTTACAATGACGTCCCAAATTCTATTATAAACTTTCAAAGCAAAGCCATTTTTGAGACATATTTGGCGATACAGTTATTGAACAAAATGAACAATTGTCACAAAATACAAAGGAAACTTTATCTAATGTCATTTATAATGAAATAAAACTTAACTTTTATCATAATTATTTAATTCTTGAAGAGAGATCATTTAAGTATAAAGTGTCATCAATGACGCAGAAGGTTTGTTCGGGATTTAAAAGTGTAAGTCCTTGTTGGACTCGGAGTAGAGTTGAGAATCGTCATCGAAGTAATTCCACTCTAAAAATATAACCAAAACCTTATTTGTTTACTCCCTAGATAGCTCTTAAGTTGAACTATTGTTAATTACAGACATTGTTAAAAAAAGACTTTTCTCCAAACAATTAGTAAAATTTTTGGCAGATGTTTCATTCAATTTAGTCAAATTGTATTAACTTTACTGAATACTCAAATTGTATATCATGGTCCCATAATGAAACCCAAGGAAGAAATTACACCTTCCAACAAGACAGTGAACTGCCCACAAGGCCTAAAAAGTGCAGTACGTCTTGGCCACAAAATGGCCTCATTTTTGGAGAACGGATTTTTTGCCTACAAACAGCCCGACCTGAACCCATGCCATTTCTATCTATGTGGGAGGGTCTAGCATGAGGTATGTGCCAAGTATAATTACTCTGTGGATGCCTGAAGAATACCGTTACCCCTACAATGGGAAAACAGGATCCCCTGTTCCCTAAAAACGTCAGGCGCCGTGTGGATTTCATTATACATTATTGAATGTTATTAAATGTAGCTTTCAAATACTAATAAATTTATGGTTCCACCCCCATGTAGTTAGTTTGTTATAAGTAGACTTAGGATTTTTGTGAGATCTATAATCGCTCAAAAAATTGCTCATTTTCCCCTTTTTTATGTAAAAATAGCTCATTATTCCTAAGTGGTGATAAATAAATAGTGAAAATTTGGATTCCAGTTAGATTATAGTACAATTTTGATGATTATTTGATGGCATTTTTCAAGGAAAAATGCACTTGCAAAAACCTTTTTTCATTAGGCTCTTTTTTGGAGGGAAAACTATGTATATGATGCAATAGGATCGGATAGTAAAGGATTCTGAGAGCAGCAAATTAGAGAAGGGGAAAATAAGATCAAAATTGACTGTAGAATAATCCCCCTTGCATCTTGCAAAAAACTTTTGCACGACATTGCAAAGCTTTGCAATTTTCTGTGGTGGTGATGATTAAATACCTCCATTTAACCAGATTCCTGAAGATCACTCCCAGATAAATATAAAGAACGCTAATTACTGTAAATCATCCTTATAAAACTGTATCTTTCTTTAAATGAAAATAGCTCCATTTTGATATTCTGAGTGCTCATTTTTCAAATTTGAACGCTCTCTTTTAACTCATTTTGGACAAAAATTTGCTCTAAAATCCATGTCTAGTTAAAAGCCTTTAAATGTTTTAGCAATATATCTGAACCACCCTGTAGGAGTAATACTTTCTTATATTAATTAGAAAACAAAGTAACTTTGCAATAAAAGTCAACCTACGTTGTGGACATGCGTAGCAACATAATAAAACAAATAATTTGAAAATTGAATGATAATTTAATTAGGAATTTAAAAAAGAACGATTTCTTTTTGATCAGAGTACAATGAATTTTTATAAAGTTCCCTATTTCTGAGTAAAAGTATATTTTTAACTTATATTTCAGATATAATAACGGAAACACCCTTCGAGGAGAATTCAAGGATGGAAAAATTCACGGGCATGTCGTCTTCAATTACCCAAACGGGGATCAAAGAGAAGGATTCTTTGACAATAATATCCTGAATGGACAGGTGAGAAAAAGTTACAACAAACCATAATAAAACTTTTTTATGCTTCAACACTAGTTTTCATTATATCGTTAATCCATTGTAGCCGTAATAATTTGATGACTTTCTGAAATGGAGGTTTAATGAGCCTTGGAGTAAAAAATACAAAATATTTTGAACACTTATTTTTTTTTTTTTTTTTAAGGACATTCATTTAAAATTATATATTTTTTACATATTCCATCTCTGTGTTCTTTTAAAGGTCATTTATACAAAGGCAAATGGTGATACAAAAATTGAAATATGGGCGGAAGGAGTCCGGCAAAATGAAGGGGCAGTCACAAGACCATCAGCGTCTTCACGGAGAGTCATACCAACAACGCCAAAAACTGTGATCATTGAAAGCAATAATTTGGAGGATTTTAATCCTTCATTTACATCATCGTAAGTTACGGTTCCCATATTGAGAGTCCTCCAAATAAGAGAGTAACCGATGCCGAACCCATCAGAGTGGGGGAAGGGGATATTTAAAAAATTAATTAATTCGTAAAAAAATTCAAAAGTCCACCACAATTCACAGGTATTCTATTTGTAAAAAAAATTAAAAATTAGATTTCAAATATAAAATGTATTGAAAAAAATTGAAAGATATACAGCTATTCACAAAAAAAAAGTAAATTTTACACCTAGACGAATGAATTAATCTTGTTATGATTCATCTACTTCTTAAAAGGAGTACAATACAAAGTTTTCATCGCAGGTAATTACTTCAGGTAAAAAAAACAAAAAACAATATTAGATTTTATTCATTACCAATTAAAATTGATTTTATTTTTAAACGGTCATTTTGCACGTCGTTACATTTACTTTATCACGGAACCTTTCGCCCAAAAAGAAAAACAGAAAAAGGCTAGAAATCATCTGATAGATAGCCAAATAAGTAAATCATGGCAAATGTATTTATTTATTTCTAAAATACTCCCAGACAATCATTCCAACAATATTTATCCATAATCCGATACTGTATTACAATATTGGTTAGTAGGGGCGTCGACAGGATTATATTTTGTGGGTTTTTGTTTTTGGAATTTTTTGAAAAAATATAGCAAAATTAAAAGATTTTGGGGGAAAAATTGAAAATTAAATTTAAAATATTACATACTGACGAAGCAAAAATTAAAAATCCACAGCCATTCAGAAAAATTAAACTTTTTCGAAAAAATTTCAAAAATTGATATGTATTTTCAAAAAATTATTTTTTTTCGAAAAAAATTTCAAAAACCTACAGCTGTTTACAAAACATTTCAAAAAATTGAATTGCAAATATTCAAAAAAAAAAAATGAAAAATAGACAGCTATTCACAAAAGAATTTAAATCTTTTTTTTCAAATATAATATTTTTTGGAAAAAGTTATATTTTCAAATAATGAATTATTTGGAGAAAATTTAAAAAATCTATAGCTATTCACAGAAAATTAAATTTTTTGTAACAAAAAATATGAAAAATTGAATTAAATTAATTTTATTCATTTTTTTGCGAAAAAAGTACAAAAATTAAATTAAATTGCAAATATTAATATTTTTTTGAAAAAATTTCAAATGTTTCATTTTTAGCAAAAATTCCTTAATTCAGGGGGGGGGGCTAAACCCCTCCAGGCTACCCTAAGAGACGACTTTACTCTGTAATGTTTTTTTTAAAAGTGTAGTTGTACGGGTGCATTTCCATATGAATGCCAAATTTTCTTCATAGCAATAATAAAATGGGATTATTATATAATTACAATGGATCAAGAAGAAAACGTGTCCCTTTGAAATCGGAGCATGAGTTTTGTATTCTTACTACTCAAGTGAGACGAGATAATCAACAGCTAACAACAAAATAAATAAGGTATTTTTGTGTTAGCGAGGTAACGCCGTGCATTCTAACATTACCAAATCGGAATCAAATTTATAAATCCGTACTTTATAAATTAAAATTTTCTTACAACAATCAATTCGTCTCTCACGTGTCAGCCTTTTCAATATAATAAATAATTAGAAAGGTCTAAAGTAAAATGATTGAGCAACATCTTCTTGAGTTATTACAACTCCAAAACGATTAGTAAGATTCCAAAGCCTAATAAATGTCTTGTCACTGAAAAACTAATAATAAATATATAGTTATTATTTTTTTTAAATGTTATATCCCCAGGATATAAATCTGTTGGCAAAAGAAACAAAGCAATTCTCACAGAAACAGGCAATAGCTTTAAGGGATACGGTTACATCTAATTATTTGTAAAATATCGGATTGGACATCAGCACATGTCTATTTGTGATGTGTCAACAAAAAAAAAGATAAGAAAAAAATTATTTTTTTCACTTTATATTTCACGTGATTACTTTAATTCTATCGCTCAACCTTTCCTTAGAAAAGCCACCCAAAATAATAAAATAGTATTATTAACACTTTGGCCATATAGCCCTTTTCAGCTCAATATTTTATTAATTTTCCTATTTTCCCAATAGAAACTCCATTGATAATGGTCAAATTTTTACAAAATCCATCGCAGATGAAAGAGGAGAGCCCTTTCGTCTCCCACGGCTGGAATCTACGACAGATGGTAGCAATCGTCGTATCAATTTGCTTATGGAGTCACTACGAAGGATTGTCAAAGAGGAACAGCGAAACTTTCTACTCGCTTTGTTTCAAGATGTCAGCTAAAAAAAAATCTAGCAAAAAGACAATTATTATTTGGTGTCAGCGAAAAATTATTGTGCAAAAAAATATTTTATTCATCATTCAAATTCATGTAATTCAGTTTGTGTAATAACTATTATATGTAGATTTGATTTTAGAATAATCAAATTAAAAAAAAATTATCAACAAAATGTCAAAATACTGCTTATGAATAAATATATTTACAAAAAAAAATGAAATATATATGTAAACTCATAAAAATGTACCCATTTGCCTCATTCTTCTATGTCTATAAATGTATAATTAATCTACATTTGTGCCACACTATTTGCATTCCCATTTCCTTCGATTTGTTTTCTTGAATATGAAACACTTATTTATTTAAAATTTCAAGATATAGTCCGTTGTAGCCTCGGTTTTTGATTCAGTTTCCGTAGAATAAATCAGGTACTGTAAACTCCTGTCTGGCCATGTGGTACCTTGGTATGAAGCTGGGACCAATGGCGATGTACTGAGATAAAGTCTCCAATCAGACGTAGTCAATAACTGCAAATCCTTTATTCCTTGTAACGAGCGAATGATTGGCGAAAATGGCGGACCCATTGAATGATTATTTTTCTTTTGTATTATTAAAACTTGTAAATAAAATTTCAAACCTACACTTGCTTCCCATATTGATCAGACTGCAGTTAAATGTGGTCCAGAATTACCTGAACGACCCTGTATGTATAGGCCTGTCTGTTAATTTACCCATATTTATGAGCCTCTCTAGATTTTGCCTAAGATAGAACATTAACCCACGAAAACATTCGAAAAATATATACAGTTTTTGAAGGATATTTGTATCTATTTCTATGTACAAAAATATGCAGAGGTTATCATCTCGTCATTATTAGCATAATATCCAGGTGGTTAATCATATATATAGTAGTCAAAAGAAGCATCCTTGACAGGAAGCTCAAGGTGATATGTTGCCACTTTACCTCGTGACTGACTACCTATTCATGTACTTATACCTTTTATTGCAAATTGCAACGCCTTATCTTAATATAATACATACTCAATCTTATAAGTAGAATTTCTGCTATTCAATAATTGAGCGCATAGAGAAAAAGACATCAAAGAGATTGAGCAAAGCATCTGGTGACATAAGAGGTATAATATGACGTCATATTCATTTATTTTTATTACATTAATAATAATCAGAAGAGCCATAGGCAAGACATATAAGCTTCAATAAATATTTCTACCTAATCCCATGACAAAAAATTGCCAAATCCCAGTTTTAGTAAATTTTGTATACGTTGAATTTCAGGCTCTATCTCTGAGGGAGAGTGTATATGATGTTATAATAAAAATACGGTGAAATAGAGTCATCAATATTAAAATAAATATTGAAATAGGTTTATTGTATTTCATTTTTGATTTATGTATAATATAACATATCAAAAGTCAAATAGAATCATCCCAAATCTTATCAAGTAATATCAACGACATATTTGCAATGGAAAGTTTCAAAATACTAATGAATCTCATTCAAATCTTATTTTTGATGAGGTATATTTAAACTTCATATGAAGAATATTAAAAGAAATAGAAAGAAAATCTATTTTACTAAAAATCCAAATCAACATGTTATTTTAGAATGAAAAAATATGAAGGATTTGAAATCTTAATAATCTACAATTCCAAATTACCTAGGAAGACATTTAGCTTATTTAAAGGCGTTGTTTAAATAAGTATATACAATATATTCTCACAGTATTATACATAAAATAGTTATCTACCCTGCTTCAATTTTTAAATATAGAATTAGATCCATTACTAAGAGAAGTTAGTCATAAAAGATTATCCATCAAGAATACATTGTACCTAAGAAAATCATACCACATCATATAAAGGAATTTGTATATATATATATATTCTTTGCTTGCGATACGTAACCGAACGACAATGGAAGCAAACAGCCAAATGATGTACAATCATTATGTCAAGGAGGAGAATGTGAATAGCTTTATTGAGCTTGTCAGTACGGGCAAGATGATCATTAACAGCGGGAAGAGCCTCCCAAGGAAGTGAAGGAGGCCACAAGATTGTCATGTGTGCCATACTCGGTGTCAAGGAGTATCAGGAGATGATCAAAGTGGTTGTGAATCCCTGGCTGGATGCAAACTACCCTGAAGGGGAATACTGTTGGCAACAAGACACAGCACCTGGCCATAACAGCTTAAGCTTGGTGCAAGGAAAATCTCACCGATTTCTTCCTTTTAAGCTATTAAAATTAATATTTGACATTTTTACCAAAAAAAATTTTTTATGAAAAACTGGATTCTTGATATTTTTTAATGAATAGCTCTGGAATTTTTTTCAAAAAGTTTAATATTAGAAATTTTTTTCCAAAAAAATTAATTTTTCAAAATAATTTTCGTAAAAATTTAATTTTCTGTTTAAGGATTTTTTTTTTTGGATTTATGGATTATTTTTTTGTGGATTAATGGATTTTGAATTTTTTTCCCATTAATTTAATTTTTGAATTTTTTTTTTCTCAAAAAAAAATCCAATAACCAACCCCCCTCTAAAAGAGGACGCCCCTGTATAGAGTATTTATTCTAAATATATCAACCATAATTATGATTATAAAAAGTTGTAAATAATTTAAAATTTAACTTATTAGTTCCTTTTCGTACTCAGGATCCGTTTATACCTGTCTAATGAATATATTTTCATTATCAATGGATGGAGCTGAATTTAGTATTATTATTGAACTTATTATATGTTAAAATTAAAGAAAAATAATTTTATCTAGGGCCTTTCCAGGTAGGAGCCCTTAGTCTGAAACTTAAGTATTCTATACTTCGGTCCTCACATCCTTTACTAGTTAGACAATTTGAAATAATAAAATTAGAAAATAGTTTTTGTTTAATATATATGTATATAATTAATTAATTTCATTAACATTTCATACCTTAAAAATATCATTTTGTTATCAAGGGTGTTCACATATATATATACTTGAAAAAAAACTTCAAAAATTAATTTAAAAAATTAAATTGTATGAAAGAGCATTAAAAATATGTAATTTAATATTTTAATTTTTTCCAAAAAATCCACAACTATTCGCACAAAATTAATTTTTTTTGCAAAAATATTTTAATTTTTTCCAAAAAATCCACAACTATTCGCACAAAATTAAATTTTTTTGCAAAAATATTTTACAGAAACATATGGGCTATTCTCAAAAAATTATTTATTTGGAAAAATTTCAAAATTCCACAGCTGTTTTCAAAAAAATAAATATTTCGGAAAAAAAATTTCTAAAATAAAAATTCTAAAAAAAATTGAACATTTAACTTTTACGAGAAAAAATTTTAAAAATCAAATTTTCAATATAAAATTTTTAGAAAAAAAGAATCAATCGTTAAACTTTTTGGAGAAAAATTTCAAATTTTGGAAATAAATTTGAAAAAGTTAATTTAATTTCAAATATTAAATTTTCTAGTAAAAAGCAAAAATTCCTTAACTTTAGGGGGCTATTTTTTTTTTTTTTCTTTTTCATAACTTAAAAAAGTTATGAATCGTTATTAAATAATAATAAAAATCGAAATCGCAAATTAAACATTATTTTCTCTATGCCGATTCCAGAAAAAACTCCAGATTCTCAAATTCCGATTAATCGTCCCATCACTAGTAATTTGAATAGATAAAAATAAAATTATAGTATAAATGGTTAGTTGATCATTAGGATAACCAAACTTGTTGCAAAATAATGCATTTTAAGAAAAAGAAATTCCAACTTGTACAATCTGCTTATACAAGTTGCAACTCGCATAGACATCCCAACTTGTACACAACATATAAATATTACACAAAGAATACTTATCAGATTACGCAATTATTGATATGAGTGTTTGTAGGTTTTTCACATGACGTCACAATTTTGATATCTTCAATTCTGGGAGCTTAAACAACCAAGTTTTAATAACAAAGAAAACATTTTTTAGGGAAAATAGTGAAGACGTTAAAATGTGACAAATAAAAGAATTTAAAAGGTATACAAAATGTTTATCCAGACTCTTTCACGCATTATATTAATATAAAATAATATATTACATCGTTCGTTATACAATCTAACTTTCGTGTTTTATATCAGAATTAACTATTGTAAAGGACATAATAAAATATTTATCTCTTACTATCCGACTTCTCTTGTTTCTAATCTAACATTAAAAGATGTACAATTAAAGACATTTTGAGGGATTTAACTCAATAACACGGTGTATCATTGACATCAAACAGTATTTCAGTATTTTTTACGTAGTCTTTCATTATCTTAAACAAGGTTTAACATTTATATGTGTATTCCAACAATATTTAAATCGATACAGTAAGATGGCGACCCAATAAAAATTGAACTATTACATAATGACGAATATAATATAATTTGATATAAATAATTTAGCAATTTTTTTAGGGGATTAGCGCGCACGCAGATCCCCACTACCAGAAATGATGCTATCCAGTTATCCACATTTGGGATAATGGAGGAGGTCAAGCCCACCGGAAGTGCAATGGAAAGCCCTCACCCCTGAGGAACCGCCTTAATGATCACGGTTAACCTCCTAGCCAGGTAAGTATGCTTATCACATCTCTCTCATCCGAATTTATTCTCTATGACTCGCCAACTTCTCTTCGATAAAATAATTTTTAAGACTCCATAATATCACATCTGAGGCCGAAACTTGTCACAAAACAAATCAAAAGAATACAAAACTGAATTTTTATCACTTGAGTACAAAATTTGTCAATTTTAAGCTAAGCAAATCCCTATAAACGAGGATTCAATGATTATTGAGAGGGAGAGGCAGTCTTAGAGACATCTGGCGTGATGAATAAGTAATAAACGGAAGCAACTTCAACCATATTAGTATAGAGAAAACAGAGAGTGAAGATAAATGCGTTACTTTCTATCCTTGTGTGTAGCATATTTCTTGTTGCTACGTGCGTATCTCATTCATTTTATTTCTTTGCCTCAACATAAGCCATATATGTACAATACTGAAAAAAAAGAAAATATTATTATTAACTAATTTACAAATATTACTTTATATTTTAGCCGTAAAAAATTGCTGAATAACAGTGACAGTATGGAAAGAAAATTAATACAAAAATAAAATTGTTAAAAAACTAAGTCTTCAATGAAATTAATTATTAAAAATCTATTATATTCTTAACAGAAGGTCCTCCTGCAATTAGTCAATGATATAAAAGACAATGCTCGATGCACGACATTCCTCATTGAACTCACTTCAAAAACTAACAACAAATGAATTAGTTCTAGTTTAAAAAAGACATAAATAATTGCTTCAAGAGGCTTAAGAACCAGCTAATATGCCAATCTTTTCAATGGCGTTATGTAAGATAAATAATTATATAATAAAAGGATGATGTATTAGGTATATTTTATTACTAATTGCACGCAATTTGCTACGTTAATTAAAAAATAAGGCATTAAATTTCACTTAATCATACTTTAATTACATATAATATTGAATGACGAATTTATAAAAAAATAATCGGAACATTTAATACAATCAACGCAACCTCTTTTCTTATCAGTATTACGTCGCTATGTGATATTATCTTACTAATATAATACATACCGCGTGGTGAATAAATAAGTATGACGTAACTCAAAATAGAACATATTGAATGATTATATGAATATGATAGAAGCTATTTGACTCAATCAAAGCATTTTCTTGTTTTAGTAGTAGTTGTGGATTTTTCAATCAAAAAACTAAACTATGGATGTTTTTAAATTTAAAAAAACCTATGGGTGCCCCTGTGTTGTGCCACTCCTTATTTTCCAATTCAGCTCAGTCTTGGATATCAGTAGTTAAAGTCTTTTAAAGTTCAGTCCTTGATGACGTCATTCAACTATTTTTTTAATAAGTTCTACTAGAACTGACAGGCCAAAGGACCAACAGTCTTAAAGACCGGCCCCAAGAACTGATAGAGCCCAATTTCTAAGAACGAACTAGGCCGAATAAATAGTGAATTACACAACACTAGTTTTATAAATTATCATTGTAAGATCAAATAAATTTTTTGGAAAAAAATTAGAAAAATCCGCAGCTATTAACCAAACATTAAATTTTTTGGCAAAAAGTTTCAAAAATTAAATTTTTTGGCAAAAAGTTTCAAAAATTAAATTTTTTGGAAAAACATTTCAAATCATAAAGTTCTGGAAATTTTTTTAGTAAATTCACAGCTGTTCACAAAAAAATATTCTTTTTTTTATAAAATTTTTAAAAATTCAGAGCTATTCACAAAAACTAAATATTTTGCATAACATTTTTAATATTAAGTTTTCTAGTAGGAAGCAAAAATTCCTTAATTTGGGGGGCTAAAGCCCCTCCAGCATACTTCTTACAGACTCCCCTAGTAATTTCATTCCAAGACTATCGTTACAATTTCATTGTAATTATATCCTATTCGGACAGCTATTGAATTATAACAAAAAACACACAAGGTTCGCTCTCTTTGAGTATCATGGACCCCTTTCATTATACAAAAAATACACCCATGGGTAGTGTAGATAAACGGTTGGGTTCTGAGGCAGATTAAATTTCTTCGCCGCCGCTTCCATGGGCATCATGGAAGCCCTATGGAATAAATAACTATACAATCTGCTTTTACATTTGAAAACTTGTTCGGAAATCCGAACATGTACTAGTCATGTATTGTTCACGGACGTCACGGCTCTCCGACTTTTTGAAGTGAATGACGTCAGCTGGTCCCACACATCAGAAGCCAGCTCAAAGCATCTACAGGGGGGAACTTCGTCACTATGAGTTATGACATAATTTGAACCAAAAGTAGGAAGAACATTCTGGCAAATTATGCAGCAAATAATTATTTTCTGAAATATAATCCTGGTGCAGGAGGGTCCGCAGGATTCTATTCTTTTTTGGGGGAGGGCGGAGCTTAGTTTTTGGCCACAGCGCTCTCTTTTTGCTCAATAACTATTTCCGAATTAAAGCTTAAACCTTTTCCCAAATTCCTAATAGACTTTTTACTACTTCCCAATCCATTTAGAGTTATACAATCATCATTGTGATACACTTATCAATTTGTCAATTTTTACTTATCCTTCTTTTTCAATCAATTCCATTCACTTACCACCACAACAAAAGAGAAAAAAAGAGAGAAATGCCCACAAATATCTCTTATAAGTTATATAGAATCATCAATTTTCTTTTGTATTATTTGGATGATCGAAATAATAAATTGACCTCCAATTTAAAAAAAAATACAAAGGAAAAAAAAAACACATGAGAAAGATTCATTTCCTTTTCTCTAAATTGTAGTGATGTATCGCGAGTATACATACACTTGATTCGAGTTTTTTCTTCAATTCCTTACTTAAAATATGGTAATCCTGACAATTTAAAGAATCTTTTGAAGGAAATGAGCTTAACGGTCATGACGTTTTATTAGATCAGATACAAGCAGCTGTGACGAGAGGGAAGAGGGGGAAAAATAAGACAAAGACAAGAATTACTCTGAAGTCAATCCCGAATTCTACTCGGAATCTAACAAGGATTTATACTTATAACTCATCAACAAATCCTCATGGTTACTATCAGTCTTTTATGTGTCAAACAAATGTTTAGGTTTTAAATAATAATAATGGCAGTATATGAATTTACTTTAGAAAAGGAAAAACTTGTATGTTCATTATTTAGTGGTATAAAGAAGAATTTGAACTAATGCTTTTTAAATGGTTTTAAATAATAATAATGGCAGTTCTATGTAAATCGAATTCTTGCACAAATCCAATTTCTATTGATAAATGACTGCTTAACATGTTACTTTTTCTGTCTAATGTTTTTGGGAACCGAAAATGCTTACGATTTACATCACTAGTTATTAGTTACGTGCTTATTTTTATTGTGTCATAATCCCCTTTTTCCGAAGAGAAACTGAAAAAAGCCACTAAATCAGTGGCAAATTGTTCAAAACTTAACAATAGTTCTTTCCAAATTGCACAATCAACGTTAGGAGCACTGATATGATTAACAGAAAATAAACATCAAAAGCTGAGAATGTAGCCCCCCCCAAAAAAAAGAATTTTTGCTTTTTTTCTCCTATTTTTTTTGTTCATTTAGGCGGCAAATTATGCAGAAGAGCGAAATAAATAAATTTTCTGTGAATAGCTATGGGTGTTTGAATTTTTTTTCCAAAAATAGTAAATAATTTAAATTTTTTGTAAATGGCTGTGAATTTTTGATTTAATCTTCCAATTTTTTTTCCAAAAACTTAAATTTTGAAATTTTTTCCCAAAACGTTAATTTTTTATAAATAGTAGTAAATTTTTGAAACTTTTTTAAAAAAAATATATATTGTTTCAAGTTAAATTTTTGAAACTTTTTTCCAAAAATTCAATTTTCTATAAATAACTGTAGATTTTGAAATTTTTTCCAAAAACTTTAATATTCGAAAATTTTTGTTAATAAATGTGAATATTTGAAATTCTATACCAAAAAATTAAATTTTCTATAATTACTAGTAATTTTTTTTGATTTAAAAAAAAATGATATTTTATGTGTAATTTTTGAAATTTTTTTAGAAATTTTAATTTTCTGTAAATAACTATAAGCCCGATTACATGATGGTCTAACCTTGTATTTCTATTACCCTTGTCGATACCCAGTTGTTCGACTCCCAGTCCAACAAGGATTCACATTTATAACTCATCAACAAATCCTCAGTGTTACACTTCGTCTTTTATGAGCAAACACCAATGTTCAATCAGGTTTTAAATATAATTGAATGAATTAGGAAAGGAAGTTATAATAATCCGGACAACTGCTAAGGAAAAGAATATTCAGATTACTAATTCCAAAGAAAAAAAAGTATCAGTTAAAAAATACATATGATTTACCTCACTCTGTATGTTTATGTATTAGCAAGATAACGTAGTCTGATTGATCCCTTCATTTTCCTAAAAACAGTGCCTTTAAACTCAACTTCTTATTTGCAAGTCATCCCTAGTAAGGAGTTCTTTGCTCCTTACTACTCCTTCAGCAGGCGTTGAGGAGGATGAAGGAGGAATAAAAAAAGAAAAGAGAGAAGAAAAATGATCTGAAATGACTTCCATTCTTTAAAATGAAGAAGAAAAATACTTTTGCGTCAAATAAGAGAGAAAATAAATAAATAAAAATTAGATCATTTGTTAAAAATGAAAAAGAAGGAAGATATTTATTTATGTACATCTACAACAGTGTACATTGTATAAAATATATGTATAATATAATATAAAAATACATTCCGCCAATGGAGTAGAGATAAATGGTGATTGTTTTAGTTTGTTTGTACTGCAGTGAAAGATTGAGAATGGATATTTTTGTGGAGCGTCAACATAAAAACAATCTTGGAACAAAAATCAAGAAAAGAATACAGACCCAATTAATTTTTGGTCTTCATTTACAGTGAACAATATACAGGGGAGCGGGGATCAAATTGTCGCCAAAATATTTTTCTACAAAAAACAACACAAAATATACATTTTTTAACTTTTTTATTGAAAATCAAAACTATGACGAGCATATAGGTATAGAGTAGCCATTCATTCGATATAATCACCGTTGGTATCAATAACGGCCTCAATACGGCCTTTGAACCGACCGCAGGCTCTTCTGACCATCTTATTGTCCATGTTGCCGAATACCTCCTTGATGGAGTCCATCAGGCTGGCCTTGGTGCTATGGGGATGTCTGTTGGTATGTCTCTCAACATGGCCTCAGACAAAATAGTCCAAAGGATTAAGGTCGGGAGAGTTAAGAGGCCACAAGTCCTTGGTTACGACGTCATAACAGTTCTCGGTTAACCACTGCATGGAGATTTTGGACACATGTCAGGGTGCTGAGTCCTGTTGCCACACCCAGGGCCTGTCTCCGGCCACCCCTTGGATCCAGGGCAGAACCACCTTCTCCATAACATCCAGGTAGACCTCTGTATTGACCTTTAGACCCGTTTCAAACATGTGGGAGGCATAACATGACCTTCACTGCTGACCACCCCGAACACCATGACCATTGCAGGGAACTTGGTCTTCATTACCTTTCTCACATGGCTGGTGCAGGTAGCTATCCACCTGTTGTCCTTCTGATCTTTACAGAAATTCTTTTCATCAGAGAAAAACTACAGCATCCCGGGCTGCTTTGGATGCTTGAGCTTGTTGAGAAATTTTGTTGACTTCATCAGCCTGTTGTCCTTTGCCTTCTGGCTCAAGATCTGGCCCACCTGCATCTTGTAGCTCCTGCACCTTAAATCCTCAGATACACAGTCCCTTATTGTTTTCTCATGGTAGCCCAGATCCCTCGCCATGGCCTTCATGGACCTGGTAGGGTCATCCTCAACCATCTTCTTCACCTTGTCGACAAAGTCGGTGTTCCTGACCTTCCTGTCGGCGCCCTCCTCCTTGGGTGCCCTTTTTATGGTGGCATCAACATCCCAGGTGTCCTCTAGCTTCTTACGGATACGCTGAACAGTCCGTAAATTCAGTCCTAAGGTTGAAGCAATCGTTGAATTGAAGATTTCACCTCCATTATTAACCAATGCCTTAACTACGGCGGACCTCGAACGCTCCTCGTTCCACTTATAGCTCTTTATCTCCTCATATGATGACGGCATGATGCTAACTGAACTACGTATCGTTAGCTGACGAGAATAGCTTTCCTATTTGGTAACAGGTTTTTTATTTGATAATGTCGTCTTCAAGTTATCAAGGTTTAAAGTAGGCGAAAATTTGATCCCTGCTCCCTGTATATCACCGCATTGGGGCGCTCTTAGAGGCCAACACGGGCACTAAGGCAATAGATTCTTGCTTGGCAAACGGCTTAAATACTGTCCATATACTTCAAATTAAAGCTTTTTTGTAAGAACAATAAATTGAGCTGACTAACTTTACAATAAAATATGTTTTATAATTATTTCAAGAGAAATAATTTTTACATGTTTAAAATAACGTCAATTGAAGTTGATTGAAATTTAGCTCATGACCCGTTTTTTATTTATTAAGCATATTGGAACCCAACTATTGGACTGATAAATATAAAAGTTTGTAATTACGTATAAATTGCATTCAACATATTTCAACTTAAGCCACCAATATTCGTCCGAATATAAAAATAAATTACAACGAAATTGCACAGGATAATATTGACTTGCAATGAAATTAGTCAGAATCATATTGCTTCACGATGGTATTACCCCGAACGTTTAAATGACCAAGGAAAAACACTCCAAAAGCTCATCTACCGTCGGAAGCACCCACTTCATCGATGCATAGAGGGGGCTCTAGGGGTCATTTTAGTACATCAAAGGTGTCCCAATTGTTGGACATTGTTACACTTTACCTTAACAAAATCTCTTTGTAATCTACCAATCAACGTTCAGAACACTATTTAGGAGAAATTTAACCAGCTAACAACAAAATAAAATGTACATTTAGGGGTTAGTGAATTAAGCCCTGAGAGGAACATCAAATACAACAGCCTTTTATAGTTTTTATTCAAAACTCTAATCATAGTTGACTCACGCAATCTCGTCTATCAATCTTTAAATTTTATGTATGAGACTTTTTGTGTCTTTTCCCTTTTTTCGTTCTTCATATACTTTAAATAGTGCAATATTTTACTTATGATAAATATATCTAATAATATACATATATTTTTTTCATATAATCTTCATATAAAATTAACTCATTTAAACGATCCATTAATCATGAATAATAATAAATAAAAAAAAAGTCTTTGTGGTAGGGTAGACTGGAGACAGTTGAAAAATACAATTTGCATTGCCTCACTCCCACGGAATTGATATAAGTGCAGCCATGGAATCCTAGATAAATAGAATACTCACGTATCCTAGATGAGGATAATTAAAAAAAAATTAATTGATTGATTGAAAGTCAACCTCATTTTTTATTCCATCCAACATGAGGAAAAAAGCAAGAAAAAACAAAACAAGCTAAGTTGTTTGCCGGATTATTCCGGTTCTAGGAAACTCTGCCGAACTGATAGATTTTAGAACAAACATAATAAATATATTTTACGATAAGTGTAGTCAAGGAGACCTAGGGAAACAAGAGTGTTGATCAGGACTTGACCAAATACATACAGGGTGCACAAGCTATATATGACGTCACTTGTGGGCGCTCTCTTGGCCAAACACGAGCACTTAGGCAGGTGTTTTTGTTTCTTTGTTAGATAGCTTGTTCAAACCTGCACCATTTAAAAAAAATGGAATCAACGGACGAATTTGTTGTCCCAAATATTTGGAAAAGGGACAGACCCCTCCTTGAAATCCGCAGCGGCCGCGACAACATAACAGTTTCATCAACTCTGTGACTTAGTGAGAGGTTTTTTTGGAAGGTTAAAAGGGAATTTTAGGCATCTAAAGGTAATATTGAGGTAACAACAATGCGGGGTGATGTCAAAGGTTGATGTAACTGCGCCCAGTTGCCGGAATTCGCAACCAGAATCCAGAAAATTGTCAGTTAGGTACTAAGGAAGTCCATCAGGGCATTTTCGAGAAGTTGGCCGTCAGAGTAGCTCCGTTTGCACAAATATCATCGTTACCACTCCCACAAAGTTGTGGAAGGACCAGATCTTGACAAAAAAGGCCAAGGAAAAATCCTCCAAAAGCTCATCTACCGACGGAAGCACCCACTTCCTTTATGCATACTCTGGTTTTTCTCGGACGATAAAAACTTTTACAAGACTAGAAGGTCAACAACCAGGAAAACAGGTGGTTGGCCTTCTGCCCCAAGGATGTGCCCTTTCTCATTCAGACGAAGTTCCCAGTCCAGGTCATGGTGCATGGGGAGGTTATCTCCGAAGGACACGCCATGGCTCCCAATGTGTTCCCCCAAGGCCTCAGGTCAACACTACTGCCTACCTGGATGTGCTAGAGAACAGGTGAAGCTCTGTATGGATATAGTTAACAATAGGAGGCGTAGCTTATGAGATTCATAAGTTACATGAATCATACTGACCATGTTTTCAATTGGCTAAATGGTCATTCAGCAAAGTGTACGTTTGGCAAAGTGGTTTTCGTCACTATGGTTTTTGACAAATTTTCCTCTCACGGATTATATCATGTGTATACAATTCCATGCTTAGACCAAAAACATCTAAAAGATAGACTGTGCAGTTCTTCATTTTTTATTTTCATTTCTAAAAACTTAGGACTAGAGGACATTATTGCCTTTGGCTATTTTTCTTTCTTTGCTTATGATAATGCTTGATTGTGTGCGTTGCAAAGTGTGTCGTTTTCAATGTGTTGCAAAACTGGGAGATAACTATAGCACTCTGGAATATGAAGGAAGAATTCGAATCCATTAGATTTTAGCGATTTTTAAGGATCATAAGAAAACGAAGAAGCTTTTCTTTATAAGTCAACATATTTCATTCTTCTACCAAATAGCCCATGGGAACCCTCTTCAGAGTCGTCATACAAAAGAAGTATTGAACAAAGTAAATTTTACTCTTTGCTGACTCCGGCGTCATACATGTCGAAGAAAGAAAGAGCGGATTTTTCTAGTTTGTAATCAGAACAGAATTTCTTACTTTCTAATGTTATCACATCTATCCGTAAAGTAATAATTAGTGTGTATGCTCATGAAAGACGAAGAGAAACAATGGATATCTACTAAGGAGTTACCGGATGGTCCATTGAAATCTGAACACTTACTAATTCAATAATGAATTAAAATGGAGTGATTTAAATTCATTCATATTTCGATATGTTAAAGCATAAATAATTAATTAGAATAAAAAACAAACCTGAGCTCTCCAGCTTACGCTGAAGTCGAGAAAATTAAGATTAAATGTGATTGAAGAATTTCCATTTGCACACACCAAGCAGTTGGGCGTCCCCAAGACGGCTGTCAAAAGGTGAAAAAATACCAGGCCCTTGTAGTCCATGAGGGGTCATGTAAAAGATCTTGTGGTTTCACACCAGAAGAGTTTAGTGTCGGTCCTTATTTATTTGGTCCAATCGAGTCATAGAATCGGTCCTAAGGTCTTAAGGATCTTTAGTCTTTGGGAAAGTACTTTGGCCACTCCTTGGAGTTTTTCATAAAAACATCGATGGTTTATTGAGCCAATTAAGATATATCAAATATGTACTAAGATTATTGCGCATATCTTGCAAAAATTAATAATTTTCCCTTATAGGATTGGACTGGATGGGACCACACTGGACAGAACCACGGTCCTCAGCCCTAAATAAGGACCAACACAACACTACACCAGACTGTCCACAGAAATATCAAAAAAAAGTGGCTGGAAAGAGCCTTGTGAGAGTGTAGAGGCCACTTTCGACTCCATCTGTAGAATAGTCTTTTGAATCAGTCTTTTCAGTTATTTCGAACTTTTTTTTGAAACTTTTTGCGTCTCCTATAGCCCTGATTCCAAATTATTCGACTACGACTTTTGGGTGCATGTCACGGAGAATACCTTCAGTGTCCTTCATACAAAAACAGAGACATTGAAAGCCACTGTCAGCCAGCAATGGGACGCCATGGCAGACACTACTTCTGCAGCCGGGGCCAGATCTTCCACCGCCACCTGGACGGCATCATGAGCACTAAGGGTTCTTACATACATGATTTAGAGAGCTATTGTTATGAAATAAATTATTTTTTATTGAAGTTTAAAATTCAAAGTGTCTTTATTTTAATGGACCATTCGGTATAGATTTAAGTCTTTGTTGGACTTGGAGCAGAATTAAGGATCCACATGGGAGTAGTTACAGCCTAGATGTCCTTGGTATATACGGAGGGAGATTTGTGTTTATGTCCTTTCTCTCATAGTTGTTTGCAATTGCTCTAATAAAACAACATATCAGCAAAGCTAAACTCCTACCAAACATTATTCAAACAGTCCATGGTCATTTTCTTGAACAAAAAGTAGAAAAAGAGCGACTTGTCTTTCAGCCTTTGACAAGAACATAAATACAGCTTCTACTTTTTTTTGTAACATAGATATAATATTAAATATCAGCTGACAGTTGACTCTCCTTTTCTTTGCCTATTTAGTATCCAGTTATTATTTAGGTTGTTGGTAGTGATGTTATCATGGATCGAACTGTATAAGTTTTTAGGGATAAACTGGACCGGACTTAAATAAAGTCAAATGCAACACTACTTTTGAATTTTATTTTGTACATCTCTGCTTATTGATAGCGCTCCGAACTGCAAAACTTCCCCCGTCTCCCCTAGTATATAGTATCATATATTCTTTTTTTTCTCTCTGCCTCACACACAAAATCTGATATATATTCACATTAATAAATACAACACACATATCCACAATTTATCATGTTCATACTTTCTCATTATAACAAGGGAGTAGGATAATAAGTTGTAAGTAAGTACGTAGTAATAACGACATTAATAAATCACGATAATACTCTCTGAAGACGACGAAGAACGAAAGAGATAGAAAGAGAGACAGCAACAACAGAATGGGGAGGAAAAGACGCGAAATATTCGAGGCAGTGGAGTGGAGTTCACCAAAAATTTAATTCCTCAAATTTTGTTTCCATAAAATTAAATCTTTCAATTTTTTCACCAAAACATTTAATTTTTTGGGAATACCTATGGATTTTTGAAATTTTTATCAAAAAATGTCATATTTGATTTTTTGTTTTTTTAATTTAATTGTTTGGAAAGAGCCGAATATTTTTGATTTTTTTTGTGAATAGGTATGAATTTTTAAAAAAAATTTCAAAAAATTAAATTTTTTTGTGAACAGCTGTGAATTTTTGAATTTCTTTTCGACAAAATATTTAAGTTTTTTGTCAATAGTTTTGGATTTTCAAAATTGTTTTCAAAATAAATTAATGTTTGAAATTTTTATACAAAAAAAATAATATTTAAAAAAAAATATATATATAATTTTTGGGAATACCTATGGATTTTTGAAATTTTTTCAAAAAATTAATTTTTGTGTGAACAGCTGTGAATTTTAGAATTTTTTTCCGAAAAAATTTAAGTTTTTTGTCAATAGCTTTGGATTTTCGAAATTGTCTTAAAAAAGTAATATTTGAGATTTTTATACAAAAACAACTAATATTTAAAAAAAAAATATATATATATATTTTTTTTATTATATAAAAATTAATTGTTTGTGAACAGCTGTCAGATTATACTAAAATATTTATAAGTAGCGACAATGTTAATAGAATACAAGGTTCGATCATCATGTCATCCGGGTTGCTAGAATTTTCAATTTGATATATCGTACCGAGTGTTGGGCAAGACAGACAAATTTTGATAAAATACGCTACCAATCATAGTCTATGACGCCACAATTGCTAGAATTTTCAATTTGATGCATAGTACCGACAGCTGGGCAAGAAAGACAGATTTCGACAAAAAACGCCACCACTCATACACACTATGACGTCAATGCTAAAAAGCGTGTTGGAAGTCAGACATCCGTCGTGCACACGTTATTGTATAACCTTGTAGTTCTATTAACCTTGACTAGTAGTATATCGTAGGCAGGGATGACTCCAATGTCATTCCCTACTTCTACTCTGAGTCCATAAAAAAACTTATAATCAGCGGTAATATCCCTTTAAAAGTTTCCGAATATCCCCCCTAAAAACAAAACAAAACATTATCATCTCTTTTGTATATCTGAAATCCAAAATGGTGGAACAAATCAGTCTGAAATTTAGCAAGTTGCAACTAATAACCTAGTATGCACCTATGATACATGCTTTTGGGCCTCCAAGGCCACTATGACCCATTTTTTTTACCGAAATAAAACATAATTTTCCTATTCTCTGTCTAGCCCCTTTTCTCTTCCCAACTATGTATTTTTATACATACCCTTTTTTGTTTCTTTTCTTCTACCTTCATTCTTTGTTTCTATTTCCCTCTATTCAGTCCTGCACACTCTACTAGTATATAATAAATATATATCTATATGTTTTTGATCCGAACAGCTTAAGTATATACCAAAGAACAACTCATCTCGTACACAAAGAACTACTTTGTATCTAGGACCTTACAGATTGTTCCTTAGATCTGTGTCTTAGTCCATGGAAAAGTCTACCCATGGAACGAGCAAACTTTCCTTCCTTCTATTTTTATTTGTCCTATTTAAATCTATTGTTTCAACATTACTACACAAGGTGAGGAATTTGTTTGTGAAAGTTATCAAATTGTAATATAAATGAATAAAAAAAAATACCCATCATTTGCCCAGATTAAATGGTGGAGACGAAGAGGCAGTACAGATAAAATTGTTCATCGTTGAGACCATCAACAACGCCCAAAATGACTTTATGTTAGGCAGAATTATTTATAGCATCCTTTAAGAGCACCAAATGTTGCCAAATGTCAAAGTCTGGTCTGGTATTATCTCAGAAGTGAAGAAGATTGCCTTCTTTTTATATGGGATGGTGTTACAATTAACCAAGAAGTATACGAGTCCATGTTAGTCAACTAAATCCTTCCTTCGCTTCAGGACACATATGGCGTTACCCTTTACATTTCCAGCCCGCATGGCACCCTCTTATACTGGAATAAGTGTGCAGGACTGATGAAAATAAAATTTCAAGGGCTTTTGTGGAAAGAATATGTAGCCTCTTAGGAGACCTGACCTGAATACTAAGGACATTTCTATGTTATCTATCCTTTAGGAATGGGGTTGTACGCGCACCACCTCACAAAATACACTCTGAAGCATATCCTCTTCCGAGAATGGGCCAATATCTCTTACAAATTGTTTATGCTGTCTTTGTACAAATGCATCGTCGTCTCTGCAATTTAATCCGGGCCTATAGTGGCTATTTTGAACAAAACCTTAAAAAAATTATTATATTAAAACATAATCTGTATAATATTTAAATATAAAAAATAGTGTTATGAACGTTTTAAAGAATAAAAAGAACTTTTAATATAATTATTCATTCAGAATATTATTTTTTTCATCTACATTTGATATTATTTTGGTGAAATGTAAATCCAAAGTTCTTTTTTCGAAAAATATCCGCGCACAGCGTCAAAATATGAAACAATAAGATATTTTCTTCTCATATCAGTATGATGTTGAAAATTTTTTCAATTCAATTCCCAGTAGTGGCCTTAGGAGTACATTTCTGTAATAAAATTGTTAAATGAATCAGTAAATCATTTCCTTAGCCTCATTGAATAAATATACATATAACCTCATAAATAATAATCTAAAAAATATAATCAATAAACGAAAAATATAAGCTGAAAAAACCCCTCCAATTTCTCACATGAAAAACTTTATTTACAGGGTGTGTGCTGAAATCTACGGTCTGTTACCCTAAGCTTTTAGGGATAACTGATTTCAAGAAAATATGAGATGAATATATTTTAAGGAAAGTTTGTTATCCAAAATACTAGCTTGAGTATCTGGTAATGGTCTATGTTAGGATGTGTCGACAAACAAACAAAATACTGACAAACTTTGCCTTAAATATATAAATATGAGGGTGGTCTGAAACGTTTCTAACCTAAACGTGAAGATGGCAACATTCATAAATAGTAACATCTATCTAACGGTACAAGGACAACTGCCCTTGGGAAAAATTGCCCCTGGAAGATTGCCCTGGAGGAAATTGCCAGTTAGGAAAATTCCCAGTCAGGAAAGTTGCCGGTATTTGGTTCAAACATAATGAAGAATAATATCACATTATAAATTTGCTTAATATTAATTATAACAAATATCCAAACATATTTGTCTGTTCAATCCCCAAGGAAGTACCTTCAAGTGGTAGTAATATTATCGCAATACAATTTCCATCCAATCTTCTAAGAAATGGATTGAGAGGATAGATAATGAGGGAGGGGGGGGGGCTGGATCAATAGCTTAGGACCTCTTAAAATATGGTTGAATACTCCCCACTCTCGGATTGGCCCAAGGGTACAGTGGGATTGAAAGAAACTACAATTCATCCAATATTCATTCAGTTTTCCAACATATTTTAAGAAATCCTAACCTGTAGTATCGGGAAGTTGAGTATCGAGCCATTGGCACAGTTTATGTGCAATAAATCCAGGTTTTGGCTCCGAGTAATTACAGTAGATGAAACTGGGAAACACTGAATTACCCCCAAAACAAAAATACAGTCATACAGTGTACTAAAAAGATTTTCATCAAATGAAAAGCAATCACTTGTTTATTTCTTTCACATCTGCTTTTAGTTGATCTAATGAAACGTCATGAAAACATAAGCTTCTTGCATGAATTATCCTTACTGTCAGAGAAATTTTCTATTTCATTTTTTCAACATAACTAGAATTTGCAGCAATAGTCATAGGCATGTCAAATGAAACTTATGTAGAAAAAGATAAATACATCCTTAAACTATCTCAGTTCTTAATAAAGGATATTTTTTGCGCATTATATGTACCAAACCTTTGACAATGTATTTTTGACCAAATTCAATTATTGTCTTTTTCCTTGCTGATAACTCATTTTTAGTAAAATTTTAATCAAACTCAGAAAACAAAGCAGTATTGTTGGTAAACTCAAAAAAATGAAAAAAAGATTTATCATATAATATAATATTTTTAGGACTAAGTATGCACAAATATGGTATGTTGTTTTTACACATGCACTCTGTATATATGTATAACAATTGAAAAAACACTCCTTACCAATAGGTACCATTATTAATCATTTATTATAGGAAAGCCAAATATACATAGATATGAATTGGAAGCTGATAGGAATCACTGAAAGGAAACCATTGATTGAGTTTCCAATTCACTTCTTTTATATCCTTCCTCGTAATCAACCTCCATACTCATAATATATCTCAATAACCTTTATTTAATATATTTCAGTTATTTCAGAACTGGACATTCTACACACCCTACTGGCTACTATTTATTTATTTTTATAAAGGGTTTACATAAGAAATAAATGAAGGAAGAAGGATCAAGTAATAAAATACCATAGATAAACATTTTAGATTGTTTAATTAAACTCCCTCTAAAAACCCTATCCAATCACCATACACCCTCCTAAGAAAATATCCACGTCCGAAAATACCAAGTCAGGAAAATTGCCCGTATTTTGTTCAAACTTCATGAAGAATAATAACCAATAATAAATTCGCTTAATATTATTTATAAAAACTTTTATTTTTCTTTCGTTGTGTTAAGACGTGTGTAACTCCCTTTTATACATATTCAAAAATTATTTGGTGCTTATTACTCCAATACAGATTGGATAATATCATCTTATATACTGACAAGACTCAATCTTTTCAATAAGCATTTTAATATTCTGGTGTGTGTCATCGTAGACAAAAAATTAGTGGAAGAACAACAAGCCAATCAGAATTCATGATTTTTTTCGAATCTCATATCCGGTTCGTATATTAAAAAAATTGCATGCAGACTTTTCCTCCCATCTCACCACAAAATCATCTCGATCTCTGGTTTGTAATTTAGTAGTTGCACCTGGAAACCCTACGTAAATGGAATTCCAACTCCAAATCCAACAGCCTCACTAACATATCATTTTTATCCAATCGTAGCTAATTATGGGCATTGGAGAATGTCCGTAATTACCTAATAATCATACAACTAGAAGTCAAGGATCTCATACAAACATTGCAGATTGCCAGTGGCTGGGAAGGAATTTCGCTATACTTAACATCACGGTTCTGTAACAAAATATTGATATTTGTAATTAAGATGATTAAATGAATTTCTGTCATTGGAATTCAGTTATAATATCATGACTTTAGGTTGCGAAGCCCAAGCCAGATGCGGAGTTTAATCAAATAGATCATCACCCCTTTTTCCTCATGTGCAAATTGCTATTTACAATTGTGCACAGGATAGGTAAATCCCTACCAATGACAATCTCTCCTTTCCCTTTTCCCATCTTTTGAGAGAAACTGCCCCATATCCATCCTTTGGAATTTTTTTCCCCTATTCAGCAAAGCCTACTTCCAAGATTTACATCATCAATCCAAGATATGGTTTTTTAAATATTCCCTTCAAGTTCAACTCTTTTTCATACACTAATTAGTTTTTGGAATCTTGAACAGATTCACTCACTTCAATACTCTCATTTCAAATATGTTCTTATTCTGATGGTTATGCCATCTAGTGAGTCAAAAATCAAAAAAAAACTTCCTAATCTTTACCCCCCAAGGAATGTACAAGATGAAAATCAATTAGTTATTTTTATACACGGGATCATAAAAACAAAATTAAAAGAACAACAAGCCAATCAGAATTCATGATTTTTTCGAATCTCATATCCGGTTCGTATATTAAAAAAATTGCATGCAGACTTTTCCTCCCATCTCACCACAAAATCATCTCGATCTCTGGTTTGTAATTTAGTAGTTGCACCTGGAAACCCTACGTAAATGGAATTCCAACAGCCTCACTAACATATCATTTTTATCCAATCGTAGCTAATTATGGGCATTGGAGAATGTCCGTAATTACCTAATAATCATACAACTAGAAGTCAAGGATCTCATACAAACATTGCAGATTGCCAGTGGCTGGGAAGGAATTTCGCTATACTTAACATCACGGTTCTGTAACAAAATATTGATATTTGTAATTAAGATGATTAAATGAATTTCTGTCATTGGAATTCAGTTATAATATCATGACTTTAGGTTGCGAAGCCCAAGCCAGATGCGGAGTTTAATCAAATAGATCATCACCCCTTTTTCCTCATGTGCAAATTGCTATTTACAATTGTGCACAGGATAGGTAAATCCCTACCAATGACAATCTCTCCTTTCCCTTTTCCCATCTTTTGAGAGAAACTGCCCCATATCCATCCTTTGGAATTTTTTTCCCTATTCAGCAAAGCCTACTTCCAAGATTTACATCATCAATCCAAGATATGGTTTTTTAAATATTCCCTTCAAGTTCAACTCTTTTTCATACACTAATTAGTTTTTGGAATCTTGAACAGATTCACTCACTTCAATACTCTCATTTCAAATATGTTCTTATTCTGATGGTTATGCCATCTAGTGAGTCAAAAATCAAAAAAACTTCCTAATCTTTACCCCCCAAGGAATGTACAAGATGAAAATCAATTAGTTATTTTTATACACGGGATCATAAAAACAAAATTAAAAGAACAACAAGCCAATCAGAATTCATGATTTTTTCGAATCTCATATCCGGTTCGTATATTAAAAAATTGCATACAGACTTTTCCTCCCATCTCACCACAAAATCATCTCGATCTCTGGTTTGTAATTTAGTAGTTGCACCTGGAAACCCTACGTAAATGGAATTCCAACAGCCTCACTAACATATCATTTTTATCCAATCGTAGCTAATTATGGGCATTGGAGAATGTCCGTAATTACCTAATAATCATACAACTAGAAGTCAAGGATCTCATACAAACATTGCAGATTGCCAGTGGCTGGGAAGGAATTTCGCTATACTTAACATCACGGTTCTGTAACAAAATATTGATATTTGTAATTAAGATGATTAAATGAATTTCTGTCATTGGAATTCAGTTATAATATCATGACTTTAGGTTGCGAAGCCCAAGCCAGATGCGGAGTTTAATCAAATAGATCATCACCCCTTTTTCCTCATGTGCAAATTGCTATTTACAATTGTGCACAGGATAGGTAAATCCCTACCAATGACAATCTCTCCTTTCCCTTTTCCCATCTTTTGAGAGAAACTGCCCCATATCCATCCTTTGGAATTTTTTTCCCCTATTCAGCAAAGCCTACTTCCAAGATTTACATCATCAATCCAAGATATGGTTTTTTAAATATTCCCTTCAAGTTCAACTCTTTTTCATACACTAATTAGTTTTTGGAATCTTGAACAGATTCACTCACTTCAATACTCTCATTTCAAATATGTTCTTATTCTGATGGTTATGCCATCTAGTGAGTCAAAAATCAAAAAAACTTCCTAATCTTTACCCCCCAAGGAATGTACAAGATGAAAATCAATTAGTTATTTTTATACACGGGATCATAAAAACAAAATTAAAAGAACAACAAGCCAATCAGAATTCATGATTTTTTTCGAATCTCATATCCGGTTCGTATATTAAAAAAATTGCATGCAGACTTTTCCTCCCATCTCACCACAAAATCATCTCGATCTCTGGTTTGTAATTTAGTAGTTGCACCTGGAAACCCTACGTAAATGGAATTCCAACTCCAAATCCAACAGCCTCACTAACATATCATTTTTATCCAATCGTAGCTAATTATGGGCATTGGAGAATGTCCGTAATTACCTAATAATCATACAACTAGAAGTCAAGGATCTCATACAAACATTGCAGATTGCCAGTGGCTGGGAAGGAATTTCGCTATACTTAACATCACGGTTCTGTAACAAAATATTGATATTTGTAATTAAGATGATTAAATGAATTTCTGTCATTGGAATTCAGTTATAATATCATGACTTTAGGTTGCGAAGCCCAAGCCAGATGCGGAGTTTAATCAAATAGATCATCACCCCTTTTTCCTCATGTGCAAATTGCTATTTACAATTGTGCACAGGATAGGTAAATCCCTACCAATGACAATCTCTCCTTTCCCTTTTCCCATCTTTTGAGAGAAACTGCCCCATATCCATCCTTTGGAATTTTTTCCCCTATTCAGCAAAGCCTACTTCCAAGATTTACATCATCAATCCAAGATATGGTTTTTTAAATATTCCCTTCAAGTTCAACTCTTTTTCATACACTAATTAGTTTTTGGAATCTTGAACAGATTCACTCACTTCAATACTCTCATTTCAAATATGTTCTTATTCTGATGGTTATGCCATCTAGTGAGTCAAAAATCAAAAAAACTTCCTAATCTTTACCCCCCAAGGAATGTACAAGATGAAAATCAATTAGTTATTTTTATACACGGGATCATAAAAACAAAATTAAAAGAACAACAAGCCAATCAGAATTCATGATTTTTTCGAATCTCATATCCGGTTCGTATATTAAAAAAATTGCATGCAGACTTTTCCTCCCATCTCACCACAAAATCATCTCGATCTCTGGTTTGTAATTTAGTAGTTGCACCTGGAAACCCTACGTAAATGGAATTCCAACTCCAAATCCAACAGCCTCACTAACATATCATTTTTATCCAATCGTAGCTAATTATGGGCATTGGAGAATGTCCGTAATTACCTAATAATCATACAACTAGAAGTCAAGGATCTCATACAAACATTGCAGATTGCCAGTGGCTGGGAAGGAATTTCGCTATACTTAACATCACGGTTCTGTAACAAAATATTGATATTTGTAATTAAGATGATTAAATGAATTTCTGTCATTGGAATTCAGTTATAATATCATGACTTTAGGTTGCGAAGCCCAAGCCAGATGCGGAGTTTAATCAAATAGATCATCACCCCTTTTTCCTCATGTGCAAATTGCTATTTACAATTGTGCACAGGATAGGTAAATCCCTACCAATGACAATCTCTCCTTTCCCTTTTCCCATCTTTTGAGAGAAACTGCCCCATATCCATCCTTTGGAATTTTTTTCCCCTATTCAGCAAAGCCTACTTCCAAGATTTACATCATCAATCCAAGATATGGTTTTTTAAATATTCCCTTCAAGTTCAACTCTTTTTCATACACTAATTAGTTTTTGGAATCTTGAACAGATTCACTCACTTCAATACTCCTCATTTCAAATATGTTCTTATTCTGATGGTTATGCCATCTAGTGAGTCAAAAATCAAAAAAAAACTTCCTAATCTTTACCCCCCAAGGAATGTACAAGATGAAAATCAATTAGTTATTTTTATACACGGGATCATAAAAACAAAATTAAAAGAACAACAAGCCAATCAGAATTCATGATTTTTTTCGAATCTCATATCCGGTTCGTATATTAAAAAAATTGCATGCAGACTTTTCCTCCCATCTCACCACAAAATCATCTCGATCTCTGGTTTGTAATTTAGTAGTTGCACCTGGAAACCCTACGTAAATGGAATTCCAACAGCCTCACTAACATATCATTTTTATCAATCGTAGCTAATTATGGGCATTGGAGAATGTCCGTAATTACCTAATAATCATACAACTAGAAGTCAAGGATCTCATACAAACATTGCAGATTGCCAGTGGCTGGGAAGGAATTTCGCTATACTTAACATCACGGTTCTGTAACAAAATATTGATATTTGTAATTAAGATGATTAAATGAATTTCTGTCATTGGAATTCAGTTATAATATCATGACTTTAGGTTGCGAAGCCCAAGCCAGATGCGGAGTTTAATCAAATAGATCATCACCCCTTTTTCCTCATGTGCAAATTGCTATTTACAATTGTGCACAGGATAGGTAAATCCCTACCAATGACAATCTCTCCTTTCCCTTTTCCCATCTTTTGAGAGAAACTGCCCCATATCCATCCTTTGGAATTTTTTTCCCCTATTCAGCAAAGCCTACTTCCAAGATTTACATCATCAATCCAAGATATGGTTTTTTAAATATTCCCTTCAAGTTCAACTCTTTTTCATACACTAATTAGTTTTTGGAATCTTGAACAGATTCACTCACTTCAATACTCTCATTTCAAATATGTTCTTATTCTGATGGTTATGCCATCTAGTGAGTCAAAAATCAAAAAAAAACTTCCTAATCTTTACCCCCCAAGGAATGTACAAGATGAAAATCAATTAGTTATTTTTATACACGGGATCATAAAAACAAAATTAAAAGAACAACAAGCCAATCAGAATTCATGATTTTTTCGAATCTCATATCCGGTTCGTATATTAAAAAAATTGCATGCAGACTTTTCCTCCCATCTCACCACAAAATCATCTCGATCTCTGGTTTGTAATTTAGTAGTTGCACCTGGAAACCCTACGTAAATGGAATTCCAACAGCCTCACTAACATATCATTTTTATCAATCGTAGCTAATTATGGGCATTGGAGAATGTCCGTAATTACCTAATAATCATACAACTAGAAGTCAAGGATCTCATACAAACATTGCAGATTGCCAGTGGCTGGGAAGGAATTTCGCTATACTTAACATCACGGTTCTGTAACAAAATATTGATATTTGTAATTAAGATGATTAAATGAATTTCTGTCATTGGAATTCAGTTATAATATCATGACTTTAGGTTGCGAAGCCCAAGCCAGATGCGGAGTTTAATCAAATAGATCATCACCCCTTTTTCCTCATGTGCAAATTGCTATTTACAATTGTGCACAGGATAGGTAAATCCCTACCAATGACAATCTCTCCTTTCCCTTTTCCCATCTTTTGAGAGAAACTGCCCCATATCCATCCTTTGGAATTTTTTTCCCCTATTCAGCAAAGCCTACTTCCAAGATTTACATCATCAATCCAAGATATGGTTTTTTAAATATTCCCTTCAAGTTCAACTCTTTTTCATACACTAATTAGTTTTTGGAATCTTGAACAGATTCACTCACTTCAATACTCTCATTTCAAATATGTTCTTATTCTGATGGTTATGCCATCTAGTGAGTCAAAAATCAAAAAAACTTCCTAATCTTTACCCCCCAAGGAATGTACAAGATGAAAATCAATTAGTTATTTTTATACACGGGATCATAAAAACAAAATTAAAAGAACAACAAGCCAATCAGAATTCATGATTTTTTTCGAATCTCATATCCGGTTCGTATATTAAAAAAATTGCATGCAGACTTTTCCTCCCATCTCACCACAAAATCATCTCGATCTCTGGTTTGTAATTTAGTAGTTGCACCTGGAAACCCTACGTAAATGGAATTCCAACTCCAAATCCAACAGCCTCACTAACATATCATTTTTATCCAATCGTAGCTAATTATGGGCATTGGAGAATGTCCGTAATTACCTAATAATCATACAACTAGAAGTCAAGGATCTCATACAAACATTGCAGATTGCCAGTGGCTGGGAAGGAATTTCGCTATACTTAACATCACGGTTCTGTAACAAAATATTGATATTTGTAATTAAGATGATTAAATGAATTTCTGTCATTGGAATTCAGTTATAATATCATGACTTTAGGTTGCGAAGCCCAAGCCAGATGCGGAGTTTAATCAAATAGATCATCACCCCTTTTTCCTCATGTGCAAATTGCTATTTACAATTGTGCACAGGATAGGTAAATCCCTACCAATGACAATCTCTCCTTTCCCTTTTCCCATCTTTTGAGAGAAACTGCCCCATATCCATCCTTTGGAATTTTTTTCCCCTATTCAGCAAAGCCTACTTCCAAGATTTACATCATCAATCCAAGATATGGTTTTTTAAATATTCCCTTCAAGTTCAACTCTTTTTCATACACTAATTAGTTTTTGGAATCTTGAACAGATTCACTCACTTCAATACTCTCATTTCAAATATGTTCTTATTCTGATGGTTATGCCATCTAGTGAGTCAAAAATCAAAAAAAAACTTCCTAATCTTTACCCCCCAAGGAATGTACAAGATGAAAATCAATTAGTTATTTTTATACACGGGATCATAAAAACAAAATTAAAAGAACAACAAGCCAATCAGAATTCATGATTTTTTCGAATCTCATATCCGGTTCGTATATTAAAAAAATTGCATGCAGACTTTTCCTCCCATCTCACCACAAAATCATCTCGATCTCTGGTTTGTAATTTAGTAGTTGCACCTGGAAACCCTACGTAAATGGAATTCCAACAGCCTCACTAACATATCATTTTTATCCAATCGTAGCTAATTATGGGCATTGGAGAATGTCCGTAATTACCTAATAATCATACAACTAGAAGTCAAGGATCTCATACAAACATTGCAGATTGCCAGTGGCTGGGAAGGAATTTCGCTATACTTAACATCACGGTTCTGTAACAAAATATTGATATTTGTAATTAAGATGATTAAATGAATTTCTGTCATTGGAATTCAGTTATAATATCATGACTTTAGGTTGCGAAGCCCAAGCCAGATGCGGAGTTTAATCAAATAGATCATCACCCCTTTTTCCTCATGTGCAAATTGCTATTTACAATTGTGCACAGGATAGGTAAATCCCTACCAATGACAATCTCTCCTTTCCCTTTTCCCATCTTTTGAGAGAAACTGCCCCATATCCATCCTTTGGAATTTTTTTCCCCTATTCAGCAAAGCCTACTTCCAAGATTTACATCATCAATCCAAGATATGGTTTTTTAAATATTCCCTTCAAGTTCAACTCTTTTTCATACACTAATTAGTTTTTGGAATCTTGAACAGATTCACTCACTTCAATACTCTCATTTCAAATATGTTCTTATTCTGATGGTTATGCCATCTAGTGAGTCAAAAATCAAAAAAAAACTTCCTAATCTTTACCCCCCAAGGAATGTACAAGATGAAAATCAATTAGTTATTTTTATACACGGGATCATAAAAACAAAATTAAAAGAACAACAAGCCAATCAGAATTCATGATTTTTTTCGAATCTCATATCCGGTTCGTATATTAAAAAAATTGCATGCAGACTTTTCCTCCCATCTCACCACAAAATCATCTCGATCTCTGGTTTGTAATTTAGTAGTTGCACCTGGAAACCCTACGTAAATGGAATTCCAACAGCCTCACTAACATATCATTTTTATCCAATCGTAGCTAATTATGGGCATTGGAGAATGTCCGTAATTACCTAATAATCATACAACTAGAAGTCAAGGATCTCATACAAACATTGCAGATTGCCAGTGGCTGGGAAGGAATTTCGCTATACTTAACATCACGGTTCTGTAACAAAATATTGATATTTGTAATTAAGATGATTAAATGAATTTCTGTCATTGGAATTCAGTTATAATATCATGACTTTAGGTTGCGAAGCCCAAGCCAGATGCGGAGTTTAATCAAATAGATCATCACCCCTTTTTCCTCATGTGCAAATTGCTATTTACAATTGTGCACAGGATAGGTAAATCCCTACCAATGACAATCTCTCCTTTCCCTTTTCCCATCTTTTGAGAGAAACTGCCCCATATCCATCCTTTGGAATTTTTTTCCCCTATTCAGCAAAGCCTACTTCCAAGATTTACATCATCAATCCAAGATATGGTTTTTTAAATATTCCCTTCAAGTTCAACTCTTTTTCATACACTAATTAGTTTTTGGAATCTTGAACAGATTCACTCACTTCAATACTCTCATTTCAAATATGTTCTTATTCTGATGGTTATGCCATCTAGTGAGTCAAAAATCAAAAAAAAACTTCCTAATCTTTACCCCCCAAGGAATGTACAAGATGAAAATCAATTAGTTATTTTTATACACGGGATCATAAAAACAAAATTAAAAGAACAACAAGCCAATCAGAATTCATGATTTTTTTCGAATCTCATATCCGGTTCGTATATTAAAAAAATTGCATGCAGACTTTTCCTCCCATCTCACCACAAAATCATCTCGATCTCTGGTTTGTAATTTAGTAGTTGCACCTGGAAACCCTACGTAAATGGAATTCCAACAGCCTCACTAACATATCATTTTTATCCAATCGTAGCTAATTATGGGCATTGGAGAATGTCCGTAATTACCTAATAATCATACAACTAGAAGTCAAGGATCTCATACAAACATTGCAGATTGCCAGTGGCTGGGAAGGAATTTCGCTATACTTAACATCACGGTTCTGTAACAAAATATTGATATTTGTAATTAAGATGATTAAATGAATTTCTGTCATTGGAATTCAGTTATAATATCATGACTTTAGGTTGCGAAGCCCAAGCCAGATGCGGAGTTTAATCAAATAGATCATCACCCCTTTTTCCTCATGTGCAAATTGCTATTTACAATTGTGCACAGGATAGGTAAATCCCTACCAATGACAATCTCTCCTTTCCCTTTTCCCATCTTTTGAGAGAAACTGCCCCATATCCATCCTTTGGAATTTTTTTCCCCTATTCAGCAAAGCCTACTTCCAAGATTTACATCATCAATCCAAGATATGGTTTTTTAAATATTCCCTTCAAGTTCAACTCTTTTTCATACACTAATTAGTTTTTGGAATCTTGAACAGATTCACTCACTTCAATACTCTCATTTCAAATATGTTCTTATTCTGATGGTTATGCCATCTAGTGAGTCAAAAATCAAAAAAACTTCCTAATCTTTACCCCCCAAGGAATGTACAAGATGAAAATCAATTAGTTATTTTTATACACGGGATCATAAAAACAAAATTAAAAGAACAACAAGCCAATCAGAATTCATGATTTTTTCGAATCTCATATCCGGTTCGTATATTAAAAAAATTGCATGCAGACTTTTCCTCCCATCTCACCACAAAATCATCTCGATCTCTGGTTTGTAATTTAGTAGTTGCACCTGGAAACCCTACGTAAATGGAATTCCAACTCCAAATCCAACAGCCTCACTAACATATCATTTTTATCCAATCGTAGCTAATTATGGGCATTGGAGAATGTCCGTAATTACCTAATAATCATACAACTAGAAGTCAAGGATCTCATACAAACATTGCAGATTGCCAGTGGCTGGGAAGGAATTTCGCTATACTTAACATCACGGTTCTGTAACAAAATATTGATATTTGTAATTAAGATGATTAAATGAATTTCTGTCATTGGAATTCAGTTATAATATCATGACTTTAGGTTGCGAAGCCCAAGCCAGATGCGGAGTTTAATCAAATAGATCATCACCCCTTTTTCCTCATGTGCAAATTGCTATTTACAATTGTGCACAGGATAGGTAAATCCCTACCAATGACAATCTCTCCTTTCCCTTTTCCCATCTTTTGAGAGAAACTGCCCCATATCCATCCTTTGGAATTTTTTTCCCCTATTCAGCAAAGCCTACTTCCAAGATTTACATCATCAATCCAAGATATGGTTTTTTAAATATTCCCTTCAAGTTCAACTCTTTTTCATACACTAATTAGTTTTTGGAATCTTGAACAGATTCACTCACTTCAATACTCTCATTTCAAATATGTTCTTATTCTGATGGTTATGCCATCTAGTGAGTCAAAAATCAAAAAAACTTCCTAATCTTTACCCCCCAAGGAATGTACAAGATGAAAATCAATTAGTTATTTTTATACACGGGATCATAAAAACAAAATTAAAAGAACAACAAGCCAATCAGAATTCATGATTTTTTTCGAATCTCATATCCGGTTCGTATATTAAAAAAATTGCATGCAGACTTTTCCTCCCATCTCACCACAAAATCATCTCGATCTCTGGTTTGTAATTTAGTAGTTGCACCTGGAAACCCTACGTAAATGGAATTCCAACTCCAAATCCAACAGCCTCACTAACATATCATTTTTATCCAATCGTAGCTAATTATGGGCATTGGAGAATGTCCGTAATTACCTAATAATCATACAACTAGAAGTCAAGGATCTCATACAAACATTGCAGATTGCCAGTGGCTGGGAAGGAATTTCGCTATACTTAACATCACGGTTCTGTAACAAAATATTGATATTTGTAATTAAGATGATTAAATGAATTTCTGTCATTGGAATTCAGTTATAATATCATGACTTTAGGTTGCGAAGCCCAAGCCAGATGCGGAGTTTAATCAAATAGATCATCACCCCTTTTTCCTCATGTGCAAATTGCTATTTACAATTGTGCACAGGATAGGTAAATCCCTACCAATGACAATCTCTCCTTTCCCTTTTCCCATCTTTTGAGAGAAACTGCCCCATATCCATCCTTTGGAATTTTTTTCCCCTATTCAGCAAAGCCTACTTCCAAGATTTACATCATCAATCCAAGATATGGTTTTTTAAATATTCCCTTCAAGTTCAACTCTTTTTCATACACTAATTAGTTTTTGGAATCTTGAACAGATTCACTCACTTCAATACTCTCATTTCAAATATGTTCTTATTCTGATGGTTATGCCATCTAGTGAGTCAAAAATCAAAAAAAAACTTCCTAATCTTTACCCCCCAAGGAATGTACAAGATGAAAATCAATTAGTTATTTTTATACACGGGATCATAAAAACAAAATTAAAAGAACAACAAGCCAATCAGAATTCATGATTTTTTTCGAATCTCATATCCGGTTCGTATATTAAAAAAATTGCATGCAGACTTTTCCTCCCATCTCACCACAAAATCATCTCGATCTCTGGTTTGTAATTTAGTAGTTGCACCTGGAAACCCTACGTAAATGGAATTCCAACAGCCTCACTAACATATCATTTTTATCCAATCGTAGCTAATTATGGGCATTGGAGAATGTCCGTAATTACCTAATAATCATACAACTAGAAGTCAAGGATCTCATACAAACATTGCAGATTGCCAGTGGCTGGGAAGGAATTTCGCTATACTTAACATCACGGTTCTGTAACAAAATATTGATATTTGTAATTAAGATGATTAAATGAATTTCTGTCATTGGAATTCAGTTATAATATCATGACTTTAGGTTGCGAAGCCCAAGCCAGATGCGGAGTTTAATCAAATAGATCATCACCCCTTTTTCCTCATGTGCAAATTGCTATTTACAATTGTGCACAGGATAGGTAAATCCCTACCAATGACAATCTCTCCTTTCCCTTTTCCCATCTTTTGAGAGAAACTGCCCCATATCCATCCTTTGGAATTTTTTTCCCCTATTCAGCAAAGCCTACTTCCAAGATTTACATCATCAATCCAAGATATGGTTTTTTAAATATTCCCTTCAAGTTCAACTCTTTTTCATCTTGAACAGATTCACTCACTTCAATACTCTCATTTCAAATATGTTCTTATTCTGATGGTTATGCCATCTAGTGAGTCAAAAATCAAAAAAAAAACTTCCTAATCTTTACCCCCCAAGGAATGTACAAGATGAAAATCAATTAGTTATTTTTATACACGGGATCATAAAAACAAAATTAAAAGAACAACAAGCCAATCAGAATTCATGATTTTTTTCGAATCTCATATCCGGTTCGTATATTAAAAAAATTGCATGCAGACTTTTCCTCCCATCTCACCACAAAATCATCTCGATCTCTGGTTTGTAATTTAGTAGTTGCACCTGGAAACCCTACGTAAATGGAATTCCAACAGCCTCACTAACATATCATTTTTATCCAATCGTAGCTAATTATGGGCATTGGAGAATGTCCGTAATTACCTAATAATCATACAACTAGAAGTCAAGGATCTCATACAAACATTGCAGATTGCCAGTGGCTGGGAAGGAATTTCGCTATACTTAACATCACGGTTCTGTAACAAAATATTGATATTTGTAATTAAGATGATTAAATGAATTTCTGTCATTGGAATTCAGTTATAATATCATGACTTTAGGTTGCGAAGCCCAAGCCAGATGCGGAGTTTAATCAAATAGATCATCACCCCTTTTTCCTCATGTGCAAATTGCTATTTACAATTGTGCACAGGATAGGTAAATCCCTACCAATGACAATCTCTCCTTTCCCTTTTCCCATCTTTTGAGAGAAACTGCCCCATATCCATCCTTTGGAATTTTTTTCCCCTATTCAGCAAAGCCTACTTCCAAGATTTACATCATCAATCCAAGATATGGTTTTTTAAATATTCCCTTCAAGTTCAACTCTTTTTCATACACTAATTAGTTTTTGGAATCTTGAACAGATTCACTCACTTCAATACTCTCATTTCAAATATGTTCTTATTCTGATGGTTATGCCATCTAGTGAGTCAAAAATCAAAAAAAAAACTTCCTAATCTTTACCCCCCAAGGAATGTACAAGATGAAAATCAATTAGTTATTTTTATACACGGGATCATAAAAACAAAATTAAAAGAACAACAAGCCAATCAGAATTCATGATTTTTTTCGAATCTCATATCCGGTTCGTATATTAAAAAAATTGCATGCAGACTTTTCCTCCCATCTCACCACAAAATCATCTCGATCTCTGGTTTGTAATTTAGTAGTTGCACCTGGAAACCCTACGTAAATGGAATTCCAACTCCAAATCCAACAGCCTCACTAACATATCATTTTTATCCAATCGTAGCTAATTATGGGCATTGGAGAATGTCCGTAATTACCTAATAATCATACAACTAGAAGTCAAGGATCTCATACAAACATTGCAGATTGCCAGTGGCTGGGAAGGAATTTCGCTATACTTAACATCACGGTTCTGTAACAAAATATTGATATTTGTAATTAAGATGATTAAATGAATTTCTGTCATTGGAATTCAGTTATAATATCATGACTTTAGGTTGCGAAGCCCAAGCCAGATGCGGAGTTTAATCAAATAGATCATCACCCCTTTTTCCTCATGTGCAAATTGCTATTTACAATTGTGCACAGGATAGGTAAATCCTACCAATGACAATCTCTCCTTTCCCTTTTCCCATCTTTTGAGAGAAACTGCCCCATATCCATCCTTTGGAATTTTTTTCCCTATTCAGCAAAGCCTACTTCCAAGATTTACATCATCAATCCAAGATATGGTTTTTTAAATATTCCCTTCAAGTTCAACTCTTTTTCATACACTAATTAGTTTTTGGAATCTTGAACAGATTCACTCACTTCAATACTCTCATTTCAAATATGTTCTTATTCTGATGGTTATGCCATCTAGTGAGTCAAAAATCAAAAAAACTTCCTAATCTTTACCCCCCAAGGAATGTACAAGATGAAAATCAATTAGTTATTTTTATACACGGGATCATAAAAACAAAATTAAAAGAACAACAAGCCAATCAGAATTCATGATTTTTTTCGAATCTCATATCCGGTTCGTATATTAAAAAAATTGCATGCAGACTTTTCCTCCCATCTCACCACAAAATCATCTCGATCTCTGGTTTGTAATTTAGTAGTTGCACCTGGAAACCCTACGTAAATGGAATTCCAACTCCAAATCCAACAGCCTCACTAACATATCATTTTTATCCAATCGTAGCTAATTATGGGCATTGGAGAATGTCCGTAATTACCTAATAATCATACAACTAGAAGTCAAGGATCTCATACAAACATTGCAGATTGCCAGTGGCTGGGAAGGAATTTCGCTATACTTAACATCACGGTTCTGTAACAAAATATTGATATTTGTAATTAAGATGATTAAATGAATTTCTGTCATTGGAATTCAGTTATAATATCATGACTTTAGGTTGCGAAGCCCAAGCCAGATGCGGAGTTTAATCAAATAGATCATCACCCCTTTTTCCTCATGTGCAAATTGCTATTTACAATTGTGCACAGGATAGGTAAATCCCTACCAATGACAATCTCTCCTTTCCCTTTTCCCATCTTTTGAGAGAAACTGCCCCATATCCATCCTTTGGAATTTTTTTCCCTATTCAGCAAAGCCTACTTCCAAGATTTCATCATCAATCCAAGATATGGTTTTTAAATATTCCCTTCAAGTTCAACTCTTTTTCATACACTAATTAGTTTTTGGAATCTTGAACAGATTCACTCACTTCAATACTCTCATTTCAAATATGTTCTTATTCTGATGGTTATGCCATCTAGTGAGTCAAAAATCAAAAAAACTTCCTAATCTTTACCCCCCAAGGAATGTACAAGATGAAAATCAATTAGTTATTTTTATACACGGGATCATAAAAACAAAATTAAAAGAACAACAAGCCAATCAGAATTCATGATTTTTTTCGAATCTCATATCCGGTTCGTATATTAAAAAAATTGCATGCAGACTTTTCCTCCCATCTCACCACAAAATCATCTCGATCTCTGGTTTGTAATTTAGTAGTTGCACCTGGAAACCCTACGTAAATGGAATTCCAACAGCCTCACTAACATATCATTTTTATCAATCGTAGCTAATTATGGGCATTGGAGAATGTCCGTAATTACCTAATAATCATACAACTAGAAGTCAAGGATCTCATACAAACATTGCAGATTGCCAGTGGCTGGGAAGGAATTTCGCTATACTTAACATCACGGTTCTGTAACAAAATATTGATATTTGTAATTAAGATGATTAAATGAATTTCTGTCATTGGAATTCAGTTATAATATCATGACTTTAGGTTGCGAAGCCCAAGCCAGATGCGGAGTTTAATCAAATAGATCATCACCCCTTTTTCCTCATGTGCAAATTGCTATTTACAATTGTGCACAGGATAGGTAAATCCCTACCAATGACAATCTCTCCTTTCCCTTTTCCCATCTTTTGAGAGAAACTGCCCCATATCCATCCTTTGGAATTTTTTTCCCCTATTCAGCAAAGCCTACTTCCAAGATTTACATCATCAATCCAAGATATGGTTTTTAAATATTCCCTTCAAGTTCAACTCTTTTTCATACACTAATTAGTTTTTGGAATCTTGAACAGATTCACTCACTTCAATACTCTCATTTCAAATATGTTCTTATTCTGATGGTTATGCCATCTAGTGAGTCAAAAATCAAAAAAAAACTTCCTAATCTTTACCCCCCAAGGAATGTACAAGATGAAAATCAATTAGTTATTTTTATACACGGGATCATAAAAACAAAATTAAAAGAACAACAAGCCAATCAGAATTCATGATTTTTTTTTCGAATCTCATATCCGGTTCGTATATTAAAAAAATTGCATGCAGACTTTTCCTCCCATCTCACCACAAAATCATCTCGATCTCTGGTTTGTAATTTAGTAGTTGCACCTGGAAACCCTACGTAAATGGAATTCCAACAGCCTCACTAACATATCATTTTTATCCAATCGTAGCTAATTATGGGCATTGGAGAATGTCCGTAATTACCTAATAATCATACAACTAGAAGTCAAGGATCTCATACAAACATTGCAGATTGCCAGTGGCTGGGAAGGAATTTCGCTATACTTAACATCACGGTTCTGTAACAAAATATTGATATTTGTAATTAAGATGATTAAATGAATTTCTGTCATTGGAATTCAGTTATAATATCATGACTTTAGGTTGCGAAGCCCAAGCCAGATGCGGAGTTTAATCAAATAGATCATCACCCCTTTTTCCTCATGTGCAAATTGCTATTTACAATTGTGCACAGGATAGGTAAATCCCTACCAATGACAATCTCTCCTTTCCCTTTTCCCATCTTTTGAGAGAAACTGCCCCATATCCATCCTTTGGAATTTTTTTCCCCTATTCAGCAAAGCCTACTTCCAAGATTTACATCATCAATCCAAGATATGGTTTTTTAAATATTCCCTTCAAGTTCAACTCTTTTTCATACACTAATTAGTTTTTGGAATCTTGAACAGATTCACTCACTTCAATACTCTCATTTCAAATATGTTCTTATTCTGATGGTTATGCCATCTAGTGAGTCAAAAATCAAAAAAAAACTTCCTAATCTTTACCCCCAAGGAATGTACAAGATGAAAATCAATTAGTTATTTTTATACACGGGATCATAAAAACAAAATTAAAAGAACAACAAGCCAATCAGAATTCATGATTTTTTCGAATCTCATATCCGGTTCGTATATTAAAAAAATTGCATGCAGACTTTTCCTCCCATCTCACCACAAAATCATCTCGATCTCTGGTTTGTAATTTAGTAGTTGCACCTGGAAACCCTACGTAAATGGAATTCCAACTCCAAATCCAACAGCCTCACTAACATATCATTTTTATCAATCGTAGCTAATTATGGGCATTGGAGAATGTCCGTAATTACCTAATAATCATACAACTAGAAGTCAAGGATCTCATACAAACATTGCAGATTGCCAGTGGCTGGGAAGGAATTTCGCTATACTTAACATCACGGTTCTGTAACAAAATATTGATATTTGTAATTAAGATGATTAAATGAATTTCTGTCATTGGAATTCAGTTATAATATCATGACTTTAGGTTGCGAAGCCCAAGCCAGATGCGGAGTTTAATCAAATAGATCATCACCCCTTTTTCCTCATGTGCAAATTGCTATTTACAATTGTGCACAGGATAGGTAAATCCCTACCAATGACAATCTCTCCTTTCCCTTTTCCCATCTTTTGAGAGAAACTGCCCCATATCCATCCTTTGGAATTTTTTTCCCCTATTCAGCAAAGCCTACTTCCAAGATTTACATCATCAATCCAAGATATGGTTTTTTAAATATTCCCTTCAAGTTCAACTCTTTTTCATACACTAATTAGTTTTTGGAATCTTGAACAGATTCACTCACTTCAATACTCTCATTTCAAATATGTTCTTATTCTGATGGTTATGCCATCTAGTGAGTCAAAAATCAAAAAAACTTCCTAATCTTTACCCCCCAAGGAATGTACAAGATGAAAATCAATTAGTTATTTTTATACACGGGATCATAAAAACAAAATTAAAAGAACAACAAGCCAATCAGAATTCATGATTTTTTTCGAATCTCATATCCGGTTCGTATATTAAAAAAATTGCATGCAGACTTTTCCTCCCATCTCACCACAAAATCATCTCGATCTCTGGTTTGTAATTTAGTAGTTGCACCTGGAAACCCTACGTAAATGGAATTCCAACTCCAAATCCAACAGCCTCACTAACATATCATTTTTATCCAATCGTAGCTAATTATGGGCATTGGAGAATGTCCGTAATTACCTAATAATCATACAACTAGAAGTCAAGGATCTCATACAAACATTGCAGATTGCCAGTGGCTGGGAAGGAATTTCGCTATACTTAACATCACGGTTCTGTAACAAAATATTGATATTTGTAATTAAGATGATTAAATGAATTTCTGTCATTGGAATTCAGTTATAATATCATGACTTTAGGTTGCGAAGCCCAAGCCAGATGCGGAGTTTAATCAAATAGATCATCACCCCTTTTTCCTCATGTGCAAATTGCTATTTACAATTGTGCACAGGATAGGTAAATCCCTACCAATGACAATCTCTCCTTTCCCTTTTCCCATCTTTTGAGAGAAACTGCCCCATATCCATCCTTTGGAATTTTTTTCCCTATTCAGCAAAGCCTACTTCCAAGATTTACATCATCAATCCAAGATATGGTTTTTAAATATTCCCTTCAAGTTCAACTCTTTTTCATACACTAATTAGTTTTTGGAATCTTGAACAGATTCACTCACTTCAATACTCTCATTTCAAATATGTTCTTATTCTGATGGTTATGCCATCTAGTGAGTCAAAAATCAAAAAAAAACTTCCTAATCTTTACCCCCCAAGGAATGTACAAGATGAAAATCAATTAGTTATTTTTATACACGGGATCATAAAAACAAAATTAAAAGAACAACAAGCCAATCAGAATTCATGATTTTTTTCGAATCTCATATCCGGTTCGTATATTAAAAAAATTGCATGCAGACTTTTCCTCCCATCTCACCACAAAATCATCTCGATCTCTGGTTTGTAATTTAGTAGTTGCACCTGGAAACCCTACGTAAATGGAATTCCAACAGCCTCACTAACATATCATTTTTATCAATCGTAGCTAATTATGGGCATTGGAGAATGTCCGTAATTACCTAATAATCATACAACTAGAAGTCAAGGATCTCATACAAACATTGCAGATTGCCAGTGGCTGGGAAGGAATTTCGCTATACTTAACATCACGGTTCTGTAACAAAATATTGATATTTGTAATTAAGATGATTAAATGAATTTCTGTCATTGGAATTCAGTTATAATATCATGACTTTAGGTTGCGAAGCCCAAGCCAGATGCGGAGTTTAATCAAATAGATCATCACCCCTTTTTCCTCATGTGCAAATTGCTATTTACAATTGTGCACAGGATAGGTAAATCCCTACCAATGACAATCTCTCCTTTCCCTTTTCCCATCTTTTGAGAGAAACTGCCCCATATCCATCCTTTGGAATTTTTTTCCCCTATTCAGCAAAGCCTACTTCCAAGATTTACATCATCAATCCAAGATATGGTTTTTTAAATATTCCCTTCAAGTTCAACTCTTTTTCATACACTAATTAGTTTTTGGAATCTTGAACAGATTCACTCACTTCAATACTCTCATTTCAAATATGTTCTTATTCTGATGGTTATGCCATCTAGTGAGTCAAAAATCAAAAAAAAACTTCCTAATCTTTACCCCCCAAGGAATGTACAAGATGAAAATCAATTAGTTATTTTTATACACGGGATCATAAAAACAAAATTAAAAGAACAACAAGCCAATCAGAATTCATGATTTTTTCGAATCTCATATCCGGTTCGTATATTAAAAAAATTGCATGCAGACTTTTCCTCCCATCTCACCACAAAATCATCTCGATCTCTGGTTTGTAATTTAGTAGTTGCACCTGGAAACCCTACGTAAATGGAATTCCAACAGCCTCACTAACATATCATTTTTATCCAATCGTAGCTAATTATGGGCATTGGAGAATGTCCGTAATTACCTAATAATCATACAACTAGAAGTCAAGGATCTCATACAAACATTGCAGATTGCCAGTGGCTGGGAAGGAATTTCGCTATACTTAACATCACGGTTCTGTAACAAAATATTGATATTTGTAATTAAGATGATTAAATGAATTTCTGTCATTGGAATTCAGTTATAATATCATGACTTTAGGTTGCGAAGCCCAAGCCAGATGCGGAGTTTAATCAAATAGATCATCACCCCTTTTTCCTCATGTGCAAATTGCTATTTACAATTGTGCACAGGATAGGTAAATCCCTACCAATGACAATCTCTCCTTTCCCTTTTCCCATCTTTTGAGAGAAACTGCCCCATATCCATCCTTTGGAATTTTTTTCCCCTATTCAGCAAAGCCTACTTCCAAGATTTACATCATCAATCCAAGATATGGTTTTTTAAATATTCCCTTCAAGTTCAACTCTTTTTCATACACTAATTAGTTTTGGAATCTTGAACAGATTCACTCACTTCAATACTCTCATTTCAAATATGTTCTTATTCTGATGGTTATGCCATCTAGTGAGTCAAAAATCAAAAAAAAACTTCCTAATCTTTACCCCCCAAGGAATGTACAAGATGAAAATCAATTAGTTATTTTTATACACGGGATCATAAAAACAAAATTAAAAGAACAACAAGCCAATCAGAATTCATGATTTTTTTCGAATCTCATATCCGGTTCGTATATTAAAAAAATTGCATGCAGACTTTTCCTCCCATCTCACCACAAAATCATCTCGATCTCTGGTTTGTAATTTAGTAGTTGCACCTGGAAACCCTACGTAAATGGAATTCCAACAGCCTCACTAACATATCATTTTTATCCAATCGTAGCTAATTATGGGCATTGGAGAATGTCCGTAATTACCTAATAATCATACAACTAGAAGTCAAGGATCTCATACAAACATTGCAGATTGCCAGTGGCTGGGAAGGAATTTCGCTATACTTAACATCACGGTTCTGTAACAAAATATTGATATTTGTAATTAAGATGATTAAATGAATTTCTGTCATTGGAATTCAGTTATAATATCATGACTTTAGGTTGCAAGGCCCAAGCCAGATGCGGAGTTTAATCAAATAGATCATCACCCCTTTTTCCTCATGTGCAAATTGCTATTTACAATTGTGCACAGGATAGGTAAATCCCTACCAATGACAATCTCTCCTTTCCCTTTTCCCATCTTTTGAGAGAAACTGCCCCATATCCATCCTTTGGAATTTTTTTCCCCTATTCAGCAAAGCCTACTTCCAAGATTTACATCATCAATCCAAGATATGGTTTTTAAATATTCCCTTCAAGTTCAACTCTTTTTCATACACTAATTAGTTTTTGGAATCTTGAACAGATTCACTCACTTCAATACTCTCATTTCAAATATGTTCTTATTCTGATGGTTATGCCATCTAGTGAGTCAAAAATCAAAAAAAAACTTCCTAATCTTTACCCCCCAAGGAATGTACAAGATGAAAATCAATTAGTTATTTTTATACACGGGATCATAAAAACAAAATTAAAAGAACAACAAGCCAATCAGAATTCATGATTTTTTCGAATCTCATATCCGGTTCGTATATTAAAAAAATTGCATGCAGACTTTTCCTCCCATCTCACCACAAAATCATCTCGATCTCTGGTTTGTAATTTAGTAGTTGCACCTGGAAACCCTACGTAAATGGAATTCCAACAGCCTCACTAACATATCATTTTTATCCAATCGTAGCTAATTATGGGCATTGGAGAATGTCCGTAATTACCTAATAATCATACAACTAGAAGTCAAGGATCTCATACAAACATTGCAGATTGCCAGTGGCTGGGAAGGAATTTCGCTATACTTAACATCACGGTTCTGTAACAAAATATTGATATTTGTAATTAAGATGATTAAATGAATTTCTGTCATTGGAATTCAGTTATAATATCATGACTTTAGGTTGCGAAGCCCAAGCCAGATGCGGAGTTTAATCAAATAGATCATCACCCCTTTTTCCTCATGTGCAAATTGCTATTTACAATTGTGCACAGGATAGGTAAATCCCTACCAATGACAATCTCTCCTTTCCCTTTTCCCATCTTTTGAGAGAAACTGCCCCATATCCATCCTTTGGAATTTTTTTCCCCTATTCAGCAAAGCCTACTTCCAAGATTTACATCATCAATCCAAGATATGGTTTTTTAAATATTCCCTTCAAGTTCAACTCTTTTTCATACACTAATTAGTTTTTGGAATCTTGAACAGATTCACTCACTTCAATACTCTCATTTCAAATATGTTCTTATTCTGATGGTTATGCCATCTAGTGAGTCAAAAATCAAAAAAAAACTTCCTAATCTTTACCCCCCAAGGAATGTACAAGATGAAAATCAATTAGTTATTTTTATACACGGGATCATAAAAACAAAATTAAAAGAACAACAAGCCAATCAGAATTCATGATTTTTTTCGAATCTCATATCCGGTTCGTATATTAAAAAAATTGCATGCAGACTTTTCCTCCCATCTCACCACAAAATCATCTCGATCTCTGGTTTGTAATTTAGTAGTTGCACCTGGAAACCCTACGTAAATGGAATTCCAACAGCCTCACTAACATATCATTTTTATCAATCGTAGCTAATTATGGGCATTGGAGAATGTCCGTAATTACCTAATAATCATACAACTAGAAGTCAAGGATCTCATACAAACATTGCAGATTGCCAGTGGCTGGGAAGGAATTTCGCTATACTTAACATCACGGTTCTGTAACAAAATATTGATATTTGTAATTAAGATGATTAAATGAATTTCTGTCATTGGAATTCAGTTATAATATCATGACTTTAGGTTGCGAAGCCCAAGCCAGATGCGGAGTTTAATCAAATAGATCATCACCCCTTTTTCCTCATGTGCAAATTGCTATTTACAATTGTGCACAGGATAGGTAAATCCCTACCAATGACAATCTCTCCTTTCCCTTTTCCCATCTTTTGAGAGAAACTGCCCCATATCCATCCTTTGGAATTTTTTCCCCTATTCAGCAAAGCCTACTTCCAAGATTTACATCATCAATCCAAGATATGGTTTTTTAAATATTCCCTTCAAGTTCAACTCTTTTTCATACACTAATTAGTTTTTGGAATCTTGAACAGATTCACTCACTTCAATACTCTCATTTCAAATATGTTCTTATTCTGATGGTTATGCCATCTAGTGAGTCAAAAATCAAAAAAAAACTTCCTAATCTTTACCCCCCAAGGAATGTACAAGATGAAAATCAATTAGTTATTTTTATACACGGGATCATAAAAACAAAATTAAAAGAACAACAAGCCAATCAGAATTCATGATTTTTTCGAATCTCATATCCGGTTCGTATATTAAAAAAATTGCATGCAGACTTTTCCTCCCATCTCACCACAAAATCATCTCGATCTCTGGTTTGTAATTTAGTAGTTGCACCTGGAAACCCTACGTAAATGGAATTCCAACAGCCTCACTAACATATCATTTTTATCAATCGTAGCTAATTATGGGCATTGGAGAATGTCCGTAATTACCTAATAATCATACAACTAGAAGTCAAGGATCTCATACAAACATTGCAGATTGCCAGTGGCTGGGAAGGAATTTCGCTATACTTAACATCACGGTTCTGTAACAAAATATTGATATTTGTAATTAAGATGATTAAATGAATTTCTGTCATTGGAATTCAGTTATAATATCATGACTTTAGGTTGCGAAGCCCAAGCCAGATGCGGAGTTTAATCAAATAGATCATCACCCCTTTTTCCTCATGTGCAAATTGCTATTTACAATTGTGCACAGGATAGGTAAATCCTACCAATGACAATCTCTCCTTTCCCTTTTCCCATCTTTTGAGAGAAACTGCCCCATATCCATCCTTTGGAATTTTTTTCCCCTATTCAGCAAAGCCTACTTCCAAGATTTACATCATCAATCCAAGATATGGTTTTTTAAATATTCCCTTCAAGTTCAACTCTTTTTCATACACTAATTAGTTTTTGGAATCTTGAACAGATTCACTCACTTCAATACTCTCATTTCAAATATGTTCTTATTCTGATGGTTATGCCATCTAGTGAGTCAAAAATCAAAAAAACTTCCTAATCTTTACCCCCCAAGGAATGTACAAGATGAAAATCAATTAGTTATTTTTATACACGGGATCATAAAAACAAAATTAAAAGAACAACAAGCCAATCAGAATTCATGATTTTTTTTCGAATCTCATATCCGGTTCGTATATTAAAAAAATTGCATGCAGACTTTTCCTCCCATCTCACCACAAAATCATCTCGATCTCTGGTTTGTAATTTAGTAGTTGCACCTGGAAACCCTACGTAAATGGAATTCCAACTCCAAATCCAACAGCCTCACTAACATATCATTTTTATCCAATCGTAGCTAATTATGGGCATTGGAGAATGTCCGTAATTACCTAATAATCATACAACTAGAAGTCAAGGATCTCATACAAACATTGCAGATTGCCAGTGGCTGGGAAGGAATTTCGCTATACTTAACATCACGGTTCTGTAACAAAATATTGATATTTGTAATTAAGATGATTAAATGAATTTCTGTCATTGGAATTCAGTTATAATATCATGACTTTAGGTTGCGAAGCCCAAGCCAGATGCGGAGTTTAATCAAATAGATCATCACCCCTTTTTCCTCATGTGCAAATTGCTATTTACAATTGTGCACAGGATAGGTAAATCCCTACCAATGACAATCTCTCCTTTCCCTTTTCCCATCTTTTGAGAGAAACTGCCCCATATCCATCCTTTGGAATTTTTTTCCCCTATTCAGCAAAGCCTACTTCCAAGATTTACATCATCAATCCAAGATATGGTTTTTTAAATATTCCCTTCAAGTTCAACTCTTTTTCATACACTAATTAGTTTTTGGAATCTTGAACAGATTCACTCACTTCAATACTCTCATTTCAAATATGTTCTTATTCTGATGGTTATGCCATCTAGTGAGTCAAAAATCAAAAAAAAACTTCCTAATCTTTACCCCCCCAAGGAATGTACAAGATGAAAATCAATTAGTTATTTTTATACACGGGATCATAAAAACAAAATTAAAAGAACAACAAGCCAATCAGAATTCATGATTTTTTCGAATCTCATATCCGGTTCGTATATTAAAAAAATTGCATGCAGACTTTTCCTCCCATCTCACCACAAAATCATCTCGATCTCTGGTTTGTAATTTAGTAGTTGCACCTGGAAACCCTACGTAAATGGAATTCCAACTCCAAATCCAACAGCCTCACTAACATATCATTTTTATCAATCGTAGCTAATTATGGGCATTGGAGAATGTCCGTAATTACCTAATAATCATACAACTAGAAGTCAAGGATCTCATACAAACATTGCAGATTGCCAGTGGCTGGGAAGGAATTTCGCTATACTTAACATCACGGTTCTGTAACAAAATATTGATATTTGTAATTAAGATGATTAAATGAATTTCTGTCATTGGAATTCAGTTATAATATCATGACTTTAGGTTGCGAAGCCCAAGCCAGATGCGGAGTTTAATCAAATAGATCATCACCCCTTTTTCCTCATGTGCAAATTGCTATTTACAATTGTGCACAGGATAGGTAAATCCCTACCAATGACAATTGGTCTGTAGTTCTAAAAAAATATTTATAATTCTGTACGATGTTTTCTCTTTCGAACTTTTTTTATGTATATATTCTCTTGTAGGGTTTATATAAATTTTGAATATAATAACTCTTTGAAAGTTCTATTTTGATAATTATTTTTTGAAAAAACCGTGTAAATTGTTTTGTTTTTTTCTATTTGTTCTTCTATAGCTTTGCATATGTGCTATTTTTCGATTTTAGCGACACCTATTGCCACTATTTCTTATTTTTCCTCAACGTTTATTTCTGTCTCGATGTTACGTATAAAAATTATTAAACTTTTCCCTCGGAATTAAAGGAGAGTTATATAACAATAAATATATATGTATATACATATTAAAAACTATAAATCGTTTCACAGAAATAAAAGTAATAAAACATGAGTCCAAAAATATAAATAAAAGGAAAGAAGAAATAAAATAAAAATAATGGGAGAAAATGGCGATAAAAAAAGGCTCTTGATTTATTAAGAACATTAAACTTATTTTTTTCTCTCTTATATAAATTTATGTATAATAATATATGTAATATATGCTACGTCCTTTTACTTATTACTGTTTGTTTAGTTATGTACATATGGGAACTCATTTTTTATGACAGTTCCTTCTCTCTTTTGTATTTATAACACGTGTGTTGTACATGAGTTGTGAATTTAGTTATAAAAAAAGGGAAATGTTGTTCGGTAGTTTGTCTTCTCTTCCTAGCCGTGACGTCATAAACAACTGTTGTAAGGTTTAGTGAGTATTTTATATTTGTTCCGAATATATTGGGGATTTTTAATAAGACATCTCATCTTTGGCCCTTAGTAATTTTGCCTCAATATGTAAAAATATGATATTTATTTGTAGTTTTTATTTATTTTTGGTGTAAATTGATGTTTTTTTTGAATTTTTTAAACCAAAATATGTAATATTCTTTTCTATAAAATGCATTAAATATTTGTTTTCTCTTGGAATAATAATATAATTATTCTCTTTTTTCCTGCTATGCTTCTTTGTCAATCCATGAGTATTTTCTACTATGAATAATCTATCATGTCTAATAATAATTAATAACGGAAAAGTGATTAACAATTCTGGTGTTCGAATCTTTACAGTGTTTGTTTTTCTTATTGTACTAATTCTATAACCTATTTTGTCTCTCGTTTGAATTCATTACATATTGAATTTTGGTTGGTGTATGCATTGACATTTTGTGGAATGATTTAATCATTTTTCCAAGAGAAAAAAATATTTAATGGCTTTTATGCAAATAACATATTTTGATTTATAAATTTCAAATAAACATCAATTTTAACCAATAATTAACAAAAATCACGTATGAATCTCATTTATTCGTATATTAAAGCAAAATATTCTTGAGGGTAAAGTGGCTTTAAAACAAAATTATCTATTGCCTACATATGTAACACTTCAAAGAGCTTTTTTCATCTTTTGACGTCAGAATTGTGTACTTCGGCCATTTTGGGGCCCTAAACAACAAAGTTTTATAGGAATTACAAACTATTATTGTAGATATATTTTGTACAAGTTGCAACTTGTAGAAGTTCAAACAAAAAATGAGATTAATCATTTTAAATGAAGGATTTACTACACTTTTGATGAAGATAATGCAATTATTGAATATTCCATGGATCATTGATATTCGATTAATGGTGTAATTACTGATTATTTTAATACAAAGTACCATAGTATATTTATTCTGTGTCACATTATAAAGCTCAAACCCCTAGTTATATTACTCATAAATAAAAATAACTCTGTAATTTTAATAGATCATAATGAAATGATAGTATAAATGTATAGTTGGGAATTAAATAATGCATTTCAGACGAAGAAATTGCAGCTTGCACACTACATATATGTATCAAAAATATTTCTATACCCGCTATTATATAATGGTGGTGATAACTTTCGGAAAAAAACTTCCCTCCCCCCTAAAAAAAGATAAAATCAACAAATAATGGGACTTAAACCTATATTATCCATCATAAATCTATCCCTCTATCGCTTAGTTTTTATATGTGACCTTAAAATGAATTTAAACTATAATATAATAAGATATTTTTCTTGCCCCTAATCGGTCTAAAAATAACGTACAAATTTAGAGATCTCATAAGGATTTTCAGAACACATCCCTTTCATTAACTGCAAATATCAGAGTTTGTCATTGCCATCAAGGTATATAGGATGCAACTGTCAAGTCTTTTTTAAATCTTTAAGCTATTTGATGAAGTTTCAACAAGGTTTGTTGGAAATTTGTCTATTTCTGAAGTAAAAGATCAACTATGAGCCTCCAAGATGGCATCGCCTTGAATTATGATTCAGTGCATGCACATTTGAAGGTTATATTACTAAAAGTGTCTTGAAATGCAAAGCTGTACAACTTAATGTTGGTCACTGAGCATAAAGACAAGCAAATAATGATTTTTCTCAAATTTGAGTTTAGTTGCACTTGTATTCTTCGACGAATTGTCGTCTATTTCTATCAACAAATTATAATTTGAAGGTGCTGTAAATTGCACTTGGAAGCAAAAAATAATTGTTACAAAGGAAGAATTATAAATTTGAAAGGTCATAAAAGCTATAAAGGGCTTACCTAAATTTTATAAAGCGGTTTTATGTGACGTGACCATTGTTGATGTCGGCCTATTGTGAGAAGCCTAAGTAACCAAGTATAATATATAAATAAAATCCTTCTTTTTTCATCGATATTAAGATAAATAGTGAACCATTGGACCAAAAAATAAAAATACTTCAACCTTTGGAATATTTCAAAAATATATCCCTAGTTTCGTTAAAAAAAAGTATTAAAAATATGTTTTTACATCGTTATACAATCTTTTTCCATATTATAGATATAAATTAACTAATAGGATCGAAAGGATAAGCAATTTTTCTCTAATTTTCCTACTTTTCTCGTCTCTAATCGATCAAAAAAATGTACAAATTTAGACATTTCGTATGGTTTTTTCAAGACATATCTTTGATTATATTCAAATATCAGTGCTTTTCATTATCATCAAGGTGTGTTCATTTAGTCTTAAAGTAATTTGATGGAGCTTAATAAGATGTATTCTATGTGTCCATTTTAACGGTTGATCCATTGAAATCTGTCCAATTACTAATTCAATAATTAATGAGGGTTGAGTCATTAAAATTAATTCATATTTCGTTATATTAAAGCATAAAAAATTAGTTGCAAAACAAACCTGAGCTCTTTAACTTACGTACAAGTCGAGAAAATTACACTCAAACGTTATCCACGAATTTCCATTCGCGCACTTCAAGCAGTTGACCGCCTCCATGACCACCGTCTACGCCGTCAGCAAGTCCAAACGTTGGAAAGAAAGACAGGGTCCATCAAAAAGGTCAAATTGGATCCAAATGAGTAAAAGATAACAGCTCAGGCTAATCCTCCCAAGTGCATGAGGCCCCATGCAAAAGATATCTGGGGGCTCACAACAAACTGTCCGGATAACTATAAAAAAGTGGGTGGAAAGAGCGCTTTGTGAGGGTGGAGAGGCCCCTTTTGACACCAACAATGAAAGAGCCCCATCTCCTCCGTCGCAAAGCTCTTATTGAATGAGTTATGAATTAGCCTTTTGTAATCTTTTCTAACACTTTTGGCGCCCGTGCAGCCAAGATACAAATTCCCTCATCTACACCTTTCGGGTGCATGTCAAGAGGAAGGCCTGCAGTGTCCTTTATCCAAACACCGAGGCTTTCATTACTACCAAGGACGGCTACATTAATGATTAAGAGAGCTCTAACACACATCTATTTATTGTCTTAATGTTGTTGAAATTATATTACTAATTAATAAATTATATCTTGTTGAATTATATAATTTTGACTACCCAAGATGTCATTTATGACGTTGGTAAAAAGGTTTTTATAACGATAGATAGTTCTGATTGGATATACATTTTCTTTACATAATTTGAAAGATATTTGATATCAAATGTTTTTACCGATTAATTAAAAGTTTAATTGGGATAAATTTACATTCATTTCTGGATACTATATATAAGAATGCCATTATAAAAAATAATTTATAATCTCAGTGGTGCAGGAATAATAGGGGTCAGGGGCTTCCGCAGGGTTATGTATATATATATATATATTTTTGAGGGAGGGTTTACTTTTTTACGCTGATTAAAAGTTTGGTCAGCCCAAGGATTTGATCAAATGATCTTTTTTATAAGATCCTAAAAAAATGTATATATCTCTGCTTTTTCCATTAAAATTTTTCTTCCAATTTATAAATAATTTTTTTTGGTGAATACAAACATTATTTCGATTGTGGGGGAGGGGGGGGGGTTGCCTGTAGCGGACACTCCTGGGGTTCCAAATATATTTGGTCTCCTAAAATAGGCTTGTAGTCTTTTTAAATCGTTGAATCCACTATAATTGCTCATTTTTTCGAATTCGTTTAGTTCAACAAATTGTTCACTTTGAATTAATTTATTTTACTAAATCATTCACTTTGAATTCGTTTAGTTCACTAAATCGTTCACTTTGAATTGCTTTAATCTTTCACTTTGAATTGGTGTAATTGTTCACTTTGAATAGGTTTAATCGTTCACTTTGAATAGGTTTTATTGTTCACTTTGAATAGGTTTAATCGTTCACTTTGAATTCCTTTAATTATTCACTTCGAATTCGTTTAATCGTTCACTTTGAATTCGTTTGATCGTTTACTTTTAATAGTCCATTGTTCACTTTTTAAAAGACATAATGACGCAAATATCTAACATCTTAATACAGGGGTTGTTACTACGGTTAACGGCACATCCGAGACCACTCTCTCTGCTCTATTAGTACTTAAGTGGGGTCTTGGGATAATATGGATTGTTGAAATTATTTTGTATTATACGAGTAAGTTTATCTTATTTATAACAACTCATAAATTATATCTATATTTTAGCACTGAGTAAGTCCCTCTAATTTCTAATAAATATATTCTCATTACCCTCCCTTTTCGCTATTCAAACGTGTTCCTTATGTACAAAGCTGGTATATCCAAATAGTTCAAATATGGAGACGTGTAAAGTACTCCCTAACATCTCAAATAAAGTCATGAATGCTTATCTTTGTCTGTGAGAAAAAATATGTACGTAGATAAATCAAAGTACTTTAAGAAAAAATAGTAAACAACTACACCATAGAAGATATTGAAAAAATAGGGATCTGAGATAATTTATTCTATATAAGTGGTTCTCAACCTTTCAAATATAACAACCCATTTTAGAACAAGAAATCAGGAAACGACTTATATTCTTAAAATATCTAATTTACCAATTGGTCAATGAATATCTGAACACTTTGAATTTTAAAGTTCCACAAGATATAATTTATTAATTAACAATAGAATTTCAACAAAATTAACTATAAGTAGATTTCTGCCTGAGCTCTTTTAATCATTAATTTAGCCCCCTTAGCGGGATGGATGGCTTCCCAAGCGATGGCGGAAGGCCTGGCATCAGTAAATAACTGGGTAGCCAGTCAGGGTATCCCAGTGCTGGCTTATAGTACCTCAGTGTTTGGATAACGAACACTAAAGATTTTCCCTTTGACAGGTACACAAAAGGTGTAGTTGAGGGTATTGTCATCAGGGCTGTAGGGCAGCCAAAAGTGTCAAAAAAGATTTCAAAAGAACTCAAATGACTCATTAAAAAAAATAGTTATCTGGACACTTTAGTGTGAATACCGAGATCTCTTGCATGGACCCTCATAGACTTTAGGGGATTGGCCTGGGCTATTTTCGTTAACTCCTCCGGATCCAGTTTGACCTTTTTGGAAAAGCCCTTATTCCCCTTCAACGTTTCAGACTTGCCGACGGCGTAGATGCTTGTCCTGGGGGTATCGAACTGCTCAAAGTGGCAAAACTTCGTTCAAGTTCGGTTTGGTTTTTTTAGTAACTAATTGTTTAGGCTTTATTATATCGAAATATGAATTAATTTCAATAACTCAACCTTCATTAATTATCAAATTAGTAAGGGTCCATATTTCAATGGACCACGGACATATTGATCCTTGTTCTTTTCAATATCATGCTGAAAGATACAAGTCCCTTTATATCTAATTAATGGAATGAGTTTTTTCTTCAAATTTAACTAAAATATCATGGGGTTAATTAGTCATCAAATATAGACAAAACGACTCTTAAACAGAGATCTATTTAGACAAAAATAAAAATATGAGTAGTCATATTATGTGTGTATGTAGAGCAGTTGCATGAACATGGATCCTTGGAGCCCACTGTGTAATAACTCATGTTTGAAGTAAAATAACACACAAACAATTTAATAAAAATGCATTAATTTTGAAGCTTTACATGTCGAGAGGCTTTCATGATTCGCAAGACATTCGCGAGTTTCTTATTATTACCTTGGAAATGGATTAAAAAAATAACTATTCATGTGTAAAAAAGTAGTTTTTGGGGAAGCGGAAATTAGTTTTTCTTTTTCTAGAGTGCTTAAAAGATGCTTTCGCATCCGAAAAGTTGCTCTAAATTTAATTTGTTCAGTTCCATAAATTAACACCCCCTCCACCCCCCCCCTAAATAGAGTTTAGGGTCAGATATACTATAAAAGAAACTAAGCAATTAAAGGAGACATTTATGATAGACAGTAAGGTTTAAGTCCTTTTTTTTTGTTGGTACCATTTTAACATTCCATAGTTCAATAGTTTCCTTCAATTTAATGAAAAATGGTTTTGTTGTCATAGAACATGGTTGTTTAGGCACATAAAATGCCCGGTATCAACAATTTTGACATCACATGGGAACACACTCCGTAGGTAAAATCATTCTATCCAGTTTAAAAAAATTGCGGAAATTAAGACATGTTGTAATATTTCTACCTTGATTTTGAAATATTAATAGACTTGAAACAATACAGATTTGGAAACTTTCAAAAAGTTATGGTCATTACTTCCGTGTATGACTATGTTTGAGACAAAGAGCATAATGTGTGACTGTTAGGAACAAACATTTTATTACTTAAAATGGATTTAAATGGTGATTTGATGATTATTCAACTATATTAGTAAAATCTTGAGCAAATGAGATATCTTGTAAGCACTCGAATGTACATTTTCTGAATGAGTTTTACAAAGTTTTCAAACGGTAATTTAGAAAAATAAATATACAGATTGAATGCATCTTGTTCGGAATAGAATATTTAATGTTAATAAGAAGTTTCATTATAGACAGGTTGCGTGACTATTATATTTTATGTTCCGTTAGTGTGTTATATTTACCAAATTGTATGTATATGTATCTTATTTCTTCTTTTGTTCCGGAAACAGGATTTTTTTCACTTGTTCACATATGGACCTTGCACGGACTTATCAAACGACCCCTGTATACGTGTACTTCTATGTCTCAAGAACAATAGTTCCACCCTTCCTACATTTACTGCTTAAGTACTTATACAAAATATGGAAATTACTTTAATATTAAAAATATAATTAACTCCAATAAAAAAAAAGGTCTCACGTTCTTTAATAAGTGTATAAAGTATTAATATTATTAAAACAAAGTCATCTTTTTAATAAGAAGCATATTTAAGATATAAAAAGAAAGGAAAGAAAGTTTTCTTCATTATTGTACGTATGGGCCCTTTGGGACTACTTTGAAAACTTTTAATCAAAAATAGAAAAAAAAAAAAAAATTATCTTTTGGATGTATCTTAATATCTTCCCCATGGGCTATATTAGAAAAACAAAAACAAAAAACAGGGGCATACATAAAAAAAAAAAAAAAAAAAATGAGCAAGAGATATGCAAACTATTAACAACTTCATTTGTGATCAAACATATAACTATGCACTAAATACACGTTCTATATTTAAAAAAAAACAACGTTTCTCTGTTTTGTCTGAATATATGACAACAAGTCACGGGGTGCACTCTATATAACACTCCATAATGAATATCGTAAACATATTTATTGATCTAAGAAAAAAAAAATTTAGTTGTATTTATGAAATATTGCGGGGATGTGCATATCTGCAAATTCTCAGTGTTTCTCACTAGATATCTTTAGTGAGCTATATTTCACGATCAATATATTGCATCCAAAAAAGCTTATAGTATGCTTCAAGGTTAAGCGTACACTTAAAAGAAGTTCATTTACAGTTTTGTGCTAAGGGAAGCCAGTTGTGTGTTACAGCGTTCCAAAATGGAACTAAAAAAAATAAAAAATTCAATTCATTCTTCAGTATCACTACAACCTTTGAGGTGAAAAGGCAGAGCAGGCGGGCAAATTTTTTTGTGTGCTATTAGTGGAACCAATACCGTATCGAATTCAACAGCAAAGCAGGTGTTCCAAAGATTCTGTTGTGTTAATATGGACTTGGAAAATGCCGAAAAAAATAATTACATTGCCCAGAAACTGAAGATTAGGGAGAAAACCGTTCGGAACCTTTTGCAAGAGGCTGGTCCTAACTATATTAATTTTACTGTCAAAATAAAGACAAAAAACGCTCAGAAGTCTTACTTCACCTAATAACATCGAGCGTGTAGACAGGGTGCACTGCATATAGTGCTCCCTGATGTACATCATATAAATATTTTTGATATAAGAGATAGTCATATTAATGAAATATTGTATTTGTTGAAATAATATATAACAAGAATACTTTTTTTTTTGTTATTGGTCCCTTATGTATATCATAGTTTATGTGTATTTTCATCATTTGTTAAGATTTGTATTAAATACTAAGGACGTTTTTTTTTTCGTTCAAAATTTGCTTTTTTTAAATTATTATTAGGTATTTTTTTATACACTTTATTGAAAAGAGTTCACATAACACTTTTAAAGCCATTGCCTAGCTTGAAAAGTACTTTTTCCCATCAAGAACTAGTGTAAAATTAAGACACAAAATTGTTTTTGATCCATTCTTTTGGAAATAATAAAAGTAGCTTCTTTACAATTAGCACAATAACTCAAAAACTAAAGAACAGAATGTCATGTGAAGCCTGGGGCTTTTAATTCAATATGTTATTTGTTAAAATGATCAAAGCAATTTCCTTTCAAACAGAGAAATAGACTACAATGGGCACTAGTGCAAACCTCCATCGAAAATCATGTCCCCTAAAGTTACTTTCAAACAGAAAAATAAACTACAATGGCCACTTTGTAGAGTGCAAACATCCATGTGAAATCATTTCCCCTTAAGTTAACATTCATTTCTGTTATATGTTAATTGTCAAAAGTTTGCAATGTTGAAGTTTTTTTACCTTTTGTGTGACCCTGGCCTTATTCAAGAACATATAAAAGAAGGACAATAAAGTTCTTCCTTTTTTCTTTTCATTTCTACTAATTCTGGCCTAAAGTACATTATTGTCTATTGTTGTTTTTATTTCTTTTAAAAAAAAATTATATTTAGTAATATATATATAAATATATTAAGTACAATGACGTCATACGTACCTATCAAGACTTTATTGGCTCTAAGTTGTAATACAAATCTATTTCCATAAATACCTACGGTAGACCTTATTTTTGGGAGAAACATTGCGTGATACAATACAGCTAAGGACGTGACATAAAAATATAACGTGTATTTTATTGGTAGCCGTCGATGTTTCTACTTATTTTCCGGTTAAGAATGTTCTAAACATTGATTGGTTGAAAAGCTCATTTTAAGCTGTTAAACTTTTTAACAATTCTCAACAAATATTTTATGAATAAAGTAAAATTTATGTTTTTAATGTTTTAGATCTGGAAAACAGTCCCGGAGTGGGCAGTATATATAGCGCTCCCATATATCATACAATTATTTTTATCTAAGAAAAAATAATGTAGTCGTATTAATGAGGAACAAACAATTAGTTACCGAACGAAACAAACTTAAGCTCTCCAGCTTACCTACAAGTCTAGAAAATAACACTTGAACGTGATCGACGAATTTCCATTTGCGTACTCCAAGCATTGAGGCGTTTTCAGGACCACTGTCAATGCCCTCGACAAGTCCAAAACGTTGTAGAGGAAGAAGGGATGTCAAAAAGGCCAAACTGGAGTTGTAGGAGTTAAAGAAATCAGCTTTGGCTTATCTTTTCAAGTCCCTGAGGATCCATGTAAGAGATCTCGGGGTTTTACAGCAGACTGTCAAGAGAGCTATAAAAAAAAGTGGGCGAAAAGAGCCTTGTTCGCGTGGAGAGGCCACTTTTGACAGCAGCAATAAAATAAACTTAAATTTTTTTGAAATTCTATGTTTAAAAAATAAATTATATCTTGTTCAACTGTAAAATTCAAAGTGTTTAGATTTTAATGAACGACTCTCTAATAATGTATTTGAAAAATCAACTAACCACCAACTGATTTTGGGACTTTTCTATGTTTCTTTTCGGTGGAAAGATTGATTGATACAATACAAGCAAGGACGTAACCTAAGATATATGCAAATATTTGAGTTTATGCACTTAAACATGAAAAAATCACGCAGAACAGTCAAAAGGCTCTTACCTATATAGTGATGAGATAAATTGCATATACATAGTTTTTGACAAGTTTTCAAATGATATTTGTGTAAAATTCAAAAGTGACACCATTAAAATGAACATTTTTCATCTTTTATTATGCCAAACAATGCTTTTAATGGGTTTCATTTTTTTTTTTGCAAGTCTTTATTGATTTGGAAATAGACCTTCAATTTTGAAATTTTTTGTCAACAGCTGTGGAATTTGAAGTTTTTATTTAGAATAGCTTTGAATTTTTGAAAGTTTTCTCCACAAAAATTATATATTCGAAATTTAATTTTTGTAATTTTTTTCCCAAAAAGTTTTCATTGTTGGATTTTTTTTAAAAAAAAAATTCAAAAACCAAGTCCCCTCCAAAAAAAAAAAATATATATACATACAATCCTGCGGACGCCCCTGATTAGACCTATTCAAATTTTTTTTTTGGGTTAATATGTTTCTCCATTATACACCAACCTTTAAGATGTGAGAAGCTCGAAACCATTATTTAGGGAATTCTAAAAAAATATGTGAATAAAGGGTGTTTCATTACGATTTTCAAATTGATATTTGAAAAGTTACTCTGCTCAACAGCAAAAATGGTGCAAGAACAGCCTATGCTCAATTTTGTTGAATTTGATCCCTTAGTTCAAAATATGCCTAATGTTATCTTCATGGCCTTCCGAAAAAGGCTATATATTTTTTGTTATTTTTAAGGTTCAAATCTTTTCTAAGCCCTTGATATTGAAGATAGTAATAAATTATGTAAATTTTTCTCAAAGCCTAATGTTAAAAAGTTCTAAAACCATTTTGAAAATGTCTGTATCATGCTTATAACTCGATTATTGTTTTTTTGTTTTTGTTTAACTTATTTGAAAATAGGTTATTTTTTATTCAGAGGCTTCCAGAGAAATATATTCAAAAAGTTTAAAAGCATCTCATTTGATAACAAAAAGTATGAACTTTAATTTAAAAAAAAGCCTTCCCCGAAATGCTCTATCTCGTTGTCAATTCGAGAGAAGCACCCCAATATTTAAAGGATACAAATCATTTTTTGAATGGACACCTATTGACTCTTTTCAGATCTGTATGAGTGAGGAATTCCAAAAGATGAACATTAAAGGGAGTCCTGCTAGTAAATCCTCACAAAATCAAATCCTAGTGGCCAGGGGTTGTTCAGTGGGGATTTTGTTGCCAGGGATTCCTTCATACAAATGCAAGACTGTACATTTGAAAAGTCGTATTTTCTTCAAAAATTCATTTTTGAGACTTAAGCATGGTTAAAAACTTCGACTTCTCATCTTTAATTATCCGAAAGCTCATAATCGAAATTGTTCGGATTATCTTCCAAATTCAGGATTGTTGCAAATTGTTAATAATGCAAGAACACTTTCTACAGCTCAGAGAAAAGTGGACATCTTTTCAAAGTCAATAGACAAATTTGCATCCTTTTGTGATGGTACTGATTCATAAAAACTAGTTTTTCTCAAACCCGTATTTTTAAACAAATTTCTCAGGATCCACTCGTCCGATTCACTCAATTTTTGGCCTGGCTATACTCTTCCAATCGTCCAGTCTTGCCTTGACAGAGCTCAGAGCCACATTCATTTATAGTATTAATTTTGTTGAAATTCTATTCTTAATTAATAAATTATATCTTGTTGAAGTTTAAAATTCAATGTGTTCCGAAGAAAGTAAATCCTTCAAATACAAATGATTTAACAGGCAGTTATGGGCGATTTAGCCACTTAGTTATCTCTCTTTTATTATTGACTTGTCCAATTTATCGAAGTTCGATTGGTTCGGCGGATACAACACTAAAGTTAGGATCTCCTTTCTAAAATTTAAACAAAATAGAGGGGAAAAAACATGTCGATTTATGACAAGTTTTTATTTTTCTTAAAAAAATATTGTATTTAACCCTTCTCGTTGTCAAGATAAATAAAATATTAAATTCTTTATATATATTATATAAAATGGCTTTTAATGTCTGGAAAGAAATAATAATAATAGAAATATAAGGGGGCTTTCAATCCATCAACTTTCATACTCTTCAAAATAATAATGTGCTTAGACATCTTTTTTTTATTTATTTTTATGATCACTTTTTTATGATCAATTTTATACTATATTTTAACATAACAATCATATTATTTAGATATTACCTTATACCTAGAAAAATACTCTCACAAACAACAAACAGAATAATCATCATTTTTTTCTTATAAAAGGATCTGTCAGTTATTTAATTCTTGACGGTTTATGTAAATATATAAAGTAATTTTTTATGATTGTTAATCAATAACGCTACGAGCTCCATCTATTGATGAAATGATTTCATACATTAACAATATTTTAATGATTTTTCAGTAATCATTTCCATAAAACCCTATTTGGATTGTTAAATCGCCCGAGGGATGTACAAGGATGGGCTGAAAAGTTTCCGACCTCAATTGTGAACCACTTGGAAATAAAAGCATTTATTATGTAACAGTTGTTTGAGTGAGTTGTGATGTGAGGCTTTTTGTGGATATGAACAAAAATCGAGTAACGAACTTTCAATAAATATTTCATGTCCAAAATGGCTGAAACTTTGGCGAGTAGGCATCAACAGATGCTTGATGGATGGTACTCGCTGTTTCAGCTATTTTGGAGAGGCAAAATTATTCAATGACAGCTCCATACTCGATTTTGTCTATTTTCAACTCACTACAACAACTGTTACATAGTAACTGCGCGTCCAAAATGGCTGTAACTTTGGTGACTATAAATTTTAGATGGACTTGCTTTTATTTCAAACCATCTTCACGTTTAGGTCTGAAACTTTTCAGACCATCCTCGTTTGCATCTCAAAACTTTGACGTTACATTCGAACGAAAAAACTTCTTAAGAGATAGAGATGGGATTTTTGTCAGAGCACGGGGATAAGGCAGGGTTAATCCAAATGGCATTACTGAATTCAGACCCTTATAAATATCAGCTGCCTGTTAGATGATTTTGGTGGAAGTGAATTTAATTGCCTAATTATACCTAAATTAACAATACTTGCGTAAAACTCAGGTGTTGTAAAATAGTTAAAGTCTACCCTAACCTAATTAAAATGATTAACGGATACCCTTTACTGTTATATTAGTCAAAATGATGCCTTCTAGAGCCTCTGTCCATCACTCTAAATTACAAAGTCCGACCTTTATTTAATAAACAACATGATTTTTTTTTTATAAATTGGATTTTCTCCTTAATTTATCATCCAATTTTAATAAAAACCAAGGGGATAAAAGTTGAATGATTAGCAAAATGTTTTTATAATATATATGGTCTATACTTTGAATATCAGTTTATAATTTGAATTTCGCTTTACATTCTAAATATCGGTCTATAAGTTAAATTTCCGTCTGAGGTCGAAATATAGGCTTATAAATTTAATTTTTGTCTTCGGTTGAAATATCGGTCTATCTTGTGAATATAAGTCTATAATTTGAATTTCGGTAAACAATCAAATATAGTGCTATGATTCTAATTTCGATCCACGAGCTAATATTGGTTTATAATTTGAATATCAGTCTATAATTTGAATTTTGGTCTAAATATTGGTCGATATTCTGAATATTGGTCTATAATTTGAATTTTGGTTAACGGTCTAAATATTGGTCCACGTTCTGAATATCGGTCTATGATTTGAATTTTGGTTCACGGTCTAAATATCGGTCTTCGCTTTGAATTTTCGTCATTGTTCAATATATTAATTTATAAATTGACTATCAGTCTATAATTTAACTTTTGTCTACTGTCTAAATGTCAGTCTGTAACTTGAATTTCGGTCCACCGTCTGAATATTGGTATATAATTTGAATTTTGGTACATGGTCTGATTATCGGTTTCGGTCTACGGTCTAAATATTGGTCTACCTATATCTTGAATTTTGGCTCACATTGTGAATATAAGACTATAATTTCAAAATTTCAATATTTTGGTATATTTCAGAATATTGGCATATAAATTAAGTATCATTGTATAATTTTAATTTCAGTCTACGATATGAATATCACTTTATTATTTTGATGTCAGTTTATAATTTGAATATTAGTCAATAATTTGAATATCAGTCAATAAATTGAGTTTAGGTCTAAAGACTATATATAGATACATGTTCTGAATTGTCGGTCCATAATTTGAACTTTAGTTCAAGGGTCCGGATATTGCCTTATCATTTGAATTTGGGTTCACGGTCTGAATATTAGTTTCTTATAAGAATTTAGGTCCCCTGTCTCAATATTAGTTTATAAATTGAATATCAGTATATTTTTTGAATTTCGATCTACGGTCTAAATATCAGTCTACGATCTAAATATCGGTCCAAGTTCTGTATATTGGTTTATAATTTGAAACTCGGTTCAGGATCTGAATATTGGCTTATGACTTGAATTTTGGGTCTACTGTCTGAATATAGTTCTGGTCCGAAAAATCCGTCCAAAGGGTCTACAAAAAACTTAAAACTGGACCGAAAAAAGATTCGTACTTGGACCGAGTCTAACACTAATATTTATGAATTCAGATTTGAATACGTAAATAAGTTGTTGTAATAACAAATAACTATAAGATTATATCTACTGTATGTATGATTTTCTGTAATTTTTTTACTCACTTGCATAAATTTGAATTTAATCTCTCTCAGACAACAAAGGAACCCTATTTTAATAACATTGTTAATCCTTTCCTTCCCCAGTTCCCCTTGTTCATCTCTCCCATCACGAATCCCCTTTTGAAAAAAACACTCAAGATGGAATACTATGATGTTGTTCCGAATATTCCTTACATATTTTATGATCTATGAAGTAGACACGCGTTTTTGGAGATAAAAAAAAATACATTTACAAATTCGTCAAATTTTCTTTTTGAAATTTTAATGAAAGGCAGTCATTGACAAAGTAATATTTCATTTATGAACTATTGATGTATATATGTACAATAGTGAAACCACTCATCCGTGAACACTCTTATGTCGTCAATTCGTTTTTTTCTCTCTCTCTATTTCTGTTCTTGTCAACAGTTGACTTTTATGATGTAAGTACGTTGTATCTTATACATAGTGTACAGTTAATAATGACTTTTTTAAGTGATTTTTTTAAATAAGTATGATGGTAATCGCTATTCAAAAACTTTGTCAATAATAGGTATTTGCCTGTTATTCTTCTGGGCTTACAAAAAAAAAAAAAGAAATATCTAAGCATTTTTGAGATGCCAAACGCAATACTACAGGCCAGTGGCAATGTGTGCAAAATTTGAATGGAATAAACCGCATCCCAGTGAAGTCCATTTGAATAAAACAACGTTTTATACGGGGAGAGGACTGTAAGGAAAATAGCTGGTCTCAAATCAATTATATCGCCATTATGATGTTAAAAACTGTTATTGGAATAGTTGAATAAATTGTTTAGTGTAGGGATGTCCAAACAGTGACCCAGGGGCGGCATTGCTGCCCACTTCTCATTTTCATTTCAAGATGTATGTGATAGAAAAATTGTCATAATGTCATCAAAACACGTAGAAACATTCAAAAATATTTTTTATGCTTAAAAAATTAACCCTCTAGGGATTTTTTTAATGGATTTCCTTTCTAAAAAAGTCAATTCGATCAAATTATGCAGTGGAGAAAAATCCTAATTTAAAAAAAAAAATCAAAATAACCATGCCCTTAAAATATGAACCTGTAGACACCCCTGAACAAGCTAAGCAGATAGGCATTTTTTGAAGCAGTTTGTTATTGAAAAATTAGATTTGGTCTAAATTTGACAGAAATATATATCCAATAATTTTTTTTATGAAGCCCTTTTTCATGAAAGTTAATTTAAAAGGTTCTGTGATCCATTAAAATATTTCATTTGACAATGCAGTCCATATATTAAAAGGTTGTATATCCCTGCTTTACTGGGATGGGATCAAAAGGAATGAGAGAATATCATTTGTGATGTAAAAATCATTCCATCGAAATTTTTATTTGTGATTTGAAGGTTAGACGTGACAAATGGAAATGGCAAGCCATTAATCTATTCTGTAACTCTACTATTTATTTTTTTATTTCAAACAATGGCTTCAAAAAAAAAAATAGGGGTGCATTGAAAATGCCAAAAGCTCAGAAGTGGGTCATTGGTGCATCTATTGTTAAAAGGTAACTGGAGGTAGACTGAAAATCTCAGATTTTAACGAAGATACTAAAGCATTATTGAAAAACCCTTTGACTTTTTATTGCCAATACAAGTTTTTGCTATCAAATGGTCACATCCACTCTAAAACATCTTAGTATTGGAAAATAAATTAAATTCGTGGTAGCGGCGTCCAGTCACCCGAATAAGTTCAAAATATAATGACTCATAGCTAAAGTACAGAGAGTCATATACGCTTATGTTATAACCTACACCAAAATCTGTGATCTAATAAAATATGATATTTCAATAAAAACAACACAACTTTCTTATACATCAAGAGAATTAATTGAAATTTTCAGGAATTACAGACTAGAGTATTGTGCAAAAGATGATAATTTCAAATATCTCCAATTGAATCATTTAATATGAAATTTTAGTATATGAATATCTTTCCACGCTCTCCAGATAATAAATGTTAAATTATTGAAGAAAAAAAAGAGAGGTTAGAAAATAAGACAAAGTACTTTCATATTGCGGAGTAATAAAGATTGAAGGTGATAATGTCGGATTAAAATTTATGTATTTCGCATTAACAAAAACTATTAAAAACTTAATTTAATACTAGATAAATAAATGTTTTAACGTCCATTGTATCTTTAACTTTAATCCATTATCCTTAACTTGTAATTTTGTAGGCTATCTTAAGATGGTTAATTTTACAACGAATAGAGATATTAAACGAACCTACGGATTGAAAATTCTTTGTAAACTGGTTGAAAGATTAAAAATTTTCTACATTAAATATAGTTGACGTGAAATTGATTTCTCCCATTTAAGTAATGAAGATTTTGAATAAAAATCAAGAAATGGAGGAATGTTCTAATGGAGAAGGATCTCGAAGTTATTTCGAACTCGAAAAAGTGGAGATCCTTCTCCTCTTTACCTGAACGCCACCTTGAAAAACTTGTCCAGGATTTCTATGGAGTTCCCCAAAACACTTATAGAGACTTTTGCACCACCTCATGCAAATTTATTCTCTCTGTAAATCGGCATTTTGTAACCTACCTACAATACATATATACGCGACTAGAATGTATTTTGACACGTGAACTCTTTCTTTTTTCATTAACAGCTGTCTTAATCTGGGAGTTTAATGTTTTTATAAATTTTATTAGTATATTAAATATGTAAAAAGTTAAATAAATTAAATTAGTCAAATATTGTTTTTAGGCCACGCCAAACAAGGGGCTGATAAACTGTATTCCTGGATGAAGAACTTTGCCTGTGAACTCAACCAAGCATTTTAGGAGCATAAATTTTTGAATGAAAATACTTTTATGAGGCAAAACCCTTTCGGTCTCTATCTTTGTCTGACCTTAATACCCTTGATTAGAGAATATGGGCGTGTAAAGAGATCTGTTATCAATTTGTGCTAAATTTGAGTTTCCTGAAAGAAACGAATAAATGAATCAAATGGACAAAACTTAAGCTGCCATAAATATGTATATGTGTCTGCTCTATATAAGCTAGGTATGTTTGTTAGTTATCTATTTTGTTGGAGCGTGCTACTGAGGTCAAAGGCAGGGGCGTAAGGAGGATATGATTTTAAATGGGGCTTGGTTTTGGATTTTTTGAAAAATAAAATGGAAAAATAAAATTTTTATAACAAATTTTTGCTCAAAAATCCTTAATTTGTCTTGGTATGATATGTTAAAATATGAAGTGTAAACATAGTATTAAATAAGGCTGAAAATAATATGATCATGGAAGAGAGAGCCGTTTTTGTTTTTGCTTCTCGCCTTGGTTTTTTTAATTTTCCAAAGCTGTTATAAAGTATAAAGTAATCACTAGGCTTGAAATACGAAAAGTAGCCCTGAGTATTTGTTGCAGAGTTATACGTTTATGTCCATATTGGACTCTGACTAGAATTGAGGATAGATATCGTCGTTATTACTGTTAAACTGTTCTTCTTCCAAACATTCTCCAATTTGTCATGGTGACTATTTGTATTACTGGTTATTTTTTAAAGCATATCGGCATTTAATATTATTTATATCTCTGCTTACAATGGCCATACAATTATGACAAACAATATATTCATATATATATTTATACATATAAGAACCTACGCTTTTTAAGAGCATGTTAAGCGGATTTATGCCATTTGTTATCTTCAGGGTGAGACCTCTATTTAACAGCTAACAATATTTTTTGTAGTATAGATTTTCACCTAAACTAATAATTGTATTTTAATAAAAACAAATACCAGATTATATTTAATATAATAAGCTTTGGGGTCAATAATGGCCTCAACTTGACCTCAAAAACAGGAGCTGGTCTTGATGGCAGTCTTCTTGGGCAGATTCACGAAATTCCTCCCGGATCCTGAATAAGCTTGGATTTTTTTACTACAGGAGGATGTCACTTTAGTGTGCCTTACACAAAGAAGTCCATGGAGTTGATGTCAACACCGTGTCCAACAAAGTCCAAAAAAAAAAAAAAAAAATGTGTCCACTAGTTCAACGTTTTCTTTGCAGTATGGCATGAAACAGAGTCTTGTTGGCAGACAAATGGCCTCCCAGCTTCAAATTCCTCCGTCCAGGGCTTGACATGATCTTCCAGGACCTTGAAGCACTAATTGGCATTACCTTGACCTGTTTTGCAAATTCGTTATGAAATCCTGATCTCTCTGGCAGTCAAACATCTTGTGATCAGCACGCTTTGCTGTTGATAGATACAGAGTACCTCTCCATTTAAAAAAACAACTTACAATATCTACATTGTCTTGTTCGGTGTGGACCGCCACAGGGACACTCTGCCTTTTCCTTTATTGGGGAATAAATGCTTCGTTTATCGATGTTATTACTTTTTAACTTACGTCAAACACTTCCGGCTAACCGCCAAAACAACAAACAATATCTTAGCTGCTCAAAATTAGTTGGGAAGCATAGAGATATTATGGACTAAAATTTGCACTTAGTTCCTCACCGGCCTTTGTACGTAGGAAATAAATAGATAGGGCATATTCTAACTATACACCAAATTTGAGTGGTTTCAAGCAAAGAATAATTGAGAAATGTATAAACTTAGCAAGGCTATATGATTACGATCTGTATGTCCGTTCCAGTTAAGTTGAATCGTGTTATTTAGACAAAAGAGCCTCATATTGTATACAATATGATTTTTTACGCTCTCTGTAAGCAAGGATACCTATCTCTTGTAGAGTTAAATGTTTCAGGAATAACTACAAACATGTTTCATTAAACTGAAGTGTGTCAAAATTATATTTACACCCAGTACAACTTACATATATATATTAGCCAAACTACAAATCTTCTGCCTCCTTATGTCATCGTCATCCTCATCTCTGAACCTTGACAATTGTAATGATTTTTTTCTTTCTTTTTCCGTCCTAATGATGGATTCATTAATGGTGGGCTGACTGCCAAAAGGGACGAAGTGGAGGGGGGATTTGTTCATCTGTTAGTGATGAGAAAGATATGTAATTTCTCATTTTTTTCATCATTCCTGACACTTCCCCCTCATTGTGTTAGAAAATGAGTGAATTGTAGACGTATTTGACTATGTTCGTAACTAGGAACATTTGTATGTAGTAGGGAAGACAGTTGCAACACTTTTTCTTTTTGAAACAATTACTCCAAGTTGCTTTGGCTTGAACTGTTCAAAATTTAAACAGTACCTATATAGCTATATTTGCGTTAGTTGAAATCTAAAGCGTTGCTCTTATCTATTGGTAGAGTAGATTTAAATTTTAATTAATTGGAAATTTATTCACTGATTGTCTTCAAGCTCAGGGGAAGATAGGTTTTGTGACTCAAGATTCCTTAAGGAAAGTTTCAACTCAATTAAAAACAAAGCAAACGAGAAAGAGTAAGATGGAGCAACAAAGTAGTCTAATTTTGTAGCTTCTCTCAAGTCCTCCATGGCCATATTCCAGAAGCTTGGGTGCAGCTTTAGTGAAACATGTCTATGGAACAAAAATCCAGTTGGAACTCAATGCAGATGGTTACATCAAATTTACAGATACAAAAGTCGGAGAAACGTTTGGGGACGACATTGTTTTCACTCAAGACGGGACTATGAGTGATCGGGCCACTAAGACCCAGGCCTTCCTGAGAGACAACTTTCCCGACTTTTGGGACCTCAAAATGTGGTCGCCCTCATCTCCCTACGCGAAACCCTTGGACTACTATATTTAGGGGTTCCTGGAGGAGAGAGTTTCGGCTACTCCTCACAAGAATGTATCTAGAGGCTTCCATCAAGAAAGAGTGGACCAAGCTCGAGTTTGACTTGATAGTTAAGGTCTGCAAGGGATTGAGGCTCGTATAGAGGCAATTCTTAGAAGTAAGGGCTCACGTATTTAATAAAAGTTGTGTCTGGCACCATTTTCAGATGATTTTAATTAGTCACAAAACCTCTCATTTATATTTTACTCTTGAAAAATATAACAAAATAAAATGTGAACAACTAGATAAGATCACACCTATATTTCAAGGTTATAGAAGGGAATAGTTTTTCCACAAATTACATTATAATACTACTCATTAAATGTTGCAACTGTACCTATAGCCAGGGATGGTTAAAAAGTGTCGAATTTGAGTTATAAATTTAAATAAATAGACTAAGTAATATTATTTATGAATAAATTCCAAGAGCTTGTTGCATGATAATGAGCTATTAAATTTCTATGTTTGAAGTATAGCGTAGTGCTCATCAATGGGAACAAACTTTGATTACATCCAATATGATCGCATCAGAGTCGAGTTTTTCACTGCTTCTACAAGAAATTAGCTGGTTAATAAAATACATAACCGTTTGTTTTCATTTTGAGACTGTTGTTGAGCTGCTTAGAAGAAAAACAATCACTAAATTATTCCACGTGGGCTACGAAGCAAAAACCATCACCAAACTCACTGGCTACACCCAAAAACACAACCTGGAGGGTCATCAAGAAGCTGAAGAACTCTGTCAACATCACCAAGAAAGGCCTAAGCAATTCTCAGATGAAAAAAGTGACTCCTACCTTCAAGGCAGGCCTGAAGAAATCCATCAAGGTTCCCCTGCCCTGAGCCCCTTATACTTCTATGTTTTGGGGAAGACAGAGAAGCACGACCGCTCACACAACCTCATAAAGTCCCTTAAGGTCACCATCAACCACATGCCTGTAATTCTCCCCTCTCCCTACATAATCAAATCTTGCGACACATTCTGTGGGAGAATTGAGGAAGTCATTGAGTACAATAGAGGACATATTGAAAATTTATATAATGTAAACACATATGCTATTTAATAAAACCAAAATAACCGTGACGATACCTTTGTTCAGGATCTGGATTAGGTCAAAATATGTTTTAATTCTAGTGCAGGATTTAATTAGATAGAATTGAAATAAGATTTATATTCTATATGACTGATCTTGATCGGATAAATTCACTCTGAAAAACACTTTAGATCCCTTTTCTGGCTAAAAAAACATGTTTAACGTAAAAGGTAATTTAAAATCTAAGATATTAATGAAGAATGCGAGGAAAATAGCAAGACTTCTTACAATTGCCAACTTTTTCTTGAGCGTTACATCTTCGTTGACAGAGTTTTGACTTTTATTAAAGTTATATCAACTGATAGCCAAATAATCAATAATTCAAACGATATCAGGTCCGGACCAGTACAGTCTTAGGACCAGTCCTTACAACTATTGGTTCTTCGGACTGTCAGTACTATAACTGATTTCAAAATAATAAATAAAGATGAAGGATGTCATTTATAGCTTTATAAGTTTTATGGGTGATTTGTAGGGTTGAGGGGACTGAAGTCTTCAGTATAGAATAATGCTTCTCAATAAAATTATTTTTTGAGCAAAAACACAGTTTTTATCCAATGTCTCAAAGATAAGTTGACAAAAATTGTATCATGTACAGGGTTAATCTGATCTAGTGGTACACATTCTATTATTTTTAATCTTTCCAAGACTAAAATTTAAACAAGGGGTTTTGTGAAGACATTTATTTTACAAAATGATCTGAAAATAACGCTTGGCACAACTTTTATACAATATGTGAGCCTTCAGCTCTAATAATGATCTCTACAGAAGGCCTAAATCCCTGGCAGATTTTGACATGTAGTCAGACTCGAGCCAAGTCCACTCCTTCATCATGGAAGCCTTTGCATCTGAGACTGGTATGGAAAGGTGTTTATCAGATCCTGTCATTAGTAGCACGGATCTCCGTCTTGAGCGAGAACAAATTTGTCCACAAACTTTTATCTCGCCCAAGGTAGCTCTTAATTATCCAGAAGTTCGATGTCAGCATTTGCGTTGATCCGCTCCTTCCTCTCACAAAAATGGAAGGGGTGACTTCATCCGTGCAGGCCACAACGCCCAAAACCATGTTGCCGGTGAATAAGTTCATGCCATGATAAACAATGGCACGACTGCACCCGAGCTCCTTGGATATGGCAATGGGAGAAGATTCAAAATTTCACACCTTTGTTGCTCAATTTTACTCCTTTTTGTTTGTTTAGATTTTAATTGAGTCGAAACTTTACATAAGGAATATTCTGTCACAAAACCTATCTTTCACAGAGTTTTTATATGAATAAGTTACCAATTTATTCATATTTAAATTAAGTTTACCATCAGATAAGATCAAACCTGTCAATTGTTGGATAAGTTTAGGGGGTGTCGTTCAAGATATGTTCCATAAAAAGGGACCTTTCCAACTGCTTCCAGTCTTCCCTACAATATATTGTACATATGTTTAAATGTATTTATGTAATTCCGTCGGTCTGTGTATCTCTCTCTCTCTCTCTCACTGTGTGTGTTCGATATCCTTCATCGCTTTTTGACATTCGTATATACGTGACGTCACGCTTGAAATATCTCGATGATAGACTTACTTTTTTTTAGGAAAAACAAAGAATTACTAAATGAAAAAGAGAGAAAAAAACAGACGAGAAACAAAATGATTTATGAGCATATATCAAGAATATAAAACGATATTTTCCGTCTCTTAATTCTTAAAATGTATAATCTATAATATATATATATATGTGACACATGGCGATTATTTATAGATTCTCGCAACCTTTCTGCTAAGAAAAAAATAATAACTGGTAGTTCTTTAATTATCATAAAAGGTTCAGAAACAATAACTTCCTTTTTCCAAATGGTGAAAAATAAGTTTTATAAAACATATCAGCTTTATTTTTATTTGATAGTTATAATAGTACTACACATTTAAAGTTTTGAAAACCGTATGAGATAAGGGACTTCCTCTATTGTTCAAACACCAACATTCAGTATTTTAATAGCAAGTGTCTTTTTTTTTTTTTCATTTCTCTTTAAATAACTTTTTACTAAGAGGTTGTAGACGGATAGCTTTCGTTATACAAAAAGATGCCAAATAAAATAAACGACAGGGTTTATTTTATAGTTGAGAATCATTTGTTTTATTTGATAATGAGCTATTTGCAATTTTACAAATGTGTATATAGTTTTGATTTTTCAGGAATAATTCAATTCCTGATTAATTCCCATTTTGAAAAAAACAAAAACAACAACAATAACTAAATTGTATGATACCGGATCTAATGCCATCAATTTTAGCTCTTTATTATGATTATATATTATATTTGGGCATTTATTTCTGTTCAAATAATTTTGCAAATTTCAAACTATGATAATGAAATGAAATTCAACCCGTTTTTTTGTATATTAGAAATAAAAGAAATTAACTGACTTTCTTAAATCGAACCAATAAAAACTTAGGAGCTAAATTGCAATTAGTTTCATATTATGCCAAACTACTTTTTGCTAATATATACTTTCGACGGCAAACGCACGTTCCTCACTACTTCAACGCATGTCAGCAACTGACTAATTTCTAAGAAAAATCTAGAGTATTGCCTTTGCAATGAAACCACGGTCACTTCCCTCCTATTTCTACAGTCTGATTGCCGTGTATTATGTTAGGGTTGTGAACAGAACGCGAAATTTTTCGGCGTTCAGCAGAACGCACGTTCAATGAATGGAACACTAAATGGAACGGAATTTTTTTACGAACGTTGAACGCTAAAAATAAGATTTTAGTGTTCCATTCCCCTAATTTTTCTATGAATTTTCTTATAAAATTGAAATCACTAAAATTAAAGGTTGCCAAGAATGCAAAAACTATAATCCATACTTCTTTTTTTAGATGTTAAAGCCTTTTTCAACTAGTGTGTACAATTGTGATAAAAAAATATTTGAGAGCAGGTCGGGTCGTATCTTAACTTTTTAAATAGTGTTTGTCAAAAATACTAATCCTTGCCATGGCATGACCTTTTTTTTGTATCACGTAACCTTTGCCTTTTTTGTTTTTGTTCCTACATTTGTACACTTTGAGACATGGGATCAAAACAAAATTTGTTTATCTATGCTTCAGCTGTCGTTTGGTTGCGTAATAAAAGCTTGTAATTACAAAAAACCGCAATATACCGGGGTGGGTCCCCACTTTGTGCTATCACGCAATATCTCATATACTTTTTTCCAACGCATCTTTGTTCCAGGAAACTTCAAAACCTTAATACACAAATTTCGGTGTCTTTGATCTTTCTTCAAACACTGATTTATGAAGGGAATTAAATGCGTTTCAAGGGTTCCTCATGCTCTACTCTCCCATCCCCTTCCCCCATCAGACACGTGACAAATGCACCATCAGTTTGTAATGACAAGAGCAAATCAGTCTCATTTGAATTCCCTTTTTCCCTCCTACGTGTCATTTACTTGACATAAAATATATAGTAGGATGAAGGTAATTATTTCTTGTCTCTAAAAAAGTACATTTATTTGACAAGAGACCGACTCTGTTTCGAATGAAATCGTCTGTGGAGAAGATGTTGTGTGCTTCAATTTACACTTCCATTGATTTAAAGGCACCAGATGTGCTCATGTGGATATTGAAAAGTAATTACGTAATGAATCATTTACTGCTGAGGAAAGGAGAAAGGATAACTCGCATGTGCCTTGCGGAATACTTTTTGCTGTCTACCAAAAAGCTTTAATTTTCATTCATATTTATATCAATGAAACCCCTCTCAACCTTTACCCCTCCAAAAAGTGAAAGAAAACAGTCTTGAAATTAACCTCAAAAACTTTACAACTAAACAACAGCTCATTCACGCTCGGCCAATTCACGTACAGAACACGAATAAGTAGTAACCTTTTGAGTAGTTTATGAATCGGATATAATTTGTATGATACAAAAGAAGGAGTGCTCTAATCTTTTTTCTCCCCCACGTACAAGTTGCTTGAGCAGCTGATCGATCAGAAGTTTCGTGACGCATAAAACGCCATAAATATGTACATCTCTTAAATCATATATTTGATGACTTTTCCTTAATGACATTACAAAAAATTTACGCTAATAATGTTTTAGAGGGTTTAAACTATATTGGCATTGCCAAAATTGAGGAAAAAATCGCAATAAACAGCTTCATTTAATAACTTAAAATAAGCCTGAATTGACTTGGACGATTTGGGCCAAAAATGAACATTCAAATGAATACAGATTTTTTATAAGCCTAAGGAAGTTTCAACATTTTCTATTAATTAGTGAAAAAAATATGAAAATTGAATGACACAATCGGTTTTTATGAGATTAAGTAGTTTGTAGGCACTAATGAAAGTGAGGATGTAAGGAACCGTAGATTTTCATGGTAGTTTAGGGCAAAAAATCCCCCTTTTCAGTTGACAGAATTTTTTTTAAGAACACCTCAGGAGGATGGAACATTTTTATATTCATAGATGAAGAAAATATAAATATTGATTGATGGAATCAGTTTTTATGAGATGAAGACATTTGTTGTGGCTAATAAAAACTAGGAATATTTCTTTTTAAAATTGGCTTCAACTTTTTTTGGCCAAAAAAGACCCTTCTGATTAATACAACATTTTTTTTTAAACCTAGGGAAGTTTGAACATTTTTTTATTTGATTATGAGATGAAGAAATTTGTGGGGACTAAAAAATTATGATAGGAGTCTTATGCTCATTCCTATCTAGTCACTGAACCTCGTACAAGTTACATATATGAAAGTATAGGTTCTGTAGTTAAAACTACGACAGTCCTAATGTAGAAGAACATAATTTGAGTGAGATAATAATTAGCAATCTCTGTGCGTCATATTTAATACGCTATTTTCAAGAAACAAGTTCTTAGTACGTGCGATTCAAGGAGAAGACAGATTAAATTTTTAAATAAGACCCTCCACAGCGTAAGAGTCCTTTTCCAAATTTATATTTGGACTTTTTTCAGACTTTGTAATATATCTAAATAATTGGAAAATAACGGGCCGAAAGTTGTATAGTAGATACAGTCCCATTCTAATCATAAGTACGTATCCGAGTAGAAAGGTAAAAGTTCTCCAGTAAAACAATATTACCTATAAATCATAGATGTCAGCGAGGGACTTCATCTATACCAGCGGGATAAACCTTTCAGATACCCATTTCAAAACAAGTGATCAGCAAACAGGGGCAGATTTATGGCCGATTATTTTTCTGCTGTATAATTTGTGGAACACAAATTTCGCCAATGGACAATTTGCCGTATGTACATTTCGACAAAGGACAATTTGCCGAACGGATATTTTACCGAAGAACCATTCAGGGTATATTAAATTTATAAATATAACTATATGATTGCATATTTTAATAACAATTTAAAAGATAGTATGATAATAATTAATTGAACTATTTTAGGAAAGGCGAATCCTTTTTAATTATATTTTGAGCCTATTTTATAGAGTGATTTTTTTAATATAAAAATACTTTTTTATTTACTTTCTTTAAATTACCTTTCTTTATATATGAAAATTTGCTCAGTGTATGACGGTTGGTCCATTGAAATTTGAGCACTTCAATAATGAATCAAGGTGGAGTTATTGAAATTAATTGAGCAATACGTATATAGCTCATATCCTTTATATGTCATATACGGGGTGGAAACTTGGAACACTTTTATTAGTTTGATTTGAGAGGTTCGGTGTAAGGGAATTAGAGCTGTGTGTAATTGTATAGGTAGCTATATATCTCAAACACCTCCTACTGTTCGAATTTTTCGTATCGGATCGGACTTTTTAGACCGATCAACCCTGAATCAAATCTCGTACATTGAGTTGAAGAGAATTTTTCTTTCAGTGTGCCTTCTTAATTGCTCTATTTTTGCATATTAAATTTTACCCCTTTGAAAATTACAAATTCCTTCATGCGACTGTAAAAATTTGTACTATCGCTGACTTACCGCAAATTACTTATAAGCATTTCCTTAATGTAAGATATTTGGGTTACAAAGGATGTTTTTCTATTAAAAAAGAAAACAGATGGGTCCCCCGTTGAGCAGTTGTAAATCAACGAGGTGTGGAGGACTGTCCAAAAGATCAACAACCATTCAATGGTCACATTTTGATTATTTGTATACTGTACATACGCGTGACATCAATTAGAATAGAAACATTAATCCCATCAAATGGACAATCTATTGTTATCATAATCATCTATATTTGAGAGATGACATTATGAAGGGAAACTTTAAACTTTAAGTAAAGTAGATAGAAGTATTTAAGTATTTGATAGATTTGACTAGCTTTTATTTAGGAGTGCTAACATCTTCACGTTGAGACTGGAAACTATTCAAACCACCCTCGTCAGTCCCTGCTCGACATAGGAGTCCTTCCAGCCTATATGTCTTTGCTATATAAGGAGTGAGATTTGTGTTTATTCCTTATCTCACGGGTGCTTGCAGCTGATCTGATAAAAAGTATTGACAGCTATCTGCTATCTTCCCAAACATCTGATTATTACTTCCACCACAAAAGTTGACTTGTAAATTTATCAATTTTTTCCTATTGATGAAATCAAATAATATTTTCCTCATGTCCTTCAATTGTCATTCTAAGCAGTTTAAATACTAAACATCCACATGTCAAACAACAATTTATATGTATTTTAACATTTTTTTATTTATTTAATTGATGGCAAACAATAAAACGATTGAGTGATATATTGAGGTTCATTTCCTTTGGATTCGAGTTCTATGAATTACATGAGCAAAATTTAGTCAACATTATTGAGATCAAGGTTAAATTAGGGTAGACTGGGGAACAGTTGCAACAAAAGAAAATCATAATTAAGGTAATAATGTAATGAGTTTTTCATGATTTTCCTGTAACTGAAATCCTTTGAATTATTTATTATTTTGCAATCCGCCATTATAACTTTATAAAAATACAAAACTTACTCAGTGAGGATAAATTAAAGATAGAGTAACGCTGGGTAACATTTTCAACTGTCTTAAATTCTTTGTATAGCGCTCTAGGCACTTGTCCTAGAAAGCGGCTGAGAAGAAGTAAGCCTGGCGTTGACAGCCTTATTCACTATCAATGTGTTCACGGAGCGTTCATTGTCTAGTTTCAACTTAATCTTCGTGAAATTCACCTCAATGTACCTCTTCAGGACGATCAGTAATGTCGGGGTCCTTTTTTTGTCGTTAGGGGTTTTTGGGTATCTCGGTGTAGTCTTTTGGCACTTTCATGCGCTTTAAAGTATTGAAGACGGTAGTACTTGGTATAGTCGATGATATCCCTAACGCTGGTTTCCTGCTCAAGGTAATTCAGCAATCCTGGGTAGTACATTGAAATCTGAACACTTACTAATTCAATAATTAATGAATATTGAGTGATCTATATATTTATAAAAGAGAGATTTTGTGGGTGTGTAGATATCCATTATACGTTCCCACTCCATTGAAGCTAGGGGGCTGAAATTTTGCATGGGCCCTTTTTAAGCTCGGACGTCCTAAGGCGGGAAGGCCCATCTTTTTGGGGTGGGGTTATATAAGGGGGGCTTATGCTATGCCCAAAACACAAAACCGTTTTTTGCAGCTCATGAAAACTAGATCTGGGGTTAGAGTTATTTATCAAAAAGAGAACTCTCAACAACTATACGAATAACACTGTTTTCTAAATTTATTCAAACTCAAAAAAGTTATGGGCAAAAAAGAAATAAGTGAAAATTGCAATTTCGTTTATTTCAAGTGCAAAAAAAAATGAACTTCCAATCGAATATGGGATTAGTAAAAAGAATAAAGCTTGTAAAAATTTGTCTGGAGATTGGTTTGCATATAAATTTGCCAAATAAAAATTGAAGTTTACCTGAAATATCTGTACTTTTCTGAATAATTTTTCAATTTTTCTCTCTTTTTCAACCCATTTTTTCATCAAACATCAATTAAAAATATTTTTAAAAGAAATGCCACAAAACAATACATTTGAGACTCCAACTGTTCAATGAAGTATTTTCAATTTCCGGAACATTTTTTTTCACATAATTTTTGCAATAGTTGCAAAAATGAACCAGTTTTCGAAGGTTATTTTTTCAACAGCATTATTCTTCATAACTTTTTGTTTTTGCAAGTACGAAAAAAATATTAGTAGGCTTGTGTTTCTTTTACAATTCCAATACATGCTATTAACTATTGTTTTTGCAAAATTTGTGCAATTTTTTTTTGCAATTTACTTCGCGAATTTCAATTTGGGAATTTTTTGAAGAAAATAAAAAATGGACTTCTCATCTAGACAATTTTTAGAGGCATATATGTTGGTATTTTATTTTAAGTTTATAACATTATTTTTTTATATTTATAAAATATTACTAAGGTTACAAGAGGCAAAAATGTGAGTAATCTTTTTTTCGGGGAGGGGGGGGGGAAGTTGTTATGATAAGATGTTGTAAATTTTATATTGATATAGTCTGAAGAATCCAAGAGGAATAGAATTAGACTTATCAGGATCTTTTTCGACAACAATGAAACATTCATATTATCATAATTAGTATATAAAATTATTTTCTGAACATGTTTTTAATTTTCTTAATTAATTTGACCATTTTCAATGTGATTTCCCTCTCCTTCCTTAGCCCGAGCAACGCCGGGTAATCCTTTGCTAGTTAATTCATATTTCGATATATTAAAGTATAAACAATAAATTAAAAAACAAAATATTTCCATTCGCAGACTCCAATAATTTGGCCGTCACCAGGAACACTATCTACGACGTCAGCCAGTCCAAAACGTTGGAGAGGAAGAAGGACTTTGTCAAAAAGGCTAAAATGGACCTGGAGAAGTTAAATAAAATCGCCCATCCCAATCCCCTCAAGTCCTTGATGGCTAATGCAAGAGATCTTGGGTTTCACAACAGACTATCCATTGAGTTTTCAAAAAAGTGGGTGAAATGAACCTTGTGAGGGCGGAGAGGCCACTTTTGACACCAACAATGAAAGAAATCCATCTCTTCCATTGCAAGACTATTTTGAACTCTTTTTGACACTTTTGCCCCCCCCCCTACAGTCCTGATGCCAACCACCTCGTCTATATCACTTTGGTGTATGTCGAGGTGAAGGGTGTCAGTGTCCGTCAGTAGGTGCTCCTGCAACATTAATTTATCTTGGTAATGCCCTTGTTTAGTATTTATAAGTATACTTAGTTATTTTTATCAAGGTTTAGTGAGTTAAAGTCACTGTTTTACTTAAAAGTCGTTCCTTTGTTTTTCCTTTTAACTTATTGGATTCTTCTTCCTCTTTTCAATGTAAGGTTTGAGGCGTATAAGCTAATATTGCATAGAATACACGCTACCTCATCTAAATTGATTGGTACTAATTTGATTTCAAAAATCAGATAGTGTAATAAGTATTTTATTGAACTTATATCCAAAAAATACAAGTTGTAGATTTTTTTAATTATAGGAATAACAACTTTTATCTTGTCAAGTCCCGAACTCATGCTATTAATTATTTTTTTAAATAAACATTTATTTTCTGAATGTCTTGTATTCATAAAAGTATTTTTAGCATTTTAATTGATATGTGCAAGTTCAAAATGAATGAAATAATCAAAAATATGGATCTAAATTTAAATGACTTAATTATCATTATCGTTTAACTCTGTGTATCATGTAATTAAACCTCTTGAGGTTTCTTTTTACTCAGTTCACTAACCAGGTTATAAAAAGGATGTTCAGGAACAGAGAGTTAATAAAGGAAACGATACAATGCCCTACAAATGAATGTTGTTGCCTATTAAAACATATAGCTTTTACATGTTGAGGTTCCAAAAGTACTGAAAGCTGTCATGCAGGAAGGCCTGTCTCTTAGCGGAGCTCCATTTTGAGTGAGAACAACCTTGTCCTCGAACTTTTCTCTACCTCGAGGTAACACTTTTTTATCCAGAAGTTCGATGTAGGCATTTGAATGTGGCCCTCCCATTTTCACAAAAATGGGAGGGCAGAATTTACCTTTACTGGCCACAACGCCCAAGTTCCTGGAACGATAAAAAGTGGTACAACTACACCCGAGCTCCTTGTATATGGCCATGGGGACATGCCCTGTGAAGGCAGCTTCAAAATTTCACTTCTGTGTTGCTCCATTCTGCTCGTTCTCGTTTTTTTTTGTTTTTAATTGAGTCAAAAAACTACATATGGAAACCTTTCTTTTACTGAGCTTGAAGATAATCGACGAATAAATTTCCAATTTATTCAAATTTAAATATTGTGCTCCATTAAATAAGATCATCCCTAACCCAACAGCAGCTTCAAAAGAAGGCAGCTTCAAAATTTTACATTCTTAAATTAACTTAGGTTGCTGCCATGTATAGGTTATAGGTTAGGTTAGGTACTCGATATCAAAGTTTGGAAATGCCTTTTGTCCTTCAGTATTCCCCCATTTCAATGGATCTTGTAGTTCTTCAATGCAGTCCATTTGAGGAAGCAACTGGGGTTGAGATTAATATATAACCGAATATTTCTAGTTTTGATCATTCGAGTTTGATTTGAATCGAGTTTTTCAATTCATATTTCGAAGTAACTCAAGTAATTTTCAGAAAATTATGTACTTAAACAAAGTCAAGTTTTTTTTATAGAGTTCGAGTAATACACTAATTATCTTAATCCAATTAGTAATTACATACAGGGTGTTACATGGAAATGAGGAGTCTCCAATTTACACTTATAACTCAAGATTGTGTGAGCCAATTTCAAAGTCGGAAATTGTGTAGCACGTCACTCTCACGGTAAAAATGAGAAATGAGACGTTCAAACTAAAATCACGGCACTTTTCCGTGTATGAATAACTCCCACAGAGATTTATGACCGTCTAAAGATGTCCAGGAAGACAGATTACTTCTTCTCTAGCGGTGGGGTTGTCTTCCAGCAAGATGGCACTCTTATCCATATGGGAAAAAACACAGAAGTTCCCTTTCTGAAAACAGCAACAGACTGAACTTCTGCACGAGTTAATATCACCCCTTTACAGACCTGACTTGAAGTTCTGACTGCACGTGGAATCAAATCACTGTACCGTCTACCACCCTAATATATCCACTTGAAGGCCTCCGTCAATGAGTAATGGAACTGCATGAATAAGGAGACTATCCACAACGGATGTGCAGGTTTTAGATCCCTCCACATAAGTCCAACATCGCCTACAAGGGGAGAAATAACTACCACAGGGATTTATGACAAGCTCAAAGTGTCCAAAAACAAGTGTACACCTTTTCCAGTCATACAGCTGTCCTACAGCAGTATGGGGGTCCTACCAACACGTCAAACACCACACGGAAGCTCATCATTGTAAACAGTAAACAGGCTGGACTTTTGCCCCAAGTTGATGTGACCCCTTAACAGTCCTGAGTTGAGCCCTTGACTTTACGTTCTGACGTCACCTGAAGCCAAGGAACTACTGCAACATACTCTACCGGAACTTTGCGGCTTTGAAGACCTCCACCAATTAGCAATGGGAGGGTATGTCAGAGTGGAGTAACTTCAAGAGGTATGCAGTTTTAGACACCATCATCGCTGCCAAGGGCCACCTCATTGAGAAATAATTGTTCTCAAGGATTTGGTAAATATAATTTAAAAAAATAAAGCTCTAACCATTTTGTTATAACACTATATTTTAATGGAAAAGTGTTCTAACTTCCATGCAACGCCCGGTATAAATATCTATGTAGTTAAAAATAAAAAGGAGAAAAGTTTTAAAGCATGTGTTGATAAAATGAAAATGAAGAACACAACATCTTGCGAATGTTTATCTCTCCAATTGCAGTATTTACTCAATACTTGATGAGGCATTTACAAATAATGAATTAAAGAGTGTCTTTAAATCATCATACATGTAAGATGAAATTCAAATGGGTGAATATCCTCTTTTGGATAAGCCTCCTTATTTTCATTGTGAATGGGCGTCCTCAAATGACGGAGGATGAACTCTATGGAGATGAATTCCACGATGACATGATCTCTGAGGACTATGATGACTACTATGATCTAGAAGAAATTGAGGACATCCCTACAACTATTGCTCCTGATGGGTAATCCAACCTTATTTATATTTTAAATATATTTATGCTACGTTCATTTTGCAACTTCCACGACTCTTTAATCTGTATGCAATTACAACATCGGTCATTCTAATTATCAACCAGAAGTGAGGCCTTGGGACTTGAGGTCATATTTTAAAGACTTGCGACTCGATTTGATATTCCATTCAAAGAGTTCTGAGTTGAATTGTACTCGAAAGATAAGAGTCACGACTTGACTTGGACTTGGAAGCCATTTAAATGGCTTCAATGGATATAATGTACTCTTTAATGTATATTTTATTCCATGAGTAGTTCAACAGGACTATATGATAATACTCAAGGACTTGGACTTTTGTTGAAAAGAGTTGCAACTCGACTTGGACTTGCAGTATAAAAACTCTTTCCTTACATCTCTATTACCAACTATTAATTATACCTATCCTTTCATTTTGATTTATTAAAATGACGCCTTTATTACGTATTTACGAGAACAGATAACTATGGGCATTTTAACTTTATAATGTACCACATAAAATTTATTAATTATTATAAGTAATACTAATTAAATAAATAGTAATTATCATTAATATATCGGCCACCTAAGGAATGAATATATGATAATTGAATCATCCTTATCACAAGAACTCAAAATCTTTCTTTTATGGATGCAACTTAAAGAATTTGTAGGAAATTACAACTTGCACATGACTTATATATATATTTGTTTCATTTTTTTAGTCGTCGACTTCCATGGTACTTTACATCTCGCGATGGACAAGATAAAGAGGCTGGAGAAGATGAGTACGTTGGCGGTGTTGAGTATGAAGAAGATTACGATGATATTGACTACGCAGAAGAGGATCGACTTAGAGAAGAAGCTCGTTTAGAAAAATACCGCCAGGAAGAAGAGAAACGTCGACAAGAGGAAGAGGCTGCCCGCCTGATGAAAGAAGAGAAACGTCGACAAGAAGAAGAGGCTGCCCGCCTGATGGAAGAAGAGAGTCGAAAAAATCTTGAAAAAGAAGACGAGAAACGAAGACTGGAAGAAGAAGAGATCAAAGCAAGGAGATTGGAAGAAGAGGAACGCCGAAAGAAAATCATTGATGATCAAAGACAGAGAGAGGAATTAGCTGAGAAAAGGCGGGAAAAGATGGAAGAAAAGAAGAACTCTGAAGGGGAGACAAAACCGGATGGAGATGGGGATACTACATTAGCATCAACGCAGAAGCCGTCTGAGTTCAATCCAGAAGATCCATATAACCCACAAAACGGAGGGAATTTGCTTGTACATCTGGGACATCGGAGAGAGGATAATTCATGTCCTTATGGGTGGGTCATGGATATCTATGGATATTGCAGGTAAAATTTTCAAGTTTGGTGGTATTCGAATTTATTTTTATGGGGTTTATTTCACAAAAATATAAATCAAACACATATAACATAAAAACAAAGGTCATAAATAAACATTCTAGTTTAAAGTTCACCCCCTCCCCCCCAATTATAGCCCACCATCTCATTTGTATTCCTTTGAAACATAAATCATGGAAAAAATAATTTCATAAAAAAATATGCAAACATTGAGAGAGTTAAAACAAACTCGTAATGGTTAAAATTACTTTCTAAAATCCAAAAATACACACACAACCGAGTAAGATTCACAGCACAGCCACGACTTAAAAAAAAAAACCAGATTTAAAGAACGCTGATAATAATAATAACAAAAGATTCAAAAGATTTTGCTCATCTCATTCTTTAATTTTCCGGAATCAATCTATTATTGTCTTTAGTTTATCATAATATCTAACCTACCAAGAAGGAATATATCGAACCAAATCCGAGGCGAATTCCCAATCCAAGGAATTTCTCCTAGGGATACGCAAGGAAAAAACGGCATAGATAAGTGCTTTAGAACTTATTAATGCATAATTTACTGCACGGATTTCAGGGCGGGAATCCCTTTGTAGAGGAATCTCGAACAAAATAGGGTATTTCCTCTAATTTGAAAGCAAACCCACCCAGCCCACCAATCGAGTTTGTGAGTTATTTGTGGAGTTGAGTTGATGTTAGGGTTGTGTCGGTCCTTATTTAGGGCTGAAGACTGCCATCCCGTCCTATTCATTTTTGGTCCGGTCCAGTCCAGTTTCGACCTAAAAACTTTTGAATTTTGGTCCTTTATAACATCACTCTACTAATTAAAAAAAAAAAAGTTTTAGTATGGTTTGAAGGACCAAAAGTCTTAAAAATCAATCCCGAGGACTGATAAGACGGGTCCTAAGACTTGATTGGACCGAAAAAATAATGATTTGCACAATATTAGTTGGTACTACGTTTCAATTTTTCGAGTTTGAATTTTTTTTTAGAATTTTCACATAATATGTTTTCAGTTTTGACTATTCCATCGAGTTCAAGTAGAGCCGATTTTTTTCCCGAGTTTCAATAATATTAGACTCCAACACTACTTAGTTGCATTAAAACATAAAAATTTTCATTAATAGTGCAGTTTTCAAAGGATAATTGACACTTTAAAACTAATATTTTACACCTTAATCTTTTAGTGCAGAGACTTTAAATTATTTTATACATTTCAAGACTTCCAAGAATTGAAATGATAATTTTTTTAAGTACAAAAATAGATCAATATGTCTCAAAATTTGTACAAATATTATTTAACTATTTTTATAAAAGTTTGTAGCATAAAAATATTTAATATGACTGACAAAAAAAAATACAAAATTGTTGTCCAAGTTAGAAAAAATTTGAGAACAACTCTTTTTATTGAAATTATATCTTTATAAATAAAAAAATGAGCCGTAGGTCTCAAATTTTGTACAGATATTCCCTGACTACTGAATACAAAGTAGACTTACGCTTTGATGCGCGCCATTTTTTTAATTTTTTTAATAAAGCGACAAATATTATTTTTTTAAGTGTTCATTCTTTATATAAAGAAATTTAAAACAGAATATTATTTTGATGTCTTTCCCGTAGCCTGGGGGCCGCGATGTTAATGTTTAACAGAGCGATCAACTACTCGTTTTCTCTTCAAGTAGTGTTTTTTGAAAAATTATTGATCAAAAAAAAAAAAAATGAAAACATTTTTTTTTAATGATTTCTATTCTAAAAAAGGTAATTCGATCAAATTTTGCAGCGGAGGAAGTTTTTTTAATTTTTTCAAAAAATTAAAAAAAAAAAAAAATCTATGGAACCCCCTGAACAGGGCTGCCCTATTGGCCTTTTTTCAAGCAGTTTGGCTTTGAAAAATTATATTTGACCTATATTTGAAATAAATATGTATTTAATAGTTTTGTTTTATAAGGCCATTTGTCATAGAATTTTATTTATTAAGCGATTTGGCTCATTAAAATATTTCAAGTGGCAATGTGACCCATTATATTAAAAGGTTGGACATCCTTGATTCTAATCATCATTACAGTTCTCTTCTAAACCCCCCCTATTTCGATACATCTCCCAGGTGTTTTCAACTTCTATAATCAATATTAGCGAGTCTCTTGTGTACATTTTGACTGATGTAAGGATGTTTAGGGAGATGTTCTAATGCTTTGACTGACTGTATCAAACAATATCTAAATCATTGTTTCTCAAACTCAAAATTGTCAAGTGGTCTGATAAATTTATATTTTGTAATTTGAAACGTTATGGGTTAAAATTAATAATAAATTATTATTATTAAATTGTGAAAAAAAATTGACAAGTAATTAATTTTAATAGGTTTAACCTCATTTATATTATGCTTATAGCCTTTTTTGCATTAATGAAGGCAGAAATGCCCTTCTAAGCCACCTATTTCTACAGTTCTTTAAAGCATAACTGTATTTAACATCTAGATCTAATATTATTGAGACTTCTGAGTGCAATTTGACCATTGAAAGATGTATAGGAGATGTTCTAATGTTTTCATTGACTTAAATATTTAAATTTGTGTTCTCTGAAACATTACCAAGTGGGTCGATAAATTAATTTTTTAAATTTTTTTTTCAAAACGTTGAGGGTCTGTAGATCCAAACCTATTTTACAACTTCTAAAGTATAATATTGAGTTTTAGTCGGAGTATTTTTGCTACAAGTTTTGAATATGATGATAAATTCATAGTTCAAAAAAAGTTGTGAGCTGTTTTTTTTTTTTTTTTAAATATGTGGCTTATACATCTACGTCTAGAGTTTTGTTGAAAAGTTCACTAGCAGCTATGGTTACTGATTAAAATTAATAATGAGTCATTATTAATGACATGTCATGTTTGAGTATTCAAGGAGACTACAATTCTTTTTTTCATGGTTGCCAATGAACATATGTGCTCTTAAAATAATGATATATACCGTCCTTTTTAGCCTAGAAAACGTGTTCTTTACCGAAGGAATTTCTTATAAATACAAAAAATATACAGTTTGATGAGGGATGAACAGTTGAAAATCGAATTAAGATATATTCATAATGAAGAAAGATCTAAATTTAATTTTTTTTATCGAAAAATCATACATTTATAAACCATAAAGAAATACAAAATAACATTATTTTCAAAATATTTACACTTAAAACTGATACTATTTAGACCGCGTGTGCTCTGTTTTGATAATCAAAATTTACATAGGATGTTAAGCAACAAACAAATTGCATTTTGTATAAACTTTTTTTAACAGAGTTTTAGAGCGTTTTCACTGATGTCAAAAATTGCATCATAGTTGAAAGAGACGCCATCTTGGGGGGCTCAAAATTTGATATTTTTACTACATAAGAAGAACAAATTTCCTATAAAGCTTATTGAAAATCCATCAAATAGATTTAAGAATAAAGAAGACATTATACCTGCTTTAAATGCTACTTGATTCCAAATATAAATACCGAGTTATATTTGTTAAAAATCCCTTAAAATGTATAGATTTATACAATTTTAATAAATTATCGATTAAGGTTAAGAGAAGTAGGATAATTAGGTAAAAATATCTTAGTCTTTCCCTTTTGCCCGTAATTATTAATTAATTAATTACTTATGTATCAAATGCCTACTTAATAGATTTGAGACTCGGTCTAGTACCGATTTTTTTTTTCGGTTCGGATCTTAACTGATTTTTTCTAGAACGTTATGGATCGATTTTTAAGTATAGACCGTGGTCTCAGACCGTTGACGGATTTTTTTCGGTCTCTCCTTATGGATCGATTTTTTTTTCGGTTTCACTTTTTTTTCGGTTTCAAATATTATGAGGGACCATTTTTTTAAACATATAAGGTCATTGTACAAGAGAAAACATATAATGTCATGTTCTAAACAATTTATCTTTAAAATCAGTCGGAACCGAGTTTTTTTGGGACAGATCTAGACCGAATTTTGATATGACACAAGTCCAGACCGAGCTTTTTTGTTCGGTCCAAATCGGTTCAACAAAAAGTTTAGCCGTCTCAGACCGGTCAAGGATTTCCAGACCGAAACCCAACACTACTATGTATACAGGGGTATATATGGTGTGCCTCAATATTAAAACAATCTTGAACATAAATCAAGGAAAAGAGAATATCCCAATTTTTTTAACTTCATATATACATACACCCCAATATTTCACAAAAATATTTGAGTAAATTATAGGCCTATTATTCAAATTTGTGGGATGAGTTAAGATACCCAAGAATTTTGGAGATATTTTGAACTTTTAATTGATTTAAGAGACTTATATTGACCTCATATGAACAATCTTTCAAATAAAGTATGTCCATTTCATAATTTTTTTATTGCGACGATCAACTTTGGCTAGTTTAAGATTAACTCAAAGGGTTAAAAAGAATAATTTTATGATAGACATTGACAATGATTCGTAAAAAAATACAAAAGTAACACATGGGTAAAGAATTAAAAGGCTTTCTACATAAATAAGGCTATTTTTAACCTCATTTTCAGTTAGTACCAACCTTTATAAGACAGCTATCAAAATTTCATAACAATCTGTTTTTTAGTCTGAGCGTTATTCTGTTAATTGTAACGCTACTTTTTTTTAGTTCGAAAACAATATTTTCGTCTTTTAGTTTTAAACTGCTTCTTGATGTAGAAAAATATTGTTCAAGCTAAACAATAGCTTGAAAAGTGTTATGTGGACGTGGCTCCATTCAGTGAATAAAGAAAAATATAATAATAGTTTAAAAAAGTCAATTGCGAACAATTTTCTTTGTTAAGACCGATACTCTTCAGCCCATATATACATCCACACACTATTTTATTTAAGATCACCTAGCTTGTATTTGTGTTAATGGGCCACACATATGTACAATCAGAGTCGGTTTCAAGGGGTCAATATTTTAAAATTAATGAATCAAAACCTTATAAACTTTAATTCTCGTTTTATTAAATCGATCCCAATTTCATGGATATATTTGAGTCAATTAAGGCTTTTTATTCAAATTGATTGGATGATTATCGATACTCAAGAATTTTAAACTATAGTTTAAGACCTTGTTTTTATTTTATTTGGCCTTTTTCAACCGTATTACTTGTGGATTTGTTATTACTAATTTTTGACTCTCTAAGGGATTAATATAAACAATCCTTGTTAATAGAAATGAATGATAATTCGTCAAAACATACAAATGTAGTCCTCACTCAATTTTAATCAAGATCATTCTACCTTCGAATAGTGACGACGGACCACATATATGTTCAATAAGAGTCTGCTTTAAGTGGTTAATATATTAAAATACATATAATTTTTTTAAAACTTAATATTTCTTAGACAAGCTTGATTCAAATGTAGGCCTTGTATTCAAATTTGTTGATTGAGTGTAGATACTCAAGAATTTTAACTATAGTTTCAGAGCTTTATCTGATTTAATATTCTTACATTACCTCCGAAATGGGCCTTTCAACCCATAAAATCCATCAATTTCTCAATACTTTATTGTGACAATCTTTTTTGCCTAATTTAATAGTTATTTGTGACACAAGATAATTGTAGATATATAAGAATAATTTGTAGTTAGAAATTGACGACGATTCGTCGTTGAATACAAATGTAATCCATTCTCAATTTTAATATAAACCCTTCTAGCTTGCTTTTGTGTTGAGAGGCTACAAATATTTAAAGGGGGGAGGGGTCATCTGTATAACAAGGTAATCGGATTATAAATAAATGGATACATCTGACAAGAGACAAATACAAATTACAAACTTTTGTTATTCTTGCTGCTGTTCTCCAATATTGACTTCTTTCCCTCTCGGTTGTAGCTGTAGTTGCTCGATCAAAAAAGAAAGAAAATGGCTCACTGAGAGACAGAGAAAAATAGTTCTATATGTTACAATGTACATATATATATAGGATATATAAATATCACGGTCATATATCAACGTCAATGGCCATAAATATACATTTATATATGTACAAAGATAGTTAGTAAAATAAGAACGAAAGATTCATTCGTCAATGTTTGAGGAAAATGGTGAAATGTCCTTTGAGAAATGTGTCGAAAATTAGTGAGTTAATTGAAATAGATAAATTTTATTTGTCAAAAATGTACCAAGAATAAATAGCTTTTATAGTAAGCAAAACAATAGAAAAAACCCACTCTCCTTTTGGAGGTAAAACTATGTATTATATGCAATCAAGGTTATGATATTTGAAAGAGTTAGAGAGGATGAGGGGAACAGGAAATTTAGTGGAAAATTGAGGGTTGAATAATCCTTCTAGAACCTTGCAACAAAGGAGATATACTTTTGAGTCAAATTACAAAATCCTGATCTTTCATTTATCCAAAAGGTTGGACGTATCATCAGTGGTAGTGATGATGAAATGATTCCAGTCTGACAGGACTCCTGAAGATCTCATCAACTTCAAATTCTTCCAACTACTAAGGTGGAGGTTTAACGTTATTTTGGTATTTTTAAAACTACTAATACTGATCGAATGCAAAAATTAAGGAAGGAAAATCTTCTAAAATCATGATTTACTGATATAATAATGCAAAATTTATCAATAAAACTGAAAAAGATAAAACAAGACTAATTACTTTTAATTTTCCTTATGAAACTGTATTGACTTTTAAATACAAATATTTTTCAAAAAAAATTTCAATATTTTTGATACTCTTTTTTCAAAATTGTACCCTCTTTTTTGTCTCATTTTGACGGGAAAATGGCTCAAAAATCCAAAGTCTAGTGATACCCCGAATATTCCAAAGAATATTTTGGGTGTGAGAAGCTTAGCTGCAATGACGTTACATTAAATTAGCTACAAACAGCTATTAGATGAAATAAATATACATGAATCCCACTCTGTATTTAGCAATGATACTCCGATGTCGATCTTCAATTTTAATCCGAGTCCAACAAGGACTTACAACTTATAAACAGTTATTGTATTTTAAAAACAAATAACAATGGGAGTCCACAGGATTATATTTATTTTTTGGGGCGGGCTTGGTTTTTGGCATTTTAAAAATCTATAGTTATTCACAAAAATTTGGCGGAAAACAAAAACAAAAATTAAGTTTCAAATACTAAATTTAAAAGAAAAAATTTCATAGCTATTCACAAAAATTAAAATTTTTATCAAAAAAATTTCATAACTATTCACAAAAATTAAAATTTTTATTAAAAAAATTTCAAAATTAAATTTATTGTATAAAAATTTCGAAAATTAAATTTATTGTATAAAAATTTCGAAAATTAAATTTATTAGAAACAATTAAATTTCAATAATCAATACCTATTAACAAAAAATTGATTTTTTTGGAAAAATAATTCAAAAATTCACAGCTGTTCACAAAAAAATTACAAAAATTAAATTTTTTGAAAAAAAATCAAAATTCCAATATTATTCAGTGAAAATTAAATTAAAACAAAATTTGAAAATTAAATTTTTGGGAAAAAAATTAAATTTTTGGCCAAAAAAATTTGAAAAATTAAATTTTTGGAACAAAAATTTGAAGAATTAATTTTTTTTGAAATTTGTATATTGGGTTGGGGGCTACAGCACCTTCATCCCACCCCTGCGGATGCCCCTGAATAATAATATCACACATGTATTAAATAGTACTTGATTCCAATGAGAAATACTAATATTTGAATATAATCAATCTAATATGTGCTAAAGATATCTAAAAACAGCAATATTTCTGCAATAAATAATTTCTTTTTTGGATTGATTAGAGACTAAATAGTTCTACACTATGGAATGAAGAATTTATTTAGTGAGGTAATAACATATTTTAATACATATTAGGATCTGATAATTAACAAAACTAGGCATTTGAGGGATATACTTTTGATAGCCAGTAAGATTTAAGTACTTTTATTTGTTGGTCCTTTTGACATCCAATAATTTTCTATTTTCCTTAATACTTAATGAAAAATGTACTTATTTATTGTTATAAAATATGGTTATTTAATTCATAAAAATGGCTTCCATCACATAAAAATGCTCGATAATACATTTTTCTCTCGTTTCAGGAGTATATTTAAAGAAGAAAATAGGGACTGGGAATGGTGGGAACACATTCGACGCCATGTTATCAGTCAACAAGGCCACTACAATGGACACTACTAATTATTGTAGCAATTAAGATTAAGATTCTACTTTTTTTTTATGAGTAATAATTATATATGCAACAATCATATGCGCTATGCTGCAGATCAAGGCCCTTTTTAAGCATCTATTTCAAGTAATATGTAATTAATTAATTGAGAAAATAATAAAATATCCATTCATAGAATGAATACATTATAGAAGTTTAGCAAAATTTGAATTACGCTGCGATAAACACCCAGCCCCACTGGGCTGTTTGTTTTAAAGAAAAATTATTAGAGCAGAACCCCGAAACAGCCTTGCTACACGACAGAATCGTAGTTGGAGGGGTGTGTGAGTAGGGCAATTGCAAATATAGAGATTGCCCGCCCCCTTCCCCTCTAGTATCAATTTTTAATCCTCCAATGATTTACGGTACTTTTGTAAATAAAAACAGCTTGTGTTTCGCTTACACACTTATTTCAATGGATATTCTATTTATATGAAAAAGGTTCCGTGATTTTTTTTGTTAATAACGTTACGATCTTTATTAATTTTTAATTTCTTTAGTTACTCTTTTAGCCTGTTCTATGTTAATTCTATTTAGGATTATGTCCAACAAAGGTAAAAAAAGGAACAAATAGGTATCGAATCTTAATTTTTGTATTAAATTATCTTTGTTTCGTCACAAAACAATCAGTAAAATGATCCTGTAGTCATAGCTGACGAAACTAATACTGCTTTAGCTCACAAATCCATATTCTTACTGTTTCAATCGAATCTCGTTCGAGTCCTCATATTTGTTTCGTGTTCATTTCCAGTCTATAATTATTTATTTGTTGATTTGAGTCTTAAAGCTATTCTTGAATAAAGTTGTGTAATTAAAAGGAAATGGACAAAACGGAACCAAATTTTAATTAATTAGAAACATATCATCATTCACTACTGATATTTTAATACTAATTCTGACTCAAATTAAGTTTTTCTACAATAACTGATAGTGTTTTTGTTAAATCTGATAAAAAAAATTAAAAAAAAAGAGAAAATTGAGACACTAATATAGCTAAAAATATGGTCTCAAGTCAACTAACGTTAACTTGAATCGTAGATTTTGAGTACAAATCAAGATTTGAGTCTTTGATTTTGAACTTAAGTAAAGTCTTCAAAATACGCTTGGAGCAATGGGTCAGCAATATATTTGCTAGGGGAGAGTAAATTATGAATTTTTTGGTAGGTAGAGACGTGACTTGGATTTTTGACTCTGATTAAGTATCTATAAGTCAATTACTGCATCCCGTTTAAAAGTTGCAGTTAACGTCAATAGGTACATAGTGTTGTATCAGCCCTTACTTATTCCGTCCAGTCCAATCTTTGGACTCTCAGTACTAAAACTGATAAAAGAAAAATAAATGAAGTTGAGTGACGTAATCAAGTACATAACTTAATAAGTTTTAGGACTGATATGCGGACTGAGCTGTACCGGACCGAGACTAAACTGGTCGGGACTGTAGTCTTCAGTCCTAAATAAGGACCGAAACTTATAAATTAAGTATATTTCTTTCTCTAGTTACAACCGAGTATCGAATCCACGCACATTGAATTCAAGAGAATTATTTGACAAAATTTTGCACAGGATTTTTTTTGGATGAGATAAAAAACCTATTTGTAAACTGTTTTGGAAGGGTTGAAACAGAATAACATTTTTTTTTTTTCAAAAATTTCGACATTTAAACTTTTTATTCAAAACGAATATTTTATTCCAATAAAAAATTCGTCAATAGTGGGGGGTCAATGATCCCTTGGCCCCTATAGTTCTGGCGCCACTGTTCGAGAGTTTATTTCAAGTACTCATCTTGTGATCTACCCATCGTTTTGGCTAATTAGCTCCATGCATCGAGACATTATGCTAATCCATATATTCTCTCATCGTCAGTCTCATTTATCAAACAACGAGATAGGGTTTCATTTATAATGTACATGGATCTTTTGATATGTTAATGATCAGATTAAGTATAATATATATTTTTGAGACAGTCCCCTTCATGTATTGGAAAAGTGGCGACATATGCAAATTATTGAAAAAAAAAAAAAAAATGGGAGCACCCGGAATCATTTTTTTATAAAATTCCCATCTTTTCATGTAGAAAATATATTACATTTGTGTCAACTATATCACTCTACAATCAAAACCTTACAAATGGGATGTTATTAAATATTCTTATGGTCTTAGGCTTTGACACTTCAAAGCTTTGGTCTTGTTTTTAAGGTAGTTCATAACCAAGGCGGCTGAGTTATCAGAGGATGATTAAATCCCCTTTCTACAGTAAGAAAATATTTTTACTGTTAGATGATGTTTTGTATGTCCATTATCTGAGTAGGAAAAACCCAGGCTTCACAGAGAAAAAAATTGCTAAACTATTGGTAGTCCAATGGTTTACCGAATCACCTTTTATTCGGATGAGAAAAAATGGACTTCAAAGAAGACGGCCTTGACTCAATCAACATAATAAAACATGTATGTTTTGAGGATCAGTAAAATTTAATCGATTTCATCTCCCCATTGGAAACCTCATCAGAAATAACAATAACACAATATTCTGAAATTCCCAATGAAAATAATGGACTGTCAACAAATCCCATTACCATTCAGAACGATAGATGGTGGACCACAGAGAGAATTAATGTCCCCCACGTCTTTAAAAGCAAGTTTCCAGCCAGGATCATGATCATTATGAGCAACACAAGTGTCATGCTCCCCCATCTACTTTGAGCCAACAGAGAGGGTAGTTGACAACCGGCACTGTTATTTCCTGTCTGACCAAGTGATACCTTGGATGAAAGCTGACAACAATGGTGTCAAATTCCTGTTTCAACAAGACTCGACCCCCTCTCACAAGGCCCGCAATACCCATTTAACTCCATTGGTATGAATTCCATGGATTACTTCTTTTAAGTGGGAGTTAAAAAGGAAGGTCTCTACCAATTCAAACAGCAACATCGACTTCTTGAAGACCTCCATCATCAGGTACTGCAACAAAGTCTCCCCTATAGACATGGTCAAGACCTACAAATCCTTTAGGCCTCGTATCGAGCGAATGATTGGGAAAGATTGGGATGCTGGACACATTGAATGATTCTTTTCTTTTGTATTATTAGAAGATGTAAATATAATCTCAAACCTTTACTTGCTTACCTTATTGATCAGAATGCAGCTTCAGGTGTTCCGGATTTAACTGAAGGACTCTGTATGAACAAAAAAAAATTGCACCATGCAATCCCTGCCGTCAAGCATGGGGGTGTTTTGAAATGACGACTTCATTGCATTGACGGTAGGATGGAAATCCATCCTACGGAAAATTTGGGAAGACAACGTCCTTTCCTCAGGAGATTGCACGGAAAATGGGTTTTGTAATGTGCCATAATTATTCTTTCATTCTGAAAGAGGAATAATAATTAGTTTAAAGTAATAAAGCTACGTGAAAAACGACAATAAACTGTGAAGTTCCTTGTACGACTTTGAGATGAAATGAGGATCGATATTGAAGTTAATCCCTGCCTACATCATTGCTTGATACGAAGTAGGTTTTTGTGTTTATTTCCTTCATGTCAGAACTCTTTTCCAAAACATTCTTCAAATTTTTTATTTTATTTTATTGGGCTTTTATTAAAAATTTAATACAACCATATAAAGGTTAAAATAATAATAAAATACATCAAGAGGATTGCGATAAAATTAATCATAAATAAACGTTACAGTTGAAAATTAACTCCCTAGATCAAAGCCCAACCCCTTCCAACTTACGTTTTTTACAGACGATTTAAAAATGTACTAATGTCTACCTCCACAAAATATCATAAAATACATAAAATATGTAAATGATTTAATTAAAACAGACAAACAAAAAACAACTATGTCTTCGATATTGTTTTCCTCATCATTAAATATCTTCTTACTAAACGTTCAAGGGTTGAGTAGAACTTACATGATCACTGTAGGGTAAATCAAACAATATCTTCTTCGTAATTGCATTCTCTATCCTCGTAATGGGGGATCCTTAAGGAAAGGGCTACGTATCTTCCTACAGATGCAATGAATATTTTCCTAAGAGAGTGAAATCTTATTCGAGTAAAACAGACATCCCCAGTTTCCAGGGTTACCTTTTCCTACCCTTTGGGCATTCCAAAAAGAATATAGGCAAACGAGTACTGGGGAAGGTAATCCCTCAAATGAAAAATATCAATATTCAAGTTTAAGATATATCGAAGACCAGATAATTTTGGGCATCTTCAAATGCATGGACGACTGAGTTAAAAAAACTTCCGAAGTACTTAGAGGGATAGTTGAAATAAATACAGAACGTCAAATTGTAACCGTGTTTTATATTATCTAAATCTCTAGCTAAGCGGATCTCTTCCCAAACATTCCCTCAATTTTCAGGCTTTTTCTTAGTGCTTATAATTTACAACTGTAATAATCCCCGTACTTGAAGGTGGTAAACACTGTATTTAAAAAGTTTGAGAATTATTTCTCTATAGAATCTTAAAGATGTACATAGATTCAAGGGCATTAAGAAACGAAGAAGAAAAAAAAAGAATAATTAAAATAATCAATGAAGCGTTTAAAATAATTAATGATTTAATTTCCATTAAATTCAATAAATTATTCGTGAAGAGTAAAGGAGAAAAAAAACTAAAAATAAATTTCCGACCAAACTTTCTCTTAAAATTAATGATGAATATTTAGAAATGAAAAGGAGAAGAAGGAGAATTATAAAAAATTGGAGTAATAAATCAGATTAATAATTTAATATTTTTCGTATTCCAATGGGAGCTTTTGGCTGTCATTAATATATATATATTCAGGATGATGATAAATCAGTTTTCTCTCTCTTTCTTTCTCTCTCTTTTCATTCACAGTGTCTAAGTCAGTGATGGAATAATAAGGGATTCACAATGTAGGTGCGCGCGCAAGATTTTTTATTCACTGGATAGAAGAATTTTACTTTATTACTGAAATGTATAAAGTAAATTTGCAGGAGCGTCTGCTATATATGTATTTTTGGGGGGAGGGGGTTGTTTTAAATTAAAAATTTTTGAAAAAAAATAGAAAAAAATATGGCTATACACAAGAAATACAATAATATTTTTGAAAAAAAAAAATCAAATATTAAATTTTCTGGAAAAAAAAATTAATTATCTTTAGTTATTCCCAGAATATTTAAAATTTTTGGAAAAATTTCAAAAATTAAATTTTTGAAAAATTTCAAAAAGTTCAATTTTTTCAAAAAATTAATTTCTTTTCCTTTGTGGAAAAAAATTATTCCATAGCAATTTTTTGAAAAAAATTAAAAAATAATTTAAATTTGTAGGGAAAAACTTACTAAACTCCATAGCAATTTTCAAAAAAATTAAAAAATGAAACTTTAAATTTTTTGTAAACAAATTTCAAAAATCCATATCAATTTTTAAAAAAATTAAAAATGAAATTTCAAATTTGGTGGAAAAAAATTTCTAAAATCCATTGCAAATTTAAAATAATGCAAATCAAAACTGTTTGGAAAAAATTTCAAAACTCCATAGTAATTTTCAACAAATAAAAAAATTTTTGGAATCTTTTTTGTAAAATTCACAGCTATTTCCAAAAAAATTCCTTCTTTGCAAATAAATTTCAAAAAAATTTAAATGCAATCGTAAAGTTTTTTGGAAGAAACTTTCAAAAATCCATACTAATTTAAAAAAATTTAAAAAATTAAAAATTGTTTGGAAAAAAAATTTAAAATTACATTTTTACATTTTTGAAAACAAATTTCAATGATTCATAGCAATTTTCAAAAAAATTAAAAGTGAAATTGTAAATGTTTTGGATAGAAATTTCAAAAATCCATACTAATTTTCAAAAAAATTTAAAAATGAAATTTTAAACTTTTTAGAAACAAATTTCATAAATCCCTAGCAATTTTATAAAGTTTAACCACATAAATTTTAAAGATTTTTGAATAAAAATTCCTGGAATTCATTGCAAAATTTAAAATAATTAAATATTAAATTGTTTGGAAACAAATTTCAAAACTGCATAACAATTTTCAACAAATTAATTTTTTTTTGATTTTTTTCTGTAAAATTCACAGCTATTCCGAAAAAATTTCATTTTTTGCAAACAAATTTCAAAAATCTCCAGCAATTTCAGAAAAATTTAAATGCAGTTTTTCGAAGAGCTTCGAGATTTGGTGCCTTTGTCTGGCAGACTCTGGCTTCCACATGCCGCCAGAAGTAAAAGTTGAGCAGGCTGGCTTCTGGGGGTAGAGAGTTCACATTGTTTTCGGCAAGAATTGAATTTGATCTCCAATAAGGACTGTGTGATAGGGCGGTTTGTTTTTCAACTTTTTTCGAATTTCGATTACGCCTACTTGGAAGGATTTATGATATGGTAACACATTAACTTATGCCTTATTTAATTTCCGTACAATGTCCTCTTTAGATGGTGCATTTATTTTAAAGTTTGAAAATGGATAAAAGTTCTTTATTTACACGGTAAAATTTAAAAAAAAAAACCCAAAAATCATTATTTTGCATCAATATATTATGATAGACAATATTATTACCTATAAAACATATTTTTAATGTTTTTTGATTAAAGCTACCCTATTGCGTCAAAAGAAAGAACACCCTAAGAAAAATTTGATCTTTTCTTTTTGAAAATTATGGAAGAAAAATGTTATTTTTTTTTTTTTTTTTGCAAGGGAGAGTTTAAAAAAACAAAACTTTTTATACACTTTTTATAGGTCAAAAAAATGTCTAACAAAATTATTGTATACAAAATAACTAAAAATATCTTTTTAGTATCTATATCTACTAAGTAAAAACATACTACATTTTTCATAATTTGATCTAGATGTGCTCCTTAAAGATGACCTCGTAGGACAGTGCAATTTTGCATAGGTTATAATATTATTAGGTCACGAGATTTCCGCAATAGCCGTAATCGAAATTCGAAAAAAGTTGAAAACAAACCGACCTACATTGTAGCCTTTGCTGTGTGTACCAGTGCACCATCTTATGGAATCCCCTTTGGAAACTTCTCCCGGATCCAGGGAATCAACTTAGTCCTCAACATGTCGACGTGGGCGTTGAGCCTGTATACATTCAGCTCAATAGTTCATAGATATGCTTGAGTCAATTAGTGGCTCAGTATTCAAATTTGTGAAATGAGGCAAGACACGGATTACTTTACATTTGGATAAATTATTCACTTTTAACATCACACAACCTCTCTAATACAACCATTTGTATTGTTGGGTCGGTTTTTATTTATTTGGTGAGGTCCGGTCTTAGGATCAGTTCTTAACTATTGGTCCTTGGAATTTTTCCTACAAATACAAATGGTTTATTAAGCTAAATACAATATATGAATTATGTAATATATTAAGAGTATTGCACATATATTACAAAAAATATTCTTGTTTTCTTTATCATGCACTAAAATACGAAGATATCATATTTTACCTTGTTATATAACATATTTTACCTTTTTAAAGGACTGACAAGTGGAACTGAACTTGATCCGAAATAAAGACTCACACAGCTCTAACTATTACTGTTTTGATTCAATTAATTATTTTATTTTATTGTTAACGAGATATAAATAAATAAATATTTTTTATAAAGAGTGATTATTCTTCCTACGACGCGAAATACGTCATTAACTGCTGTGGTTTTTTTGTTGCCACACTAGAAAAGAAGTTGGTTGACAGCTCAAAAATGATAAAATAAGAAGTTCTTAACATAAATTTCCAACAGCAAGCATTAAAACTCATAAAATATAGAAATAAGCTATTCGAATAAATGAAATACATACCTGGTAAAAATATTTGATATCAATTCTAACTCAAAGTACAATTGAGAATCCACCTTGGAATTATGTTTGGCTATATACGGAGGTGGATTATAATTTCTTCCTCTCACAGCTGACTAAGCTGTCTCCTTTAAGTTTTGCTTCAAATTGACAGGGTTACCGGGTTTCTTTTATTTGTAAATACCAGCTGGATATGTTTAATGGATCAATGTATAACACATGGGCTGAAAAGTTCCTCCCTTCACAGATAGATGGAGCTATTTTATTAAATCACATTCATTTTCAATGTGTACAAGCCTTCAAAAGACAGCTGACAAATTTTTGACAGTCTGCTCTTTATTTTGTCAGTTATTCTGCTAAATGTTACGCCACTTTTGTTATTTGCATAGCTATGTATCAAAAAACAATTTCATATTTTAATTTTACACCGCTTCTTGATGGTGGAAAAAACCCGTTCAAGCTAAGCAATGGCTTGAAAAGTGTTCACGGGAATCCGTTCCATAAAGTGAATAGAATTAAAATTTGTACTAATTTAAAAAAATAGTCAATTTTGAAGGGAAAATGTTCAATTTTAAGCTCGGGACTTATAAAGTCATGAGTTTCTTTCCGGTTTATTTTATATTTACATAGCAGCAGAACATGTTTAATGCATCATTGAATATATCCCAGACTAGCTGATAGCAAAAAAAGAATAACAGCAATGACGTATGAGGGATATTTTTTTTATATTATGATAAATATCGTAATTTATCATCAGGGGATCAGAGTAAAAAAATGTTTTTTTTTCCTTCAATTCAATATACAAAGTCTATTTTAAATAAAGGGTTGTTGAGGGGTCGGTGTAAAAGAAGGCTTTGACTTAAACCCCAAACATAATTTAACAGCAACAACAGACACACGATGTACTATTTATGTCATCTGCTTTTACGAAAAAAAAACAAAAAAACCTATTTGTCTCAACATACAAATTTTCCATTATTTATGTATGATGTCATGAGAGAACATTTCATTTTGATTAATATTTCATTTTGCTATTTTCTAACAGAGAAAATATTTATATATACATTTATAATTTGAAGACTCATTTCTACCCAGAGCTGCGTGTGCGTACACGATTTTCTTCTCTAAGTCGGTTCTCATTTCTATAGTCAATATTCTTCCCCATAGCCCATCCCTTCAACGTACCGAATGGTCCATTAAAATCTGAAGACTTTGAATTTAAAACTTCAACAAGGTATTATTTATTCATTCACAATAGACTAGTAACAAAATTAATACTCTAAATAGATGCTTGTCTGAGTTTTCTTAATCATTAATGTAGCTGCTTTTAGAGGCAATGATGGCTACCAGGCGGTGGTGGAAGGCCTGGCCCCCCGCTGCGGATGATGTCATCTGTCAAGGCTGACCGGAGATGGCTGATAGTGGCTTTGAGGGCCTTGGTGTTTGGATGAAAGATATTGCAGGCATTCTCCTCGACATGCATTCAAATGGTGTAGTCGAGGGGTTTGGCATCAGGGTTGTAGGGGGCCAAAAGTGAGAAGACTCATTCAAAAGAGTCTTGCGACGAATTACATGAGTTTTTTCATTGCTGTGTCGTCAGTGGCCTCTCCATCATCACAAAGCACCTTCCACACACTTATTTGATAGCTGTGTGGAAAGTATGTTGTGAAACCACGAGGTGTATTTCATGGGGTTATGGACTTGAGGAGATTGGCCTGACTCCTACCGGTCCAGTTTGGCATTTTAAATAGATCCCTTCATCTTTTTTAACGTTCTAGACTAGCTAACGGTGTAGAAGGTTTTCCTAGAGACCTTCAACTGCTTGGAGTGCGTGAATAGAAATTCGTGGATCACGTTCAAGTGTAATTTTTTCGATTTGTACGGAAGCTGGAGAGGTCCAGTTTGTTTTGTTTTCTAACTAATTGCTTATGCTTTAATTTATCGAAATTAGAAAATAATTTCAATCACTCTGTATTTAATATTTCGTTTTTGAATTTTTTTATTTTTGAATAGCTCTGGATTTTTGAAATGTTTTTGGAAAAATTTAATATTTAAAACTTCATTTTGGAACTTTTTTTCAAAAATATTAACATTTGAAACTTCAATTTTGAAATTTTTTCAATAAAACTTAATATTAGAAGCTTAACTTTTGAAATTTTTTTCAATGAAAATTAATATTTTAAACTTCTTTTTTGAATTTTTTTTCAAAAAATTTTCCCGATAGAAATATTTTTCTGTGAATAAATATAGATATTTTTTGCCTAAAAAAATTAACATAAGAAGTTTTTTTCCCAAAAATTTTTATATAATGACAAATTTTTTCTTAAAAAATAATTTTTGGTAAATAGCCACGGATTTTTGATTTTAAAAAAACAAACAAACATGAAATTAATACCTACTTATACCCAAATAAGCGATTTTAAATTCCTGAGGAGTAAAAATTAACGCCAGGGAATTGTCGACATTAATAGATTAATAATTATTTTATGTATGTAATCTTTCACAAAACCCAAGGACCCACTGGACCTACATGAAATATCCTCATAAATACATAAACACAATTCAAATATGTTTTACATATTCTATGAACAATGTTTTTACAATGTACATAGTCAGTTCTTAAAGTCCGGAAGTGATTTCATATTCTGAAACAGAGTTTAAATGATTAATAGTGAACCTTTGGACATATCATATTCGAAGTAATAAATTTCTTGTTTTTTAACATTAAGTATTACATATATGTTTGTAGGGAGGACGGGCACAGTTCTTAGTTTCTCGGACAACTGAAAAGCTATAGTCATATAATTTACATCCCAATTGTATAAAGGGTAGTCAAAATAAATTGGGAAATTCTTCAAAGGCTAATAATGAGCGAACCATATATATTTTATTATTTGAAACCCACATTTAATTAAATTCAGTTATTTATAATGATGTCCCCCTCTCTTGATAATTGTGATGAGACGATTAATTGGAATCGGAGAATCGTGTGTTTTTTCAGGAATCAGAATTGGGACCATAATGTTTAATGTGTGACACTGATTCTTATTTATTAATCGTAGTTACCAATGTACTATTTTTCTGAGTTATACCAAAAATAGGCCCCAAATTTAATATTTGAATTATAAATTTTTTTTTCCCAAAAATGTAATTATTGGTAAATAACTATTTTTTTCCCCAAAAAATGTGATTTTACGTATATAACTATTTTTTTTAAATTTTTCTTCTAAAAATTTAATATTTGATTTTTTTCCTCAATAATATTGTATTGAAAATTAACGTTCTTTTTCCAAAAATTTTTAATTTTTTTTGAGAAGAACTATTAATTTTTTTCCAAAAAATTTAACTTTTTACATTCTTTTTACAAAGATTTTTATTTTTTGTGAAGAGCTTTTTACAATTTTTTCCTGAAAATTTTAATTTGTTGAGAAATGTTGTAGATAGAAAAATAATTAAATATCAAATTATACATTTCAAATTTAATTTTTGAAATTTTTTTGTCAAAAAAATTAATTTTTCTAAATTTTTTAAAAAATTCAAAAAACCAACCTTTCCTAAAATATAACCTAGAGGATGCCCCTCATAGGAAAATTGTATTTTTAAACTATTATTTAAAATATTAAAGAATCGTAATTTTTGTCGGAATCAGGAATATTTACTAGAATTGCATTATAATGAGATTTTTTTTTGGGAATCGTACTATCCGGATTTGATAACCCCGACCACATCTTGCTGGAAGCTTTGGCAGGCCTTGTAGACCTCGTACGGATCTAGCATTGCCATTGTGGTGGTTATGAAGTAATCCTTTTTGTTGGGGGATTGTGGTAACTTTTTGGAATGACTGCATTAAGACTTTTAAATGGAAATTTTGTCTCTGGGGCAACACCCTTTTCTTTTATGTTATTTCTATATCTTTACTTTTAAATCATTTTTACGACACTTTCGCTTAGTGCTCCTGTTTGGTTTTTGTTTCCATATAATTATGATCATATGTACTGCATGTCTTCAATTTTAGTTGTTGTCTCAACTATATACTAACTTTTAACCCAATAATATTTTATCAGCTGGATTTTCGGTGTGATCAATGTGTAGTTTGTTGTATTTTTTTTGTTATCAATTCATATCCCTGTTGAGCTATTTAGATTAGAAGTCTGAAAAGGGAAATTACTGTAAGCAATAATGCTTGCATGCTTATGTTATATACATGTACTGTCTTGTAGGGAAAGAAATGCATTTCGACTTCAAAGAAATGAATAATTTAGTTATTTATTCGTCAAAAATATTATAAATTAAATAGTTTTGTAAAAAAACTATTCTCTAATACAGGGATTCTCAACCTTTTTTTTTAGTGTTGTACCACTTGTAAAGTATTTATTTAACCAAGTATTATCAATACAAAACATTTTTATTTTCAGTGAGGAGACCGTCTGCAGGATTATATCTTGGAGGAGGGTCTTTGTTTTTGGAATTTTTTTGAAAAAAAATTCCAAAAATCCACAGTTATTTAAAAATCCACAAAAACCTTTTTTAAAAAATAGGAAAAAACCTATTCTAAAATCCACAATTGTTTACAAAAAATTTAATTTCTTGGAGAAAAATTTAAAAATCCATAGCTATGCATAGTAAATTAAATTAAATTTTCCAGTAAAAAAAAAAATTCCTTAATTTGGGAGGCGACATCCCTTCAGCCACACCCTACGGACACCCCTGAGTTATGTATATTCTTTCAAAATGTCAATTACACCCATTTGAGAACCACTGGTCTAATATAATCTTTAAATATTCTCAGAACAAAACCATTAAAAAATAATTGGGAAACACCCCTGTTAGCTTGAGTAAATATCTTTTCTTAGAGTATCTATTTTCCACATGTAAGATTTAGCTTTTCCCTATAATACCAATGACGTCACTTTATCATTTCCCCTTTAAATGTATACAAATTTTTTTCCCGTTTGTAGAACTCACCTACATTCAGTTAAAATAGTTACTTTATGAAGGGTGTAATGGTAGTTTTAAAGTAATATTCAAGTATACTCAATGCCCCTAGTGGACAAAAATATAACTATGTAGTCACCTATATAATGAAAAATATTTTAATTTTGCTAATATATCATATATCTATATCACAGATATCGGAGAAACTTCTTAGAAATTAAAATATTTTGCAAGGATACTTTTAAAAAAAAGTGGAACATAAAGTTTCCTCTGTTCATTCATTACATTACGTACAAAATCCAAGATAAGATTTATTTTGATTAACAAAGCTTGTCAAGATTGTCTTCCATAATAGTCGTTCTATTTTTTTAAACGTTCATCTTGTTAACATTATTAAGCCGGGTTCAAATGAATGAATCCCTAATATCTAACACAAATATTTTGTATTCAATGAAATCATATTGGATCCAAAAATATTTGGATATTAGTTCATCTATAATATAAGTAAATTTAATCAAAATTTGCATAAAATTTGATCCTGGTTCCCAAATCTCCTGGGTGTTGGCTAAAATGAGATGAAACTACCATATTGAGAGGCCCACTAATTAAATATTGTCTTCAATTTTAATAGGAATGTAAATAATTTACAGAGGATAAAATTTATAAATAGTATAAACCGAACTACAGTTGGTACGATTGCTCGTGAATTCTGAGCTATCATTTTAAAGTTCCCACATAGACTGGTTTTGGCAATCCTCATTATCCGATCTAAGTGCTCATGTATTAGTATAGTACGATATTTATACCTCACGACATTCATATCAGAATGAACAGACTCACAGAACCATTTTGATTCGAAAATTACTCAAACATAAAGAGCCATATTTTTTAGGAGAGTCGTTGAAAAGTTCGTGCAAAGTCCGAGAAATGGCACCACTGGCGCGTATTGAGGCTGTGTTTAGTTAGTAGCATCTCTTAGAAGAACACATACCAACTTTTAGCTTGATCAGTCTATTTATTTTTGTTTGGCATTTCTTTGAATCGAGTAAGTTGACTGATTTATAAAAAAAGGACAATAAAAAATTTCGTGTGTTGATTAATCATTACTTGAATTTTCACGGTCAATATCAAATCAACGTGCGTGCCGGAATTAGCCCGTGTGTCGCTTGTTGAGACTCCTTAGTCTAATTCAACTGTGTTCGGAGTAATTGAGTTAAAAACATAATGTGTTCAAACTCTTCCGGTCTCCTCTACACCTTATATTATGAATACGTAGTTGTTTAGGAAGAAGAAGTAGCTGTCAAAGTTAAAATAGAACAGAGTGAGAGAAAGGGAGATCTGTCATATCATAGTATATACATTCATATGTACTTGTCATGTAGATCTCCATAAATTTTTAAAATATAATATTTTTCAAATGAGTAAAGTTAACTTTTAACAAAACGCAATCACTTTCAATCATTTCTGTCAATCTAGGGATTCCTTCTAAGGAATCAAAAACAAAAAGGTTGGATAGAAACTCATTCATCCGATCAGGGGCGTTACTAGCTTTCATCGTTTGAGGGGAGGGGGCTTACCCCCAAAAGTTATCAATCCATTATCCATATCGATATTTTAAATCCGGAAAAAAGTTTGGACCTCAATATCTTGGCAACCTGATATCCAAGCTTATGAAAGGGTGCTTATCAGATTCAGACCACAACACAAAATAAGAAAAAAACAAAATCTTTGAAATGTCCTCCGAATAGGACGAAGTTTATTATATTACATGATGGTATTGCTCCGTGCCGGACGCCCACACAAGGACGCAAATAACTCCATAGTTAAATATGCTAGATAACATAAATTGATGTTAATAGTTCCAATGTCATCCTGGGATTTTAAATTGGTGCGGTTTGTCTAAGTTGGGTTATTGGAACCAGATTTATTCATGAAAAACATCCACATTTTAAGAACTTTAGGTTATGGGCAAATGAAATGTGACCTACTAGCTACTCGTATGGCGTGTCGTGGAGAAAGAGTTCAATAAATGTGCACATACCAGGTGGTTCATTGATTTCTGAACAATTACTCATTCAATAATTAATGAAGGTTGAGTGATTGAAATTAATTCCTATTTCGAACTATTAAAGATTAAACAATTAAAACAAATCTGAGCTCTTTAGCTTACGTACCAGTCCAGAAAATGACACTTGAACGTAATTGACGAATTTCTTTCGTCTCACTCCATGCAGTTGGGCGTCTCCAAGACCACTGTATACGCTGTCGGAAAGTCCAAAACGTTGAAGATGGCAAATGACTTTGTCAAAGTGACAAAATGTGATGGTGCCCCAAGCCACAAGAGAAAGGAGTCCCAAAAGTGATAATCTGAGAATCTCTAGGATTTCTGGTGAGCATCAATGTTGCCTTTATCCTCACTAGAAAATGGAATGTAAGACGTCGTGTAGAACAAGGTCATGTTCTACTCCTTACATGAATGTGGATGCCCTCAAAGCTGCTGAAGAGATGCCATATGTATGCCTATGTTCTCTGCAAGACTTTCAAGCGTTGTGTGGAGTCTATGTTTGCTCCTGGAGGGTTACATTTCGAACAGAAAATATAGTTTATAAATTTAAAAAAAAGTGAAGGAGATATTTTTTTCAAATAATGTACTTTTCAATGTACTTGGGTCAAGTGTAATAATTTTTCTGTAGTAAAAATAGATTCTCTTAGAGTTGCCTTCAATTATGATGCAATTTATGACGTCAGTGATATAAAGTGAAAAGTTGTTTCACTACTTTATTTTACAAATAATTTATTCTTTATTGTATATACATAATAGATTGTAGTCAATTTCAATTTCAAGGCATTGATTCCAATATTTTATACAAAAAAATAAATAAGATATGTATGAAAAATATGGGTTTGTGACAATTTATAAATGAAAGCCTAACTATACATATATATATATATATAAAGAATTGAGCAACATCGTGGAGCGAATGTCAATAAAATAAATATATATTAGATGAAAAATGATTTAGTTTATTGGGATAATCAATCTTAATTTAAAAGAATTATTAGTTAAAAGGAAGAAAATGATGATCCAAAAATAAAAATGAAAAAACTCTTTGCGTGTAGCTTATTTATACTTTAAGTATGTCATTTTATAAAGAGAAAAATTATACATAGGGAAGGCTGGGGGTGTTGCAACACTTTTTTTTTGGGGTCCATTACTCAGAATTGGTTACTCTTACAGTTTTAACACCAGATACCTATTTAGAGTGAGGACAGAAAACTTGGAGTGACAATGAATTATAATTGTATCACCGTAATTTTTAATTATGAAATCGCATTACGCAATCAAACGAGAGCTTAAATAAAAATAAACATGTTTTTTTATTTAGCCCATGTCTATAAGTGTAAAGATGTCGTAGCATCAATAAAAATGGCAATAGGTGTAGATCTCCTTTGCGACGCAGTCAGTGGTAATAAGGCTGCAAGGACCATTGCCAACTACATACAGACTACCTCAAAATTTAGAAGATCACGAACAGCCCAACACAGCCAATCAGAACCAAAACCTATTCAAAAACAATATGGCTGACTTCTATCCTGCCTCTATGTGGCCTTCCTCCAGCCCTGACCTCAAACTCCTAGACTTTGCAGTTTAGAGTGTCTTGGAGAAAAGGGCTTATCACACATAACATCCAAATTTGGATTCACTCTGAGCTGCCCTCATGACAGCTTGATAAACCATAGACATCGATACCTTCAAAAGCTTCAAATCTGTTTGCCGGCATGCCAGGGCATTTATTGCTTGTTGAGGAGGACAATCGAACAATATATTAGGGTAATATCAAGCTTAATATAAATACTAGGTTATACCATAACGCGTGTACGACTGATGTTGGACTTCGACGACGCTTTTAATGTTGACGTCATAGTAGATGAGGGGTGGCGTGTTTTGTCAAAATCTGTTTTTCTTGCCCAGTAGTCGGTATGATACATTAAATTGAAAATTCTAGCAAAAGTGACATCATAGACCTTGAGTAGTTGTGTGTTTTGTCAAAATCTGCCTGTCTTGCCCAGCAGTCAGTACAATACATCAGATTGAAAATTCTAGAGAGCCCCATTAGTTGATGGTCTAACCATGTATTTCTATTATCCTTCAGTATTTACACTTATCACAAATTGATAAGGAGTTGGTCCTTTCTTGATTCCATGAAAATCACGTTTTTCATAATATATTCAAGCTACTGCTTGAGTACTAAGTCTGAATATATCTGCTTTTATTTGCATATATTTAACTTTATATTAGTCAATAGTTTTTCCACAAATTGCATTTAAATGTGACTCTTCAAATGAAGCATCTGTCTTGTAAAAAAGGATGGGTTTAACCAATGTTGCCAGTCTAGCTGATTTCCAGCAAGATCTATCTGATTTTTGACTTGTATAGCTGGAAAAAATATTACCTATCTGATGGTTGGAAATCCTAGTTAATTTTTGCAATAGTTTAGCAGATTTATTTTCTGATTTTTGGTCTACAGTTAACCAAAAGAAGACGTTTCTGCATTAATGCATATTCCCGGTGTATGTTATTCAGCACAGTTGGCTATTTCGCACGCAAGTTCTGATCCAATGACCAGGAATCTTTCAGGACTTTTCATCTGTTTTTTGCTGGAACTAGGGAATTTTTAGGCGGTTTTAGGAGAACCTCTAGATGAGGTTGTTTAAACTCATCTGGTAATACTGGGTTTAACATTTAAAAATTAGATCTATAATATATAAGATAATTAAATCATTTTTTTTTTTTACAAAACTCCCATCCTTAAAATTTCACGAGAGTTTGCAAGATTATATTTGGGTAAGGGGGGTGTTAATTTGAAAAAAAAAAAAAATCACCACATTTTTTCATCCAAACGAAAATATATTATAGTACACAACAAAAATTTATTGATCGTGAAAGGGAGGGAGAGTAACGCTGTCTAAGTGCACGTGGTTGCCCATGCTCATGTTCTCCACTGCCAACTCCAGCCTGGACCGGAACTTGCTGCATGACTTGGCGAGGAAGCTCTAGTCGAGGTTGGCTCAGGCATTCTTGAGGGCAGACTTCAGCTGGCCCATGGACTTGTATTGGACTCCCCACAGCATCCCCTATAAACGCCCAAACACTGCGAAGTCAACCGACGAACAATCAGGCCAAGAATTCCCATCGAAGAAGGCTGGAGTCTCTATCTGAAGGAACTCTTGGGCTAGTGTGGCAGCTGCCACCACCACTTTTCCCTGTAAGTAGCCCTGGCTCAAAGAAACACTTTTTCCTTCAAGTATTGGCAGTACGTCTTGAAGTTAAGCCTCTCGTGGTCCTCCAAGAAGATGACATCACATTTCTGACCGGTGGATGCAACAACCATCAGGACCTGGAGGTTGGTGAATTGCCATTCCTTACCCATATGCACCAAGTCCTCATCCCTGGTACTGAGAGCCTCCTCCAGATAAAATCCGGTGTCGTTATCCACCATCTCGCCTAGGCTGAAGGGCGTCTCATCACTGAACAAAACGACGACATTGGTTGGCTTTTTCTTAAGCTTGTTGAGAAGAATCTTCGACCTTGCGAGGCGTTTCTCCTTGTCTACAGGCTTGAGGGCTTGACGAGGAGTTCTCTTGTAGACCTTAAAGCCAAGATCTTTCTTAACTAGCCGGTCCATGTTCCTTCTGCTGACGTTGAACTCCTTCGTGAGGCCGCTGACGGTGACCTTGCCTCTCATGTCCTCGACATACTTTTCCACGGCAGCAACCATTTCGTCCGACCTTCGAGGCCTTGACTTAGATCTTGTGGTAGCCTCAGGAGTCCCATTGGCTACCACGTTGTAAACAGTGGTGCGGCTGCAGTTCAGAACCTTGGCAATTTCAGTGGGAGCTTTTCCCCGCGCAGAAAGTTCCAAAATTGCGACTCGACGTCTCTCCATATTATCGGCTGTTGTTTCACTGTTGCTATTTAAATTTTGCTGGAGTTTTGTTTATAACTAGTCAAGACCCTTGCCTCGAAATATAAAACGGTTTCAACTCAATAAAATCACGAATATGTGCATGGCGTAAAATTTAATGGAGTGTTCAGTTTTAGACGCACACGCCTGTATTGGGGGAATATGATGGTTGATTGATTGTATTTATTACTTCTTTGGCTTTGATTTCGAGCAATGGTGTATTATAGTTGTGCAAAATCTAAATGTGGTTCTTCCATAATTCTTGCCGTTTTTAATGAATTTTCTCACGCAAACGCCTTAGTACGCCCAAATAATTCTCTTTATTGAGCGTTTGTCCTTTTAGAAATAATTCATGATGCACCAGACTGCGGATATCTAGGAAAACAATGAATATCACCGTCACTTGTGAGCGACTATATCACGGCATTACTTGAATGCTTTGTACCACTCATATGCACGGGTCTTTGATAAAACTGATTCACGAAAAGCTTATTCTAACATTTTTAACGCGTCTTCAGATGAAATTTCGTAGGGATGTTTAGTAAAATTTTTGCATGTTTGAGTTTAACTATCTTGTATTAATTGAACCAGTTTTAAATTATGGTTACAACTGTCTTTAGTCTCCCCTACAATTGATGTAGGAGGCCAAATTTATGTAGATTGATGCATATTCATTGTTATGGATATAAAAAAAAATGTAACCAAATATGCTTTGATGATGAGGTTGTTACTCAATATGATTGACATCTTCTAACAAAGAAGGAGTGGAAAAATCAAACTCTGCAAATATTAATAGGCATACTTATTACACAGGGGAACACTCATTTTGTACAAATGAATTCAAGACACAAATGGAGTTTATCTTTGGGCGCCGATTCACGAACTGATCTCAGTTTTTCTCTCAGTCATCTGAATCCTGAAAATATCTGGGATTATAGTATTTTGGGATTTATTTGTATGAATAGCTTTGGATGTTTGAATTTTTTTTCCAAAATATGTAATATTTGAAATTTTTTTTAAAAATATTGAATTTTTTGAGAACAATTGTGATTTTTTGAAATTTAAAAAAAAAATTCAATTTTTTTTTGAATAAATATTGATTTTTGAACCTTTTTTTTTTTTCAAAATTAAGATATTTGAAATGTTTTTTCAAAATTAAGATATTTGAAACTTTTTTTTTTCAAAATTAAGATATTTGAAATGTTTTTTCAAAATTAAGATATTTGAAATGTTTTTTCAAAATTAAGATATTTGAAATGTTTTTCAAAATTAAGATATTTGAAATGTTTTTTCAAAATTAATTGAATTTTGAAATGTTTTTTTTAAGATATTTGAAATGGCTTTGATATTTGAAATTTTTTTCAAAATTAAGATATTTGAAATGTTTTTTCAAAATTAAGATATTTGAAATGTTTTTTCCAAATAATTGAATTTTTCAGTATTTGAAATTTTTTTTCAAAATGTAATATTTGAAATTTTTTTCAAAAATATTTAATTTTTTGAGAACAATTGTGATTTTTTGAAATTAAAAAAAAAAAAATTAATTATTTGTGAATAAATATTGATTTTTGAACTTTTTTTTACAAAATTAAGATATTTGAAATGTTTTTTCCAAATAATTGAATTTTTGATTTTTTTTTGTGAATGCCTTTGGATGTTTGAATTTTTATATACAATATATTTTGTATATAATATACAAACTCATACTACGAGAGACGATAACTTTGATGGCATTTTACCTATATTAAGATCGTATTTTAGAACTTTGAATGGTATTATTTGTTGATTATTATTTTATTGTCATGAAGCTATCGACTGTTTTATTTCCTAAATTATTATATTACTGTAATCTGTATTAGAAAATTGTCGAGTTAAACCTCCGGAGTGATATATAACTCTTTTTTGTCCATAACTTTTTTGATTTTGAATAAATAAAATATAGAAAACGTCCTAATTCGTAAAGTTGTTTTTTAAGACATCAGTCACTTTTTGATTCATAACTCAACCCCTGATCTAGTGTCATTGAGCTCATATTTTTTGATATTTTGGGCATTGAACAAGTCCACCTAATATGACCAATCTGAAAATCAACACACGTCGTCTTAGCCTAACCAGCTTCAAATGAGGCACCCATTTAAAGTTTCAGCTTCCTAGGCTCAACGGTGTGTCACCCATAATGGACACACACACAAGCACTACTGTATTTATAAAAATATGGCCCCCCACTCCAATTTTGTAGTTTCCTACAGCCACATCAATTCAGATAGAAGGACTCAAAAGAGGGATTAAACATATTGACCATGGATTATTTTCTATTTTCTACAAAATGATATGTTTTTGACGAAGACTTATACCTAGAAGTGAAGAGTCGAATTACGGGTCCAAATCAGGGATTAACTCAAGTAGTTACTTCTTCAATCAGATCCTATTTCATATTTTTATTTTATAATCCACTGGGAGTCCATTAATGAATATACAAAAATATAAATGTACAAAAGAAAAAAAACAGTAAAAAAACTGCAAACGAATAAAAGAGTCATTCAAAAAAGTTTATTTTTTTACATTTTTTTTATTAAATTAATTAATCGTGATCTATACATCAAGTTTTATCCTTCTCATTGTCATATCAAATGTGATCCAGTATCTTAAATTACGTTTAAGAGTAATTTCACTATTCCAAATTGCTCGAAATCTATTACTAATAGAATATTAATCTATTCACATTATGATTAAAATTTGAGATATATATATATATTTGTTAGCTGATGATTTGTTGAATAATACTCACTGATATAGTGTTTGAATTTGGATCAAACCGATACTTTAATTGTATCTCACAACCTTTCTTCTAAAAAGAAGGTTAAAAAGGGCTAAAATCGCTTGTAAGTTAGCCAATTCTTCCCGCCTATGAAATGATAATTCATTATATCTTGGGAATTGCTCAGAACTAATTCAAATTTAACCAATCCAGTCCAGACTCGAGTCTCATTTAAAAAACTCAAATTTACCTCTAAACTTTATAGGCTATGACATTAAACCTACTTATTTATTCAGTTCAGTCTAATCTTAGGACAGGTTGTATCAGTCGTTGGGACCAGTCCTTAAGACTGCCAGTCTTGTGGACTGGCAGTACTAGAACTGATTAAAAAAGGAAACAAAAGTGTCTGATGTAATCACAGAACGAATTTTATAAGTTTTCGAACTGAAATTCAGGACTTAACTGAATCTGACTGGAACTGAACTGGACGTACCTTTAGTATTCTGTCCTAAATAAGGACCTACACAACCGTACTTCTAATTATAACCAAATGAACTCGCCCTTGACTAGGATTGGAAAACAGGGAACAGAATACAGCTTTACCATATGGTTTTAATTCAAAATAAAGTCTATATTCATATTGTTTCGAGTCAAGTCTGAATCCATTAAAAGTCATTTTTCCCCAGCAGCCGTTTTTTGCGAGAAGCAGAATGATCATATGCATATATTGAATTTGAAGTTTGACCTTTTTTGCAAAGACTATAGTTTAAAAACTTCCCATCATTTAAAGAAGTTACTAGTTATCGGTATTGAAATCGGGACTAACCTGTCAAAACACTTGCAAACCCTTTTATTCATATGCCGATGTCTAACTGTAAGTATATTGAACAATTGCTTCGATTATACTACGTATAATTTAGTGATTGAACCAAATAACAGACGGGCAAATTCTAAAGATTGAGTGCAAAATAAGTGTCATTCATTCCTCCCGTTAATTCCGCCTAAATGGGGGAAAAATTGAACAACTAACCGAAAAAGTCTTGAAACATCGTTCAATTACATATCAATTTTTAAAAAAATTTTTTTAATTGATTTCCTTGAACCAAAGATCAAATCAAATGGGAAAAAGATTACCGCGTGATCGACTTATTTCCAAATTTAAATAGGTACATAAATGTATTTATTTGTCCACTAATGGCGATTTTTATAAATAACTCCGCAACGTCTTTGAACCCACAAGGTGAATTATGAGAAAATTGTAAACATTACGAGAAAATGATGAAATTAAGTCACTTTTCATACCTCAAAAAGTGAAAAGGATCATGAGCTTATTAAACATTTTATAGTATCTACAAGGTGGTGTGACAGTACTTGGCTTGTTGTTAATTATTTTTTTAAAAAAAAAAAAATAGCACATGTTGAGAGCAATTTTCACAATGGCCTCTATGTGAGTCACACACCACTAAATTTTGATTAAATGATATTATTGTGGTAGTTGTATTATTTTGCTGCAAGACAGCGTTGCTCTCTGTTGTTTTGTTTACAAGCTAATATAAGTAAACAAGGATCATGCCCATTCAGCGGAATTTACTCTTTATAATATAAATATTAATGATATTTACTAACAAAGTGTGCAAGAACACCATGTCATTTATTGAAACGATCGTGAATAATATGAGAATAATTAAATGATTGTCAATCCTCGAAGTGATTTCCCCCAACTCATGTCATTCACAAATTGAGATACAACATTCAATATACTATTAAAATATAGTCTTGCATAAATCTATTGTCCTCGTCAATTTGACAAGTCAACAAGAAAAATTGATTCATGTACTTGGTGAGCAATATTCAAGTAGATGCATGAACGGATATTGTAGATATGTGGACCGTCAACATAATAGGAAACTGGTATGATTATTCTAGAAAATCGAGTGTAGGTTACATATGTGAATAGGTATCGTCAATTTGTATCAACCTATTATCCTTTTTAACTCTTTGTGAGTGCCGCAAAAACACTTAAAGTATCCAAAATTGATTCTCAAAACAAAACAAAAATGATAAATTGAACCACGTAAATCAAATAAGTATTCTTACCTATAGCTACAAATCTAGGGTACTTTACCAACAAATTCGAAAAGTATGGTTATAACTCACTCAAAAATGTCAATCAAATATTTGGTTGTATTATATTAGACTGTATGAAAATGACAAAAGTTCATTATTTGTTAGAAAAATTGATTTTTTATTTTGTTACTTTAAAGTTGAATCAAGATACAGGATTTAAAAAAAAAAAAAGTTATTTAGATTAGTAGTATGTCCTTCATCAAGATCACTATCCAACAAAAGCACCCTTTTTTATTACACAAGAACAGCATATGCTTAAATTTGTAAAGATTGATCTCCTGATTCCAAATATGGTCTTATTTTTTCTCTCATAGCCTTGTGGCCTTCAGAAAAAGGCCAAACATTTTTTTGTTTTTTTGACTATTTTTAAGGTTCAAAACTTTTTAAGCCCTCAGTGTTGAAGATCGAGATTAATTATGCTTATACATTTTAAAGCTGAATGTAAAAAAATTCTAAAACCATTTTTGAAATGTCTGCACCATACTTTTAACTCGAGTTATCTTTGTTTAAAGTGGAAAATAGGTGCTTTTTGTCCAGAGGCTCAAAGCTTCAAGACGAATAAATTTAAAAAGCTTAAAACTATTGCATTTGATAGCTGAATGTATGAACTTTAATTTAAAAAAAAAAAGTCTCTTCAAAAATACTCTATATTGTTGTAAATTTAAGATAAGGCCATGACAATATTTCAAGAAAAAACCTCATTTTTTAATTGATTTCATAACAAAAGTCCATAAACATTCGTATGTCCCGATTACAAGAGATATAAACAAAGAGAGATAAAAAAAGAAATGATATAGAAACAAAGAGAGAGGAAAAGAAAAAGGATTTGCTCAGAGGACTCCCTTGAATGTCCGGTTTTCGGAGTTTTGGTTTTTTGATTTTCTTTTTGTTAGTTTACAGTTGAATCAAGATACAGGATTTTTGTACAAATAAAGTTATTTAGATAAACAGTATGTCCTTCATCAATATTTGATCAACATTGCTCTAACTTTCCTCACGTTAGAAGTATTTTAGTACTACCTATTTATCATTTTGGACTACAAAAAGAATATATATTTGCTGGTGACACTTTTAGGACTAACATTTTTATATCGTGAAGGAAATTAGAGTATTTTTTTTTTTTTCAAAATATTGTTTAAAGATGAGCTTCAAATCTACAGTCCTGAGTTTTATACAAATCCTATACCTCTATAATTTTAAAAGAACAAAATGAAAAGTCCTTTTTATTCGATATTTTACAGATTCTCAAATCAAAACCCTTTTACACAAAGGACATTTTTTGGACGATTTAAGGTTATTTTCTTGTGTAAATGAATAAATGGCAAGTCAAAAATATCCTACGCTACCAAATTCCCAACTTTTGTCATTGCAGCTCAGTCTAATGTATATGTTACAGGCAATGTAGAAAATTCCCACACAACCCTTCAGCCACGATGCATTATTGAATATTATAAGGGGTCCTTAATGCTTAAGGAAGGGGTGTTTAATGATCCACCTTTTGGACCAGCGTTTCACTTGCTAAACCCATGAGCCAATGTGTATTATAATATATTGTAGGGCGTCACTCATGCTCAAGAAAGTGGGGGGAGATGGTTTTTAACCCACCTATTGGACAAGTGGTTCACTTGCACAAACAGGGGCTGTATCATAGGATATTAAAAGGTGTCTTTGATTCTCAGGATAGCGGTGGAGATAGGTTTTGATTTCCCTGGGGGCCATCTGTCCACCTAGGGAACCTATTGGCCAAGGTATATTTTAGGGAATAAAATAGGGCCTTACTCAACAATTTCTAATCACACAATATTTTGATTGCCCGACTATAATATACATTTCAATGGAAATGCACAGGATTATCAAATTGCTTGCAAATAAATCGCATCATAATCAAATCTTTAAAGATCAAATTGCTTGCAATGAATTGTTTAACAATGTAATTACTCACAATAATTTTACTGACTATGTAAATGAATGTAAAATGACCACTCTATTGGAAATTTTATGGATTGACTGTCAATTTTGCAGATTGCCCGCTCAAACGAGGATTTTGAAAAATACCCGATTTTTCACTTTCCCTCATATATATGAAGTAAAAAAAAAATGGTATGGGACTTTTTGCTTTACGTAATTCATCTTCAAGATTGTTTTTATATGTCTGTACAACAAATGTTGTTTGATTACTGAGAAGGAGGAAACTTTGATGCATTTTCTTATGAGAAATAGATATTTTCCTTTGGTTTACCCTCAATATCAGAGAGAGAAAGGGAGTCATTTCTGTAATTAAAAATCAATTCCGATCCATTCTCAAACCACATCAAAAGAATGTTTAATAGCAGATTTAAGGACATGTTTATTGAGCAAATGTTGTGTCTTTTAAGAAATAATGAAGGACTTGTGGCTTTTGGATAAGTGCTGTAATTACAAAACAAAACAAAATCAATATGTATGTTAGCAAACCTTTATTTTATTCGAATTATACAGCTATAGCTAGTATCTACGTATGTGCCTAGCTATAGCTGTACTATTGTATGCATACAGGGTGCGGTAGGAAATTTCTGCACTGTTTCATTTGATTCTAGCATTCCCTAAGGGCTGAAAAAAAACAAGATACAATCCGCTAACAAGTTAGCTTCACCCTCAAATTTAGATTTCTTGGAATCAGACGGAAAATGAGGTTCTCTTACCCAAGAAGACTGAAAAGTCTTCTTGGGTAAGAGAACGGCTTCACAGTATGCTAGTTCAAAACACGTGACTCATCTTGAGAAAACTGAAATTTTCACATACAAGAAGATCTTGACTAATCTGCCAAAATCAGGAATTCATTGCAATGCCAAAGGATAAGGTTAAAGGGATCTTTACAAAAAATTATCTAGCTGCTCATGTTATTTGTCTGATGACGAGAGGAAAGAGGGAGGCTACTTCAAGGCTTTGAGATGGACACTCCTACTAAGGCTGATGGCTAATTACCCTTAGGGAAGTTATATTACTTTCAAAGTAGGCAAAAGTTGTACTAGCATCTAATTATAACTTTATACCCGTTATTTTTAATAACAAGTTTTCATTACAGAAAGAAACGACAGCTGAAACCAAAATAATCAAGCTTTATTTATCCTTTGTCTCTATGTGTAAAAAAAATCGGAGCAACAATAAAAATAAGGTACGCGTGTGCGATCTACTCCGGGCCGGCGTTAGTACTGAGAAGGCTGCAGAGACCGTTGCCATTTCCATCCGGACTGCCTACAACATCAGGAAGTACATTACACCCCCATACCACAAAGAATAACCATAAATGATCTGGCAACAATATGGCTGACCTCTGGACTGCCTTTATGTGGACATCTTCCTACCTTGACCTCACCCTTTAGACTTTGTAATTGAAGGTGTATTGGAAAATAATATTAACCACTCTTCTGATCCAAATTTGGATGAACCTTTATTTTCAAGAGCTTCAAAACTGATTGCCGGCGTGTCGAGCCTGTTAATGTTTGTAAAGGACAACAAATTGAATATGAAAATAAGTAAATTTGGTATTCAAACATATTGCAAATGAGTATTGAGTTGTTTTTGCTTGGTTCCATAAAAATCAGGTTTTTATACTACTGCAACTATTGGCTCCCAACCCTGTATGGATCAGCCATACATGCCCCAAGCCCCAAAAAGTGTTGCCTGGAAAACTTTACCTCTTTCTAATGAAAATATTTTGGTACTATCTTCATCTGATTGCAATCCTCTGAACTACAGCTTGTGAATCGTTACGAGTGTCAAGGATATTAAGATATCTCCTTACAATGATATGGACATGATGAAAGCCGGCATCATGGAGCAATAAAACTAGATTCACAATGAATATGTCAAGAAGACCCGCAGATGAGGTTTTGCAAAACTTTGACTCATTCTAGGAAAATCTTTCTAGCACCATCATCATCTGATCTCAGTCCTGTAGAATAATATGGATGGAGTATTTTGTAAGCCAGGGTTGTTAAGACTCTTTCAGTGCAAATATGTGGATAGGTTGAAGTATTTTATTTCTTTTTTATGCACACTGTTTTTAGAATTTAAAAAAAACAACTTCACCTGCACCCTGTATACGACTGTCTGTTATTTTCACAAAGGAAATGACTATGAAATTGATTTTATAGAGACATTAATCTGAAAATAATTATTAATGTTCATTCAAAGAGTCTCACCGGGGATCATGAGCAGTGCCTCTTCCTTGATTGCTACTCATTGCAATCAACAGTCATAACATCAATTACCACTCCTTAGTACAAAGGTAATTGCACATGTAGACACCTTTTCATTGTGAAATGAGGTTTTTCATCATCGGAAACATTTTGGTGCATTAAGTAATACAGGCACCTTCGTCTCAAATGCAACACTTTTTGAAAATTACAAAATTCCTAATTTTCAAAAATATCATGTTATTGACATTCTCTGAATGACCAATTCCAGCTAGGTAAAGAACTTTGCATAACTGTTCTTCGCAAAGCTTGCCTCTACGTTGGCTAAAACAGTTATGATGGCGGACTTTAGTCGGTTAATTGTTCTGTATCGGACTCCCGAAAGCTTCCCCCTGTGATGCCCTAAAAACAACTAAAGTCCAGTGGTAACACTTTCTGCTTTGGGGAGGCCAAGAGTCTTGCTTTTGACCGCTTGTTGATTTTGAAAGACAGAGACGAGACCAATACCCTCAACATTTGTATCAAAACACAGGCTGATCCTTAGAACTGCGCCATTCGTATTTATGTTCTCATCTTAATAAAATTTAGTTTGAGTTGAGTCATTTTTTGGGAAATAAAATCTGGTTAATGCTTGATAGAATAGAAAAATTCTGAAAATTTAATGATTATGTACAAAAAAGTATTGGATTTTTCCCTAATAGGATAATTGCAGAAGACGCCATTTTGAGAATGCCCGGTACTTTAGCCTATAACTATTTTTCCTCAGGACATTTTGCATCAAGGACATTTTCCCTTAAAATATAAACAAATGAACTTTATAAGTCGTTATTGTTTATTTTTGGTTAAAATAGATATTACCTTTGATTTTTTAAATCAAAATAGGTATTACAATAAAACGCGTTTAATGGTTGTTTTCTGTTGAACTAATGATTGAACTACGCCCTTTCAACGTATTAGACTTGTTCGTCGATCCATGAGTCTTTTCTAACATGAATAATCCTTCATGTCTATTGATAGTTCATCACAGAATAATGATATGCACTCCATCCGTTGGAATCGTTTACTTTTCTAGTAATACTAATTTGAATAACTATTTTGTTTCTTGTTCGAACTCATACACATAGTCATATTTAAAGGAGCAACATCAAAAGTCCAAGAAACGACGTCCATCCTCATGTTCAGATTATTACCGTTCATCCTAGCAAGCACAGCCTTCCTCCTCTTCCACCTCTTCGAGGAAGGAGGAGGCTGCACGCTCCTCAAATAGCAGGAGAACGGCGAAATTGAACGTTTGGTAGAGATTGAGCCACAAAAACGGCGTAAAGAACAATAAGAAAAAAATAATTATGAGGAAGTGAATCGACGTATTGACGTATTAGTTTGAAAAAGAGGGAAATACGAATTAGAAAGACGCAAGGATTATATCGAGGCTGAAGTCTTTGAAAGGGTGTAAGAAGCAAAAAAAAAAAAGAAGTTATCAAGCAGCAAATGTTGAAGGAAATGGAAAGACAAGAACATGAGTAGCTGGAAGAATCAAAACGACGAAAGGAAAAAGAAAAGATCCGTTGATAATCAAAAGAAAATTGCAGAAGAAAGGTTAAAAATAATTGAATATCAAATGAAAATAGAAAAAGTCAAAAATCAAAAGTTAAGACGTAAAGAAGAAAAATGAATGAGGAAAGGCCAAAAAATAAAAAAGACTGTGTAAAGAAAATGCTTGTCTAAATTTACCTTTTGGGTTTATACGCGCAAAGATAACTCTTAATAATTTTTTTGTTACAGCTTTTAAAATGTTCCTAGTCAAATTATTTGATTTCCGTCACTTTTAAGTTACGGGATATTATTTCGTAGCATTGGTCTTTACATAAACATTTCGATCCTCTAATCTAACTCCCCCGTATGTGACCCACATTTTCAGCCGTAGTTAACCAACTGGGGTTAACCGTCAAAGCAAATAGTAAGCGAGTTTTAGTACATGATATGTTCGTCAACAATATATACATTTTCAGAACAGCCTAAATATTAAACATTTTTCAAATTGTCCGGGTTACTGTGATCATATTTTCTACAACTCTATATACGCCTGCTTGAACTCATTGTCTTTTTTCTACAGGCTGCTTACATCTCATCGAATCAAATGCCATGACAGTTGGGCTTATATTTATTACATAGAATACTTTTTTTTAGCATACCGGGTTATCATATTTTCGTCAACTCTACTCATTTGCAATAGTAGAGATACAATTATTGTAAAATATTGATATGAAATCCGTCAATTTGTGCATACTATATTTATTAAATAATAAAAAGATCTATTGACTGACTTCTTTTCACATCCTATACATATAAAAAATAACTTGATGGAGTAGTAGAAGAATATTTTTTTATGAGTCTATTCAAAAAAAATTAAATATATGTATTTAAAGAATGTCAAAATCTGTATTTATATTTAATATTATTAATAGTCATACTTTCAATAATAATAAAGAAACTATCAAAGATTATATTTAGAGAGAATCCATTTATAATGATGGAATTTTAATCATTTCAAAATATATAAATTATACGTCATTTTTGAAATGATGTTTTTAAATATTTATTTTCCTTCTTTTTCTTTCCTTCCTCGTTCTTTTTCTCTCTTTTATACATACTGGGTGCGAAAGGGAATTTGTCCGCAATTTAATCACTTAAAAAAATAATAGGGTATGAGCAAACTAAAAAAATATTATCCGCTAGGTGGGGTGGCAGTATGTAGCTTGTTGTTTTAAAATGAAATAATTTTTACAGCACCCTCTATGCCAATACCATTCACATACATTTTATGATATAATAGTATGATTATTCAGGAAGTTGCATTATTTTGCCACAAGAGAGCGCCACTATTGCTGTGTTTACAAAATAATATAAGTTAACAACGCTCAAACCCCATGGTAATATATCCATATAAATACAATGTAAGTACAGAGAACCTCTTAGACCAGGTCCCTATTTTTAGTATGGTGACATTCTTGAAGCTGATGCACGTGGGACCAGTATTGACTCTGTATTTTTTATTGAGGAACTCTTTAGGCAAAAAATGTTCATCGATGTATTCATGACCAGCATCATCACTCAGTATGACCGACCACCCTAGGAAACAATCATATTGTTTTAACAGAAGAACAAAGCATATTTCGCAGGTTTCTAGATGTATTCTTGGGTCATTTGGTTTCATTACTCCATGATGCCGGTCTTCAACTCGTCATACTGGTTATAGATGATTGTGGAACAAGGTCTTAACAACCTTTCCCTCCAAAACGCCCCATAAACTGGAGTAGACTTCCTTCCAGAAAAGGATGGCACAAGAAGGTCTTGCCCAAAAAAGAAGCAAATTTTTCAGAAACTTCTTCTGCAGGTATTCTGGAAGTGTTCTTTGGACATTTTGCTGATTTGCTCCATGTTGTAGGCATTAAACTCTTCCACACGATTGTGACAAGATGTCTTATCAATCTTCAAAACCCTCCAAATACTGTAGTCCAGAGGTTTACGATCAGATAAAGACTTAGAAGGAGATAAAAAATTCCGAAACTTCTTCTGTGGGTCTTCTAGATATATTCCTGGGACATTTGGTTCAATTACTCAGTGATAAAGAGTTTTAACTATTGCAAAAATATATTTTAACAGCCTTGGCCTCCATAACCGACTGTGGAGTTATATAACTTATGCTAATAAACTTATTTATAATTATGGCTTACATTGAGTGTATTGTAATGCTTTTTTCCTAAATGGTTATAAATTATGGGTATTAAATGCTATTAATTTATGAAATTTGAAAGTTAACCCATTTATAAGTTACAAATTTCAACCGTGCTTTGTAGTCTATACAATCATAATTTGCAACATCTCTAAAGTCTAAATTATTATGATGCGTAGATTGTTGTCACTAGCCTTGCATGCCCATTAGTTAGTCTTCTAAATAGTAAATGTCAATGGAGTGAAATGTACCGTTGTAGTGAGAGATTGTGGGTATTGTCGTTCCTCGGTTACGAGTGCATACATTATGTTCATAAACTCTTGAGTGTATTTGCAATAAGTAGATTTCGATCCATTTCATTTGAAGTTCATCTTCTTATATTCAAAATATTTTCTGTTTTAACTACCTATAGCTTTAAATTAAATCTATATTTAAAGTCTCTAGAATCAAATTCATTTTATTTACTAGCTCCACATCCCTGCTCCAAAACGCTCCAAAAACTATTATAGTCCAGAGGACTGTGATCAGGTGAGAATGATGTTAGAAGGATCTGCCCAAAATATAAGTAAAGTTGGCCTGTGGAAGGTGTATGGGATGGAACCTCATTCCGAGTCCATACATAATTTATCTCAGATAATTGGCCTTCAAGCTCAGTAAGACTGTGCATCTCTAAACTCTTGTAGTAGTCATCTGATCATCTTCGTTCCATCAGCCCCTACGACTCCCAGAGATATGACATGAACAGCTAGATTTATTGTTTTGAAGGTCCCCTTAACCTCTTTGAATGGTCTTGTAATGCATTGGGCATTTTGGCAGTTTATGACTTGATCCACAGTAAACAACTTCTTTCCAGAGAAAATTTGACCTTCACATGAAAATACATTAGACTATTGTTCATTTGCGGTTCCATCACTTTTCTTCTGGTGACCAAATTATAAATTTTGGGATAAAATAAATGAATAATTAGTCGGCTGATTGTATTTTTGTCTCCAATAAAATAGAGTAGAAAAATTACCTTTCGCACTCTGTATATAAATAGGTTATTAAAGGAAGAACGAAGAAGTAGTATAGAAAATAAAAATAAAAATGTTACTTAATTTTGAATGACATTGTATATGACAATTTCTTTTTGAACGTTGACATTAATTTGATGAGAGTAACTTGGCATTTGAAATACATTATAAATACATATTTATGTACTATGAACTTCCTTTGTCACGTTCCTCAATTAAAGCAACTCCACAAAACCTATTTTAATTATCTTAACGTATATGTATACAATAATAGAATACCACATAATAAGATAAATTATTATTTAAAAAAAAGGAGGTGCAGATCTTAACTATTTTAACTTATCTACCTCAACAACTTGACTAAATAGGATAAATACTCGCTATAGCTTGTACCAAATATACAGGGTTTGGAAGCAAGACACGCATTGTTAACAAATGCTAATTTTGTTATTAAAATAGAGAGGTTTTGCCATTTTTCCCTGCATATTCCGAATCTCCTGTTCTTTTTGCATAAGTAAACAATATTAAACATTTCTCAAATATTTCATCATGAGTGAGCTAGAAGCAAAACGGAAAAGGATCACTGACCTTCAAGATGCCAAAATTGAGGTGGCAGCGATTATGGACAGGTGGCCAAGATGAAAAAGGATGGAAAATACCTCTCAAGAGGAAGTGGGACACACAACATGAAAAGGGACCCTGAGGCTCTGGGGACCTGAAGAAGAAGATCAAGAAGGACCCCACAAAATCCATGAATCGCCTCTCTAACGAGTTTGACGTGGACGACAGGACAATCAGGATGGCTGTGAAGGAGGCCTTGGGGGTGTCCTCTTACACAAGGATCTCACACCACCTGTTGACAGACACTCTGAAGGAAAGGAGACTGCAGAGGTGCAGGAAAGTTCGTGTGTGGATCAAGGAGAATGGATCCACAGTAAAAATTTTCTCTGACGAGAAAATTTTCACCGTGCACAACAACGGAGTAGCAAAACTGATTGAAGGTAAACTTGGGAGAAAAGTTTTCTACTTCTCTTGCAGACATCATATAAGTAGAAGAGCTGTGTTTAATTATTCTTGATAAGACACCTAGTCGAGGTATTCATTGGACCAAGCCCGGTGCAATTCATCCACCGGTTGTTTGGTAAAGAATATATATGTTATGAAAATGTTAATGTTTTCAAATGTACTCTAAAACGAAAAGGACACCATCATTAAACTAGAGAGAATGAATAGCCATTCAAGGCTTTATTTTATACAAGGCACTGGATAACTGCAAAATCTTGCAACTTCTGTTCCATGCTTTAATATATTTGTTCTCCAAAAAGCCCTATTGAGAGGGATGTAGAAACAATTTATTAATAATCTTTATTCTATTCTCCAATACATACGAAAATATCATGTATATGCAATTTTGCCCGGTTAATGACCGGTAATTATTCAGCTGTCCAAGTTTCTTGCTTATCTTCGTAATTAGAACTATCCGTCCATCCGATGCAAATCCTGGAAAATATCCTAGCGGCATCACCTTTTCATTCAAGGTGAGAAAACCTGGAGTTAAATGGTCAACGTAATTTTTATAAAATTGAAAGATAAAGCCAGAAGGCCCAGGGGCTTTATTAAGCTTGGGGTTTTTTATGGCATTCTTAATTTCTTCGCATGTCAAATATTTCTCCCTTTGGTTTTTATCTTCTCCTCCTATTCTAAAATCATCATCGGGGTCTCATCTTAATTCTTCACAAAAAGAGGGAGTGCACGTCATGCATCTTCTGCATTTGACATTCGTTTATTTATAACCCGAATAGGAGCTTGGAGTAAAAAAAATTGATCTCTCTACATATGTACTCTGGGTGATTCGATAATATGACATTCTTACTCCTTAGATAAATATTTTTAACCTTATTTCTGATTGTTTCTTGTTGCACACACTGCAATCTTGATAGACCGTCTATATCGTTCATTTTCATATTCATTCTGTGCATAAGATCCCCCTTGCTATATATTTGGTCAAACTTAAACTTTTTCTCTTCATCGCTGATGTCGCTTCTAGAAATGAATTCAATATTGTTGAGACACACACGCTTTCTTATACAGGGAACGGGGATCAAATTGTCGCCTACTTTAAACCTTGATAACTTGAAGACGACATTATCCAATAAAAAAACCGGTTACCAAATAGGAAAGTTATTCTCGTCAGCTGACGATACGTAGTTCAGTTAGCATCATGCCGTCATCATATGAGGAGATAAAGAGCTATAAGTGGAACGATGAGCTTTCAAGGTCCGCCGTAGTCATGGCATTGGTTAATAATGGAGGTGAAATCTCCAATTCAACGATTGCTTCAACCTTAGGAGTGAATTTACGGACTGTTCAGCGTATCCGTAAGAAGCTAGAGGACACCTGGGATGTTGATGCCACCATAAAAAGGGCACCCAAGGAGGAGGCGCCGACAGGAAGGTCAAGGACACCGACTTTGTCGACAAGGTGAAGAAGATGGTTGAGGATGCCCCTACCAGGTCCATGAAGGCCATGGTGAGGGATCTGGGCTGCCATGAGAAAGCACTAAGGGACTGTGTATCTGAGGATTTAAGTTGCAGGAGCTACAAGATGCAGGTGGGCCCGATCTTGACCCAGAAGGCAAAGGACAACAGTTTTTAACTTTTTCAATAAAAAAGTTAAAAAATGTATATTTTGTGTTGTTTTTTGTAGAAAAATATTTTGGCGACAATTTGATCCCCGCTCCCTGTAGACAAAATACATGCCTACATTTTTGATTTTTTGCAGCATTGATTGTACGAGCAGAAATACATCCTTGCCGTGTTGTGTCTTTGAAGATACGTCATGAATGATTTTTATTATATTTTCCTTGACTTCAGGATCATCCATGATACTTGAATTAAGTATCCACTGTTTTCCACGTCTTGTTTCCTTCGATCCAGGGTTTAATCTTAGTGGGATAGCCTTGTGGTCAAACAGCTTGGCATCGACTACATTATATGATTTTATCGCATCTCCTAAGAATCCCTTCAAATGAATAAATCTTTTCTGGAAAAAACCGCTTAGAACTTTTGTCAATTGTGAAAAAAGTATGCCCTAAGTTGTTCATCTCACATCTTACATCCATAAAGTCAAAATATCTAATAATTGAGGCTAAGATTTTTGTTGTGAGGGTGAGGATTCAATCCCTTACTAGGGGTACCTCTTTTATTTAATTCTCAACATTACGTCTCCTCCAATTATTGTTGGTCTGTGTAAAATAATTGACATTAGTTTTATTTATGAAAAATTATGGATCCTCTACATTTGGTCTATATAGTCCAATGACTTGAAAGGTACCACCTCAATAGTTGTATTGTGCCTTAATGACATTCTCCTCAGCAGAACAAAAGGGAATTTTTGGATTTAGGCTTGATTTAATAAGTAAGGTAACTCCACGTTTTGGATTCGAGATTGTTCGATCAAAAGACGAAAACAATATATAATCTTATGGGATTGAAAAATGGTTCCTCAAATTTACATCTAGTGTCGCGCAGAGTATTACAATATCAGCTAAATTTAAAGACTTAATGAATCTAATAACGACATATTTACGACTTAAGCTTTGTAAGGAGTTGACAAATAATGTTAAGATGGATATGGTTATACCTTTTTTATGGTTCTGGAACCAGAAACTCATGATGCTACCCATCCACTCTTGTACAATATTAGCATTATGGACCGGAGCCCCGTCCATTTGAAGTAAGTGCGTGGATTTGTTGGACTTGTGGAAAGTCAAAATTCAATTATCGCAACCTCTTAATACTAAGGAAATGACTTCGATAGAAGAATATATTATTGGGGTATTAGGGGAGGGATCTCAACTTTTCAGCACTTTGGAAGATCATGAAAGTACATACATGGAAGATATCATTATGTAAAGGAAGTTGTTAGTTGGTTGCTTAAGGAGTATTTGGAGGAGCAGAGGTGGGACTTGGAGTCGATCCGTCTATTAAAGAATAAGGACGGAGGAGATCCCTTCTCAATATGTAAGGCACTGTTCCTCAGTCCACAAATCAACTCCGAGTCCTCACCCCCTTGATAAAGCGTATTCAAGTATTGTAGTCTCTGGGAGTAGATAAATATCATAGAGAAGTAACGGCGAGTTATGGCCTTACTTTAAGGGATGTTTATATAGCCAAAACAGGTTCATAATGATGACATGACACTGGTTAATATTCATCAAGCAAAATTTATTCTATTGCCTTATTAAGAAAAAAATAAAAATAAAAAGTAAATGTGTATTTTGTTACTCACGCACTTTTTCAGAGGAATTGGGTCAGCTTAAAACAAATTATGATCAAATTTAAGGGATGTTTTAAAATTATTTCCACCACTTTATGGAAAAAAGGTCAATTACATAGTTGGTAGTGAATCTTAATTAAAGTTTAATTGGCATGACGAAATCATCAAGCCAAGTTTTCTGCATGAGAAGACTACGAATTCGATTTGCCCCTAAGGTTGAAGAATATATATCTTACTTCATTGAACAAGTGAATCCCTAATATACCTATACCCCTCTTTTGGTACTTTGGTCGTTTAGAGCGGGCCAATGTCGTGCTGGAAGACACATCTACAATCCATTTTTAGTGCCCTGTCCTGAAGGTATGGTGTTCTTGTCCACGACTTCCCCTTAAATGGACCTGTTCATCTTTCCTTCGGCGAGGTGTAGTAGTTTTTTCTACTAAGTAGAGAACCTGCCCCAAACAGATGCATATACTTTTGTTTTGCAAAGTTTTAAAAATCCTATCAGATAGGTGATGTGCCCTATTGTCCATACACAAAGATTCAATGTTTTAATATCAAGTGATTTTTTCGAGTTAAGCAACATTTAAATGATAACAAAATATGTTGCTTACTGCACACTGTACCTTCTGGGGGGTCCATTCAAGTTTGAACACATTAAATATTAAACTGAAAGAAGATATAATAAATTTATTAATTTACTATAGAATTTCCACCCAATTAATACTTTAAATAGATGTGAGTCTGAACTCTCTTAATCATTAATTTAGTTTCTTTTAGGAGCGATGGTTGCTTCTAGGCGGCAGTGAAAGGTCAGGCTCTTGCTGCGGATGTAGTTTAAGGTCATGGCATCCCAGTGATGGCTGAGAGTAGTTTGGAGGGGTTGAAGGAAGGCCTACAATATCATCCCAAAAGTGCCCAAAAGGTGGAGTTGATGGATTTCTTTCATTGGAAAAAAATAAATAAAAATGGTGGCCTCTCTACCCTGGCGAGGCTCTTTCCACCCATTTCTCTGGACATTGTGGTGTGAAACCCCGAGATCTATAGCACGGACTTGAGGGGATTGTCCGAAGCTGTTTTCTTCAACTCTTCCGGGTCCAATTTTGCCTTTTTGACAGAGTCCTTCTCCCAAGTTTCGGACTTCTTAATATCGTAGACGGTGGTCGTGGAGACACCCAGTGTCAAGAAGGGCGCGAATGAAATTTGTGAATCACATTAAAGTTTCATTTTCTCAAATTGTACATAAGCTAGAGAGGGCAGGTTTGGTTTGTTTTGCAATTAATTGTTTATGCTTTAATATATCCGAATATGAATTTATTTCAATCCCTCAACGTTCCTTAATTATTGAATTAGTATGAGTTCAGATGGCAATGGACTACCTGGTATTTGAAGGTGATATGTATTTGTACTGATGATCGATTCTTTTTATTCCAGGTATTTTGGATGAGTCCACCACCTTTTGCAAATATTATGTATATTTATATATTTGCAATGTGTAAATCAATCATAGTGCCATAGTTTTATTTTTTTTTAGTAATGAAAATGATGTCTGTTGATATTTATAAAGAAAAGTATAATCCCTCAACCTCCTTTTTTTTCTTTTGTGTATCTTTACAAATATCTCAACTCATTCATATCCCCCCTCTCCCCCCAAAATAGAAGGCTCATTTACCCACTTCTCATCAATTGATCGTTCGTCTGTATATATATATTTATCTGAGTGACTATCAACAATATCCAAAAGAGGAACTGTGATATATACAATATACAAGGGGGTCAGATAAATTGGGAAAATATTTCAAGGTTTGTACCGTACAAACTAGATATGGTAGAACCATATTTTTTTTATTATTTAAAAGCTAAATTTAATGACATACAATTATTCTTAATGAGATCTGCCTCTGTTGATAACATTGGCCACACGGCACCGGAAACTTTTGAAGTCTGGGGGTACATCGTGCGGATCCAGCTTCACTATTGCCTTGGCCCTGTTTTTTTAGTTTTAATTTACATTCCCTGGAGGGATGGAGCACCCCAATATAAAGAAACCACATCTTCCAACAAGAAATTGCATTGGCCCACAGGGCCAAAAAAGTGCAGAATGTATTGGGTACATAAAGTTAGGGCAGGACTTTTGGCATCTGTGGAGACCATGAAGATGTCCATTACCCTTAAAATTGCAAAGCTTTATCCACATGAGGTCGCTTGTGCCTGCCAAAGGTTCCGGTTATATGTGGACAAGGTAATCAAAAGAGGCGGATCTCATTATAAATAATTCAATGTCATTAATTGTATTTTTTAATTAAAAAAGAAAAGAAAATGGGGTTTGTTTGTTATTAGCCTTTAAAGATTTTCCCAATTTATCTAAACCACCTCATATATATAGAGGTGTATATAAATTTTTCTTACAGGAGTCCCAAACTTTTGGTAGTTGCAACCGAAACTACAGTTGTAAAAATATGACCTGCTGGGTTATTCGTCATTGGCAAGGAAGCATTGATTTACTTCACGCCCGTTTGTCCATTTTGACTCAAACTCATTAAAATCATTGGGGATCCACTCAGGGAGGTCAAAAATAATTTATCAAAGAAGTGGGTTATGTATTTAAATAAATGGGATCTCTCGAAAGAAACGATGGATGGACCAAAAGTGTACTCTAATTTCCATAAAAGTGTCCTCTAAGAAGTCGTTTTATCCGGGTCAAATTTTTTTATTCAAATGAAAGATAAGTTTTGTTGCAGGAGAATGCCCATCCCAGGAAAATTTCAAAATTTATCTTTCGATAAATTAGGAGGAAAAAAGTATTGACCACTGCCATTGTCAGATATACAGTCCTCTCGATTATATTTTCGATGCTTAATCGAGAGGAAGATTTGTAAAGTACACAATCCTAATATTTACATCTTAACGCCTTCCATTGAGCACGAGTAGGGGTTAATTTATCAGGAAGAATTTCGCTAAGTATGTTCAGTAATGCATTATATAGACAGTGATGAAAATCAAGTGTAGAATGGACATGTTAAAAAAGTAACCTTGACAATTAGAAGAATGTTTTGGAGGTGAGAAATAATAATGTTCATGATGATTCATTAGATCAGCTACAATCAGCTGTGAGACGGGAAGGAGGAGAAAATGATATATATAAGGACAGGACATTTGTTAGAATTACTCCAATGTCGATCACCAATTCTACTCTGAGTCCAACAAGGACTTACAATTATAACTTTGCACACACGAATGTTCAATCATGTTTTGAGGATAATCAAATCCATTTAGGAAAGGATGTTCACTACTCAGGAATTCCATAATAATGACAACTGCTAAGGAAAAGAAAATTCATTCTTCAGATTACCAATTCCAAAATAACGGGCCAGCTAAAAAATACACAGAATTTTCATCACTGCTATATGTAGGCATGTCCTGCCGGCGTGTAGAAATAAAATAAATCGAAAATTCATATCTTAATTCTGATAATTAAAATTATGTTTTGTTGAAAAGTAGCTTGACTGTCATGACTTTTTATAAGAATAACTCCAAGCAGCTGAAGATGAAGGATATAAACACAAATAACACACCGTACGGGTAGTTGCATAAATACGCGGACTATTTGTGGCAAATAATTAAATCTGTAATAAAATTCTTATGATATACTTTTTTTGAGAATTAATAATAGATAATTTATTCTGGTATAAAATTAATATAATTACTGAATATAACCACCATCAGCTGCTATGACACCCTCCAAGCGTCCGCGGAAGGCCTTGCACACATTGATGATGTAATGGTCTTCCATGGCTGCCCATTGCTAATTGACACTGGCCTTCAATGAGTCCAAAACTCGGGTGGCGGGTAGCACAGGCCTTCTTCTCAAATTTCCACCACACACTGTAGTCAAGGGGATTCAAATCAGGTGATTGAGGTGTCCAAATGTTTTTGTTCCAAAATGGCATGTTGTCAGCAAGCCAATCCTGAGTCATTCCAGAGGTATGGGCAGGTCTTTTAGATCTTTTCCCTCCGTGACAAGCTTCTGGACCTTGAACACAGTAGTCCTGGATAGTCCAGTGTCCTTGATTATCTCCTTGACAGACCTATCGGAGGAGAGTGGCAACCATATGACGTTTGGCCTCGTCATTCATCGTAAACGACTTTGTTTGACACGAGTAAGAAAAACAAAAACAAAGCCAAAAGATCAACCGAGTTACTTGTGCTAGAATTTTTAATTTCCGGTCGCGGAACCTCGAGATATAAGCGTTTAAAAATTAGTCTGCGTATTTATGCAACTACGGGTATATAACAAGGACTAAAGAAGGCAAGGAGTGGATACTCAAAGCAAGGAAGGTAGGATTTAGTAGTTCTCAATTCTGATTCGCTTAAAATGAAAGCTGCAACATGTTCCTCCAGGGACGTAGCCAGTTGGAACAGGCCGTCTCCCACCTCGTGGAAAGATAATAATAAGGGCGACTACGTCACAAGAATAACACGATATTATAGGTTGGTGTTAGGAACATAGTGTTTCTTGTTTTTAGAAGGAATTATTTATTTTTCACTTGACCACTCTTTCCCTTATGTTCAAAATAAACAGTAATTTCAAATAAAGTGGACAATTATACTTAAACAGTTTGTTTAAACATAAAGTGGACAATTATACTTAAACAGTTTGTTTAAACTTTTTCCATTAGCTTGAAATTGTTTTGCTCATGCCTAATTATTGAATAAGTATGTATATTAAAGTACAGAGAAAATCGAACAATTAACCCTCTATGACCTCCGTGTTTTATACCTACAGTTGTAAAAAATTTGACCAGTCTGTTTGTAAAAAAAAAAAAAAAAATCTTTCAAAATGACATGATAACCCTAGCGATTTGAAGAATGTTTGAGAGAGAAGCAGCTTAGCTGCTGGACGTTTCATGAATTTACCTACACGCATTTCAAAGATGAATTAAATAACACACAAATTCCCCTTAAAAGACATTGTCAAAATTAATCAGATGTTGAACATCAATTATTTTCCAAGTCCAACAAATACTTATAACTCTACAACAAGCTCTTATGGTTACTCCTCGTCCTTCAAGCATGAGTGAATACTGTATACCTAGATATTTTCTCTTCAAATGTAAAATGATAGTTATGAAAGATTTGAAAGAAAGAAACAAAAAAACATTCCTTAAACTTTGGATTTTTTCTTTTTGCCCGGATGTAATATATATATACTATGGTGGGAACGGTACACTTATTCCACAGTTTGGTACGAACTGTGGTACACCCTTCACGGTACGCGGTTCGGTACAGTATTTCAATTTTTATGATATTTTGTTATTTAATAAATTTTCTTCTCTACAAATAAATTATTCATAAATAATACCAAAGGTCCGTGTTCTACGGCTTTAATAACAATAATAAATGTGGGTTTCATTATCATATTGACTTATTAGATGACGACAAGCCTCTTACGAACAGAGTTGCAACTATTGCAAATGAAGATTGTCTCCATGACAGCCCACTACTCGTCGACGGAGGCCTTCCTGACTTCAACGTTTGAGTGACGGATGCTACAGGCCCTCCTCTCGATGCGCAGTACAAAAGAAAAGTCGAGCGGAGTGACAAACGGACTATATGGGGACCACATTTTCTTGTCCCAGATAGCAATGTTCTTACCTATTAATGCCTGATTAATTTTCGCAGTGTAAGTGGGGGCCCCATCTTGCTGACAGACGACGTTGCCTTTGTGGAAATTTGCCTGGATCCAGGGGAGTAGGTTGGTCGTGAAAATATCGATATGCATAACTATCATGAGCCTGTAACCAAATAGGAACAAGATCAGAGGCATCCTTGAACACATCCGCATTAATCGGGGGCTTTTTCGGAACTTTACTTCCTCTCTATGGTCTCGTTTTGATCTTCTTATCATTGTAGATGATCTTACAATCTTCCTGTCAGCCAACCACCTTTGTTGGAGTGTGGCACACACAAAAAAGAGTTGAAGCCCAAAGACTTGAATCTCCTCCCAACGAGGACAGTTCTTGTCCGAATTTTAAAAAATCTCAAAAGTAACAGGGGGTTAAGATACATGGCTACCTATACAATAACAGACAGATCTAATTTCATTACAAAGAACCTCTCCAATCAATTTAATACAAGTTTGTAAGCTTCAAGTTTCCATCCGATAATAAGTGAGCAAAAAAGATTAAATGAAACACGAATATTCTAATTTAGAAACTTTATTTTTTTTTTCAACATAATAATGATATCCGGAGTAATTCAGTCACCATTTTGTTGTAGTGATACATTTTAAAAAGATCACGCAATCCCCCTTACTTATATTTACCAAATGGAGTAAGGTGTTAGAAATCCTAATTTTCCATCAATTCTTTAGGCTCTTTTTCTTTTAGGGGAAGGGGTAGATTGAGACTGAGATTGAGACCATCTATGGCACTAATTTGATAACACTTCTTCAACTATATTATTAATATTTATTATTGATGTTTCTTCGCTCTTCTTGTCAACAAAGGGATTCTTCGCTCTTTGTCTTTCAAGACAACAAATAAATAATGATAATAGATAATTATCTTGAAAAATTGATCGACATTTATTTTTCCTTCCCTTCGCCTTTCTTCTTCTTCCTTTATACACATGTATGTAAAAATCTCCTGAGAAAGATCTTAATCTGTTCAGATGTATTGTATGTAGATCAGAGGGGGGGGGCTCTGACCCATATTCCGGGATTCTTTTTATATGTATTTCTTCCTCGATTGATTAACCTACAAAAAAAAAAAACGTCTCTCAAATAATACGATAATAATTAATCAAATTGATTTATTCTACCTTTAACAACAAATTAGTACTCACGTAACCTCATAATGGATGATTATTCTGGACTTTTTATATACCTATGAGTATATCTTTGTACACTAAAATTTGTGTTTTTCTGAAGGGAAAAGTTATTACCAAATTACTATTAGGTGTATTGTTTGGACCCAGTCCATAATTTAATTAATCGTCTTCATTTATTGGGCCCAGTCCAATCCAGTCTTAGAACCGGTCCTTGCAAATTTCTTACAAATACCGATAGTTTATTATGGAAAATAAGATATATATGATACATGTATTAAGAACATTGCACAAATCTTGCAAAAAATGTCCCTGTTTTGAATACAATGACATATAACACGAACACATTAAACGAGATGGGTCTGAAAAGATGGTAGTACTCGTAAATAAAAGCTAGATACATCTATATAGTAATCTTTTGACAGTTATCCATCAAAGTTTCCACCATTTTGAACGTGCAGTTGTTAGGTAATAGTTGTTTGAGTTAGTTGATGTGAGTATTTTTGTGAAAATGGAGAAAATCGAGTATGGAGCTATCAATGATTTTTTTTTAAAGAAAGTAACATTTAAGTAGATTCAAACAATAGTCAACATATAAAGGCTTGTTTTTTTTTAATGACACGTCTAAGTTAATCCAACTCATTTTCAAATAATATTGTGATAAATACGTATTGTTCAGTATATATGTCATATAGGTAAATTAATAAATTTTCTTTTGCAGAAAAATATTTTTTTAATAATTATATTAATTGATTATCATTATATAAGCAAGATACAGGGGTATGACCCAATTTTTGACCTAAGATTCACGATATCAATAAGGAATTTAAATGATAATAAGATTATTATGTGGTTCGAATCAATACTGTTATAATACGTTAAATAAATCAAATACGACATCAATTCAAATGGAAGAAGTGTTAATCCCTTTTTCATTATCAATTAATTATCATTCGACATGATGCATTATTCATATTGGAAAATACTCATGGATTGATTAAATTTATATGACACTTCATTTAATCATCTAATGTGGTAATTGCAGTACGTAAGGGTGAGGCCCATTCTATAATGAGGTCACTTCTCTTGCATGATATTATAATTTTTCGTCAATCCATGAGTATGTATCATAGTGTGACTTGAAATTGAATTAAAATATACAATTGTATCAATCAATAAATTAAATATCCTTTTTCGGCCAAAATGTTCCAAATTCTCCAACAGTTTACTTAAAAACAATGTTACTTAATCAGTGCAAAATGTACATTCGGTAAAGTGTCTCCATCTAACCTTGGTTAAAATGTACGGCAACAATGTTATCTGAATATTAAAAAAAAACATCACTCAAAAACATTCCACAAAAATGTCTTTGGCCAATTGTCCAGAAACCAGTAATAAAATGTACAGTTGTCGAATTTTCCTTCGGCGAAATGTCTTTTGAACTGGCAAAATGTATATTTGACAAATTGTCTTTTAAAATGTACAGTTGTCGAATTTTCCTTCGGCGAAATGGCAAAATTTCTGTTCCACAAAATGTCAGTTCAGCAAAATGTACTTTCAACAAATTGTCCTTCAGCGAATTGTCCTAGAACCGGCAAAATGTACATTCAGTAAAGTGTCCTTCGCCAAATCGTGCCTTTGGGAAATTATTCTTTGGTGAAATATAACTCGACAAATTGCCCTTCTACAAAAATGCCTTGGGCCAATTGTCCTAGAAGCAATTAAATGTATATCCGTCAAATTTTCCTCCAGTGATATATCCCTTCAGCAAAATATACAATCGGTCAATTGTCCTTCGTTGAAATGTCCATTCGGCAAGAATTAAAAAGAATCTTTTATGCGTCGTCTCCTATTCCCATTTTCTTAATATATTATTGATATTTTTAGCAAATGGTCCTAGAACCATTTCATAAATTTAGTTATGTCCTATTCGGACTCTCCTTAAAATGTTTCACAAGACTGGACGCCAGCATAGAGGAACTGATACATCTCTAAATAATAAAATGCTACTTTCCATAATAAATACTTAATACTGGAGGCTCTTTTTACACGCAAAAAAGAACGTTCATTTGACTCTCTGTTCCTTTTGTGACGTCTGTGTTAGTTTTTTATTCCCTTCTCTTCAAATTGACATAATAGATCAATAATATATTAAGAAAATGGGAATAGGAAAAGACGCATAAGAGGTTCTTCTTAATCCCTTGTACAAATGAATCTTCTTTGACATTTCATTAAAGAAATAAGAAGAAAATAATGATCACGACAACATCATTCACAATTATTTTTTTCATCCATATCTTTTCCCGAGATACTAATCACTTTTCCTTTCTCACTTTCTTCTTAACCCCATTTATTTCTTCCTTTTCCATTATCTGATGATGTCAATCAATAATAATTATTATTATTATTTGACTGTCACTCAAAAAATCTTCAGAGGATTTGTAGTTATTATTATTACTATCGTTATGAGTGTGAAAATAACTGTAAGCACGAAACCTCGGGCTGCGGAGTCATACTTTGTGTGTTAACACTAAAGATGTCCTCTTGAGCCATAATAAAGTAAAGAAGAATTGTCTAATTTATGACAACATATACTATACATAGGATAATGGTTTGAAAAGTTTCTGACCTCAACATAAAGATAGCAGTAATCATATATAAAAGCTAGTCACATCTAGCTAGTATCTGTTGAAAGATACTCAGCAAAGTTTCAGCCATTTTGTAAGCTCTATTGTTATTTAGCAGTTGTTTGAGTGAGTTGATGTTACAATGGACACAATCGAGTATCGAGCTATCATTTTTTTCTAAAGAGTGTAACCTTTAAATCGATTTAAACAATAAAGACATATAAAGGCTTGTTGTGTTAAAGTTTGACGTGTCTACGTCAATCCAACAAATTTTGCAGAGACAAACGGCGAGTACAATTTGGACAGGTTGCAGAGATAGAAGCTTTGTACAGTTAGAAGGAGACTGAGTTGAAAAATTATTAAAAAATGTCTTGTATCTTTGTAGGGTCTGACATTTTTATGATGAGCCTAGCACAAGGATGGTCAACATCCATGATAAAGAGGGCTGATTTTAATTAGGACTATCATTGGAGTGCCACATGACCACACACTTCAAATAACTTGGTATGAAAGACAATACAAATGAATCTCATATACATACATAATATATGTATTGATATCTGTATGTTTATTGCACCAACACGCACCTATTTTCCGCATATTAATGCATTCTTACATGTCCTTAACAAGCAACAAGGACAAAGCATTTCCTTCTAAAAAGAAAGTTTAACTCTCTCATAAAAAAGTTTCTTAAAAAAACTGAGTCCAAATAGCTCAATTTCAATCCTGGCAAATTTAATTAAACCTAATGAGAGACATTTGGTGTAGCCTGCTGCCTCACTATGGTTGGATATCAAAGTTAATTTTTGTGGTCTCAATGAACATCAAATGAAACAGAGTTTAATCGGTGTTTCTCTCTTTGGATTTTATGTACTTTATGTGCGGGCTGCTCTGAGTGATATCCAGGGCCGTGTGCATCCCCCAGGCCGTCAGTTGCCCCTGCACTAGTCCTTTTAATATATCCACCTTAAATTTTCATTAAACGGTAATTTTTTAAAATTATTCGAAAAATTAAAACCGGGAGTAGCAAATACAATCATTTTAAATATATTTTATTCAATATAGCCTCTATTGACCTCAATAACGACCTTGATTCAGGCCCAAAACACCTGGGAACTAGAGATTAATCTAAATTCTTGTATTCCAGGACAATGGAGGTGATCAGGGACTTTTTGATGGTGTCAGGCATAGCATTTCCTAAATGGACGTTAGGGACCTCACGTGATGACCTTAACTAGGTCTCATTTTCAAAAGGGAAGGAATAAATATAATTCTTGATGTCTGTTGTTTGCACAATTTAGTGTTGCATGAAAAATGTGTATGAGATAAAAATATGTTTTACAATATAACTGATTTATATATAAATAAGTATTTAGTTTTGTAATTTGAACATGTACACTCCACACATATACCATATATGAATTGACGGACTTAAATGGTCGTCGGGCTTAAAATAAGATGTGAATTCCCTAATGACAGGGCTATATATATTTCTATAGTGTGAGGAACCCTGTTGACCTTTGACTCAAGGTAGCTACACTAAAAATAATCTACGGATTCAGGTCAGGGAGCTCCGACAATCCTCTTGTATACTTGGGCACCTCATTCCTTTTGATTACTCCTCTGGGTTTCTTGGTCTCTACCAGGGCCTTTTTAACTCAACAATCCTTCTCCTGGTGATCTTTGTCATCGCTCAGTATTGTTAATATCAAGATTGTTGCTCAGCAAAATCATCATACCAATGCAATACCTCTGAAAATATAATATACTTGGAATCTTCTGTTGTTGACTACATTTTGGTGTTTTGGCTTCTAAGTGAAATGTTTATATGTATGTTCACTGTTACAAAAAGAAATAAAAACGAACATTGTTCAATTTCGTCATCATATTTGAAGGGAAAATCCGGAAATACGAAGCCTCATTAATGCATTGTTACACCCTGTCTATGCAGCCCAATATTTAATAGAGATATTTCGTACAATTATAAGCCTTGAATCCTAATTTATGGGATTACTTGAGATACTCCAAGAATGTTAGCATTAGTTGAAAACATATATTATCACTGATATGATCCCATCTAATCATAAAATCTATCAATGTCTCATTACTTCAATGTGAGGATGAGTTTTCGCTGGTTTAGTTGCCATTTATGGGACATTCAAAGGGTTAATCAGAATATTTGGAGCCATTGAAATCAATGATAATTTTTGAGGGAGGCCACTTTGACTTGTCCCAGAATTTTTTTAATTGGGGCATAATAATTCCAGTGTTTTAATAATAATTTGGCAAGGAGCAACGTCTTGCTACCATACATTTTCCCCCATGGGATAATTGGCAAGAAAAACATAGCATTACTCTATTTTAGTAAACAATTTGTTCGGAATGCAATTAGCAGTTTTTTTGCTCAGCGTTTTCACACAATCGATGATTGTAGATATCAATAAACTATCCTTCAAAAGCTCAGCGTATTTTAGTTAGCTATATGCTAACGTTGAACATTGAAATCTTTCTCGGGACTGAACTTTAAAAGCCATTTGTCAAAAATGTGTATAAAGTAATGGAAATCGTCCAATCCGACCGTCATCTAAGTACTATTTCGATTGCTACGGAGATACACATTAATGGAAAAAAAAATTCATTTAAATAATGAATTTAGTGTTACTGCCCCTTACAATTGTGTAGATCCAAAAATATACTTTCAACTACGTATAAATCAATGTCAATCAGCTGTACAAAAAATATACATTTTCAACAATTTAACAAAATAAAATAAAGATACAAAATAAAATAAAATACGCACTTCAAAAAATATGAGGATTTATTAGGGTGGGGAGGGGAGGGGAGATTCATCATCCACTTTGATGTTTAATCAATTAGAAAATATTTGGTCGACTAATGCTCCTTCAAATACACAATGCAAAATAAGAATGGAAAAAAAAGTTGGACTAACAATGATAAGAAAACGACAACAATGAATAATCCTCGATTAAAAAATATATGTACATAACAAATTCATAATTTGTAAAAAAGAAATGAAAGATTCACGAGATTTGATCGTACACTTAAAATCCCTAGTTACTTTGAAGAATTAGTAACAACATCCTTAATTAAATGATGTTAGTCCCTCTTGAACCTCTGTATGGTGTAGTTGATGGAGCTCTTGGTGAATTTAAGGAACTTTAAGGGGTTCTGCCCGTCAGAAAAAGATGATAAAAATAAACTAACAACAAATAATTCTCTGAATGTTTTAAAATACAGTCAAAATTGGAAAAAACCAGTGACTGGTTTTAAGCGTGTCACACTACTAAGTAACCCTATTGTTCCTAGTATATTGACCATAACCTATTGGTAAAAAATTAAAATCTTTGTTGAAGAGATCACCTGCACTTAGTGGTTACTTAAAAACAATCGTTATTCTTTGATCGCCTATTTGAATAGGATTAAAGTGTATTTGTCAAGTTCCAATCAAATTTAAACCTTAAAACCTCTGTGGAGTCATACACACATAAACAAATCAAATATTTCAAATAAAACGAGCACAAAATCATAAAAAAAATAACACATGTTTGGTATGATTATGGACATTGTCAACCTTAGAAAAATTAAAATCATCCGTATGGGTCCGTAGACTCTTCTGTGTGATGGCCTTGATAGCCTCTTTTGCAACATTGAAATCCAATTTAGCTTTCTTGCCAGATCCAAGTTGATTATCCCTTCTTTCCTCTACTTCCGTGGTACATTGGACATCGTAAATGGTAAATTTTGATAGTTTCAGCCCACCTTATGATCTCTGAAGGAGTAATTTCCGTTTTGATAAATTTTTCAATACTGATTCTTTGGAGATGTTTGATCTCATTTTATTTTTTGAACAAAATATTTGCTTAATTGTATGTTTTTTTTTCCAATTTTTTGTAAGGAAGTTTCAATAAAAAAAATAAGTAAACACTTTTTTAATGAATTTTAAGAGTGTTTTCGTATTTTTTGAAATTGTAACAATTTTCGATACACTCCCAATTTTAATAAAATATATTTATTTGTAAAGAATCCTCTATATTCGTATATACACCTATAATGAAATGCTAAGGAGAAAATAGTCCCCAACAGGCCATTTTTAAAAATGCAATGTGTGGCACAGAGATTCTCATCCTTTTTTTAGTGATGTACCAGATGTAAAATATTTATTAAAGCCAAGGTTTGGTTTTTGGATTTTTTTTTTTCCAGAATCCCGAAATTTTGGGAAAAAATATCAAAATATTAAATTTTGTTTAAAAAAATCAAAAATCCATAGCTTTTTACAAAAAAAAAAATCTTTTTTAGAAATTTGTGGAAAAAAAACATCAAAATATTCATATTTGTCTAAAAAATTCAAAAATCCATAGCTTTTTACAGACAAAAAAACTTTTTAGATTTTTTTTTCAAAATCCATGTTTATTCTCAAAAAAATGACGTTTTTGAAGAATAAATTGAAAATCCACAGTTGTTTATAAAAAAAATTGTTTTGGAATAAAATTTGTATTATAAACATTTTTGAAAAAAAAAAAATACAAATATTAAATTTTTTGAAGAAAAACTTAAAAATAAATAGATATTTAGAGAAAATTAAGTTATTATAAAATTTTTTGAAAAAAAAAAAAATTCTATTTTTTGGTTCGAAATTTAAAAATAAATTACTAATATTAAATTTATGAAAAAAAAATTAAATATTCAATTTTCGTCTAAGAAACCAAAATTTCGTAACTTTGAGGGGCGGGGGGTACAGACCCTCCAGCCCACACACTGCAGACGCCCCTGAGTTATGTACCACTATTAAAATATTCTTTCAAACTCTGAAGTGCCTCCAAGTACCCCAAGGGGTACGGGTAACCCCATTTGAGAACCACTGATGTAGCACATTAATAAAAAGGACTCTAATAAGAAATATCCTTCAATTCATGATCTATTACAAGATATATGAACATGTATGGAAATCATATATGAGTTTAACTTTTATCTAAATAACATATATTTAGAGTTATATAAAATATTACCAAAAAGCACGTGAGGTTTTTTAATTTTTGGATATTTGTTGAAGCTGTTATCTTTATTCATAAATTTTTGAAGAGGGAACGTCTAATCATAAAGTTATCACTAGTGTGTGTGTTCATCAAGCACAGATTAGGATTGGTTGGGGAGTGTGAGTCCTTGTCGGATTAAGAGTAGAGTTGTGTATCGACATCGGAGTAATTACTCCCTATTTTTCTTACAAGATACGGGGTAAGATCAGCGTTTATTTTGTTACTCTTGTAGCTGCCACTGATGATATAATGAAACAAAACGACAGCTGACCTGCTCTCCTCCCAAACATTCCTCAAAAGTACAGGTTGATTTGTTCAAATTGGGTAATTGTGACCGGATGAATTACGGAAAACCCAACATTTGAAAGACTTTTACGGAATTGCCAATTACTATTTACCTAATCAACAAATCACACATAATTATGAAATTAGATATGTTATAAATTACATTTTGCATCTTTTATAGTTCACAACTATCCTTATAAATACTCTCTATAAAATGTAATTTAAAGATGAACAAAAAAAGGAAAAAAATAATCAACACTGGGTATAAAAATATCAAAGTTTAATTTAGTCTGTTCATGGACATTGGGTATTGAGGAACGTCATATGATTGTAAAAACTGTATAAAACAAAACTTTGAAAGTATATTATCTTTATGAAACAAAGATAAAACTTTTCTGAATTAAAAAATATATTTTAGAGAAAATATCTTTTTATATTGCTAAAATATACATTTTAATATTGGGGTATTGCCACACCCCAGTAAAGTGCTCGTGTGAACATTTGAATAAGATTTAAAAAGATGATTAATTCATGAGAATGAGTAAATTAAATTTAAGGCCCAAGAGCATCTTTTAATCTTTGTGGAAAAAAGTGTTACAGGTCACAGTTCACGAAAAACATCAACTTCTTCTAAATTTTTATTTTTAAAAAGCTTTTTGAAGAATAAGACTTTACATAAATAACTATCTCATTAAAATTTAACAAAAGACCGTATTAACAGGTGACCCTAAAAATTGGAAACCATAGTACAACAGCTATTTTTTAAAGAAAGAAATTGACCTTTTTTGTGACCTTTGACCTTTCATATGACCTTAAAATTGAACTTTATAAACTTAAAATCTTACCAAATTATTGCTTTAAGCATCATAAAAAGGCTAAAATTATCACTAAATTTGCGAGTTTCTTCTTATTATTTTGAAAATAGATTTAAAAAAATACACATTCATGGGGTGAAAAAGTAATTTGCGAGGTAGGGTGGGGGTGGCTGTTTTGGCCAGATTTTATGATTGTTTTCAGAGTGCTTAAAATTTGCCATTTCATCCCAAAAGTCGGCCTAAAATTGAATTTGTTACAAAGGTGTATCTTATTTATTTCTTCTTTTTAGGGAGAAAAGGTTAGGTGATATCCATGTGATGAAATATACAAATGATATTTTGTATAAAGACTACAAAAAACTGATCAAAAGGAAGAAGAGAAGGTCACAAATAACACAATGATATATCATTAATAATGATAGACATACTTCAAGACACACAAAATTCCGGGAAATAATGTGATTTTTCTTTATATATACATATATATATTTTTAAACAAAGAATTTTAATTTATGAAGAAAAAAAGAAAAGAGAAAGGCAGAAAGAGAAGAAAAAAAAAATAATATCAATAATAACTATTCATCAAGTTAATTGTACTCAATTCCAGAGGAAAAAATTTATGTTATTTAAGTAAAGCAAAAAAATATATATATTGCTTGACAGAAAATAAATTGATATTTTGTGAATTTTAAGAAATATCGTTTTCCTTTGTTTTTCTTTTCTCTTTTTCTGTAGTGTAGTTTCATATTCAATAATCTACATATATAGATGGCGCTAGTTTTAAATTTGTATACGTGGTGTCAATTTTAGTATATGCTTTTTTTTCTTTTTTTTTAATAGTAGACTATCAACGAAATGAAATTGTGGATTCGTAACACAATCCAACTCTGTGTTCTTTCGTCTTTATGATGATTTGTATTAGGGATATCTCGTAAACTATAGTTCTATGAGTCAGTTTACCAAAAGATATTGGATAACTTTTTTGGTTTATGTTATGAAAGAAAAAAAAAAAGTTCATCTTGACCTTAATTTTTTTTAAATCTTTTGGGATAATTAAAGTTGACTTATACTGTACACCAGTAGTTCGGATCTGGATGCAAAACCCTTCCTATCTCGAACAATAGGAGATTCACAACAACATATTTCTTGAAGAACCTCTAAGCCAAATTTTGTGTATCTGGGCACCATCCGGCTGTAATAGTTATGATTTAATATTATCATCTTGAAAAACCTGAATTCATCTTCAACAGGGCGGACTTGATAGCTTCTTCCACAACATTGGAAATCAATTTAAATTTCCTGCCAGAGCCCGGATGTCTTTTCTAACATATTAAACGGTAGCCTTGATTGTTCCTACTTACCTCATGATCTAAAAAAGAGTAGTTCCTTCCTTGATAAATATGTATTCTTTTGTGCATTTAATCAGGGTAACAAATAAAATACATGACAATTATACAATTTTTCGGGAAGAAATCGAAAAGATATCGATCCACTCCTAAACAAACAATAAGAGCCAATTCGACTATTTTTTTAATAATACAAAAATATCTGCGGATTCATTCTCAATTAATTTCAAAGAAATATTATGATAAACTTTACAAAAATAATGTTTAGTACCATCTTTGCCCTGACCAACCAGTATTACTTTCCAAGACTGCAAAACATTTATTTTTTGCTGTACGTTTGAGTTATTTATGCAAAATATTGTTATGTATTTATTTATAAAATATTTCTAAGATCTAGACAAAGTAAATCCGTGCAAATTGATTAATTATCAACTATATTATAAGCTTTACACTCAACTTTTGACTACGTGTAAACCTTCTTCAACGACGAAGAGGTCATTTTGATATAAAATGACATCCTTTATAACTACTATATAAAATAAGCTATAAAATACATGTCCTAGCTAACGGCTAGAAGTAACTTTAGTGTTAAATAGCCTAGCCACATTGTCAATACTATGTACTCTAGATTTTCTTTTGTGGTCATTCATAAATACTTATATTATATAATACTTTAACCGCATGATTTATCAAGGTAAAAGTGAGAATGTTAAATAATATTATGGAAGTGTCCAATATCCAGGTTTTTTAAAATTATAAACAAAGTCAGATATGAGAGATCCTCCTGCAACAAGGAAGGCGTCAATGTCTGGTCTATTGGCAAGTTCTTTGCAATTGCCATCACTTTTAATACACTATTTATAAAGAATTAAATTTTTTTGATTAATAAGTAAAGTAATCTAATTACTCTTTATTCAAAGTAATAAGTAACGTAACTACGTTACTTTTCCACAAATAAGTTTTGTTTAATTTAAAGAAAGTTTCACTCATGCGTATTTATAATGACATCAACTTTTACTTCCTTCAATCTAAAAGGGTGTTCCATTAAGGAAACTAGGCATTTAATTGTTTGACCATGAGATACAATTTGAGTATGCTGTGAGTTGATACAATTTGACTGAATTGAGTGATAAGTTCTTTTGCAAAAATTTACTAATTCTCGTGAACCTGAACCTCATTTAAAGTAATATTCATATTTTTAAATTATTTATTTAGAGCACTTCCTACTATTTTTCTCTTTTTTAATATCAGTTGAACTAAACGCCTAAATACTGAATGGGACATAAATCAGGGTGCATTATACACAAAGTACTCGGTGACGTGTTTTCAGATATTCATAAATTATTTTTTACTCGCTAGGTGGGTGTGAAGTCGAATGAGTCTTATTTTTGGACGACAATTAGCAAGATTTTTTTGCAAAAGAGCAATTGGCTGATATTTTCCAAAGTTGAGAAATATTTATCCATGATCTAACATTGATGGTGGAGGATCCACATCCCATACTGTAATCTCAAACTTTTTGAAGTCATGTTGATTCATAGTTGAATTATCGATGGTTGAAATGGCTCTTTGAGTTATGAAGCTTGGTTCATTCCCTCATTTATTAATATAGGATTATGTTCATTAATGATTTTCTCCAGAACTTCTTCTCTTGTGGTAATGTATCTGCCCTGTCAAGGATGGTATGTTCTCGTAAGGAGAACCATTTTGTACCGGACTTACTCTCTATAAGTGTGAGTTTATTTTAAACACGGTTTGTAGGGGGATGGGATAACGACAGAGAAAATTGGGAACGTTTAAAAGAAATCCCCTATATATTAATTATGGAAATATATCAGCAACTTATAATTGAAAAAGTAATACTTATTTTTCAGATGATTGGAGCAGTTTTCATGCCTCTCCTTCCCCAGAAGGAAATTGACAATAAGGCTTAGCCAAAAAAACTTGAAAGAATTTTTTATTTCTGAAAGAAAAAAAAAAAATCCACTATCATTAATCAACAGTAGAAAAGATAATTAAGAAAAACGACATTTAGTCGTCGTAGGTTATTTTTTGTTGGCCCTGTCATCATTACATAACTAACTAAAAAAAATTGACATTCTTCATTCCCTCTACCTTGACCCCCAGGGAAGATTGGGACTGTTTTGTTGTGAGGTAAAAGAGCTAGCTTGAACTAATTACTTTCTCAATATCAATTTACCTATCCAAAACCACGTAGAGGACTCCCCAATAATGAAGAGTCCGATTGAAATTTACGATTATGACTCTTGTAGGTTAAAAAAAAAAAAAAAATAGGTCTGATTTTTCAAATACCCTTCTTGTAAAATGTTTTTTCTTTTTCTTTTTTCAACTAATTAATCCTTTAATAGATTTGACGAAAAACGGAGAAAAATATTTTTTTTTTACTATATATTATTTTGTGTTTAAAAAGTGATTTTATCTTAAAAAGTTCTTTGTGTCTCGAGAATGATGAAAAAAGGATTTCTGCTGTTTTATGTAGTTGTTGATAAGATATGAAGAACACAAGGGATACTCATAAAAAAGAGCTACTCAACAGTGGACTCTAATGTTTTTTTAAATGAGTACGTTTATAAATGAAGGTGCATGAATATTGTTTGAAGAGGGAAGGTCGTTTAAGTGTTTCTTCAAAATAAGTACGACGGTTTTGCAAGAAGTTATCATCAATGATAGGATATTGCACATTTATAATTTCAATTGAATACATAGGCTGGTAGTTATATACTGGGTATACACTTGAAACCTACCACACTTGGAAAGAAAAAAGAAAATAGCCTTCCATTCTTTAACTATACATTTAAAAAAAATATTTATTAATTTTTTCTGCTAAATAGCCTATGCCTAATAAATTTATTATATTCGGCCACCATTTGCCTCATAGATAGCAGTAAGCCTCTTGGGCAAAAAGTTACAAGTATTGCGAATGAAGTATGGGTCCATGGGTACCAACTCCTCGTCAAAGGAGGCCTTTTTGGCTTCAACATTTGGGTGACGGATACTACAGGCTCTCCTCAAGATGTCTGGGTGGAAAGAAAAGTTGAGGGGATTGACAGCTGGTCTGTATGGTGGGCACATTTTCTTATAACAAAAAGTCATTTTGTTAGCTGACAAGGTTTGAGTAATTTTGTTAGTGCACGGGGGGGGGGGAGGGCCTCTTTTTGAAAGACGACGTTGCAGTCGGGGAAATTTTTTCTTGATCCAGAGGAGCATACTAGTCTTGAAATAAAATCGTTCATGGCTAACTTGAGCCTGTAACCCTAGGGAACGAGATCAGGGGTGTCCTGGAAGGCATCTGCATTAATGATGGGCTTTTTCACAGAGCCCTCATTCCTCTCGATGAGCTTGTTGTGATCTAGCCTCTTCTTAGATGGTCTTACGAGCCATGCAATATTATTTAATTTAAAAGACCGTCATTAAATGAGATATTGCCACATTTTAATGGGTCAAACCCTGATGAGGCTTGACTTTTTCTAAAAAGGTCATCCTAAATATATAATGAAACTCTCCCTTTGTAAAAATTTATGGGAGAAGGTCACAAAAGTGTCCTTGCATTATATTGTATAAAATGGTGAAAATATTTCCATTCCGGACCTTGACCTTGGAAAATCTGTTAGGCATCGGGCCTTGCAAAAACTAAAAAATATACACATGCTCGTTTAGGGCTAATAAATCATAATAAATTAATGGAATACATGAATGGACATTTAGCTTCCTACTTACCTGGATCTGAACCTCATGGACTACTATGTGTGGTACATCTTGGCGAAAAAGTCCAATAAACGTCCACATGACACTTTTGACTCCTTGCAGGCTTTCCATTCTTGAGGCAGTGGGCAACATTGACAATGGTTCACTCATCAAAGCTTGTGCCCAGTGGGAGGGGTTGGTTGAAGCTGGAGGCGGTCAGTTAGAGTGATTTACTTCACTCAGGACACAGTCATGTAATACTCCAAGATTTGTGAGTTTCTTAATATATTTTGGGTAATCTAATTGCAATTTATATTATCCTTAAATTTGCTGGATTTAAAATCCCCATTCAACATTAATCCTGTGTCATTCTTGTAACTCCTATGTCCACGCGGATTTTTTGGAGAAAGGAGGACTTTTCCTCTTTATGTATTGGTACCCAAATGGTGCCTGTTTTTGGATTATCACCACTACTACCATCACATCATTAATCAATCATTGTATCCCCTCTTTTTAAATTGTTTTTTTTTTTTTGTTCATATAGGTACTATAAATATATATAGAAGCCAATTAGAGATAAAATAATACAAGACGCGATTCTTATCACGTTTTTTTCTTCATGTTGTGTGTGAAAGAAAGGACGGACCACTCGGTGGTCTTCTTGATTACGCGTTTTATTTTCTTTATTATTGTTGTTGTTTTAGCTTCAGTATGTAATAAAGATTAACCTGACAGGAGGGGATCCTTCCTAAAAGTATACATAATAGTGATGGGACTCGGTCAAAGACCGATTTTCCCCCACGTTTGGTCTTAGAAAATATTTTCGTGACCAATATACAGCAATATTTCCTCCCAGATTGCAATCACAGACCATAGACCGAAATTTCAAATCGTCATCCGACTTATTTGGTCTCAATCTAAGGACCAATGTTCTGTATTATCCTAATTTATGAGTAAAGATGATATTTAATAAGGAAAAAACTAACCTTTTAATTAGGAAAAAATAAAAAACAGCAGTTGTTACATGTGCTCTCTCTTTTCGTATGATCAATATTTAATAGGTCGTTGGAGTGTTAACTTCTCTCTCTCTGAAGTAAGCATTCTCGCCTATCTGTAAGATAAATTGTTTTAAAAAAGCCTATTAAAATAAATATATTTCTAACCTTTTCCTTGCACTAAATGTATTCACATGATGAAGATTCAACTTCTTATTGCGTTAATTCAGTTTATCACTTTATCATATAACATCCAGATGAAATGAATCAGACTCTTAATTCAGTAATATCATAAGTGTTGCTCACGCCTTCACCTCGCCCTCTTTTTTTTTTTTTTTCAAAATGGCATCCTTATTTATGAATTTTATAAAATATATGTACTGTTGTATGTTCAAGCACAACCATTAGAGTACTTTATGTCGAATCAAGTACCTGACAGAATCTTAATATGTACACACTAAAAAGAAGTGAGAATTTATGTCAATAAGTTCAAATAACTCAGTGCTATCTATCATTTTCTTTTCATACAAGCTTTATTTTAAACTTGGAGTATTCTCATTCATAACATAATATTTTCAGTTATAATTATAGTTTATAATCCTTGAAGGTGTTGCTGCAGCACTAGTGCCTTGCATCAGCTGAAACGAGCTGACAGACATTAATTAGGTTATATGCAATTTCTCCAATGTTTCTCCAATAAATAAAGATAACGATCTCGAACCGGTCTAAGATTAAAAGACTGAAACCAACCCTAATGTATAAGTAACATGGAAAACTATTCACTAATGGATGGTTCTTCTTTTTTAAAATAAACCTTTCAATTGAAAAAAAAATAAAAAAATGTACCCTGTGATCAAGTCACTTAGAGTCAAGTTCAAGATACATTTCATATGTTTTTGTCGATTGCTTTTTTTTTGTATTAACTTGCTTAAGTAAATTGAGCAAGTTGCAACGAATTTATGAGATTTATAATTTTAAATACGCTCCCCAAAAAATCCTGGGAGGGACTCATGATGATGTCATAGTTGTACAATATCCTCCAGACACACTTGCAAATACATAAAATTTCGGCACTATCATGAAATAGAATATAAGGCCTTTTTAATATAATATTTTGTTCATGTTCATCGAGTGACGTTATTTAAAAGGATTTTTTTTGTTTTTGAAAAAACCAAACAGAACCTTTGTCTGTCTTTTTGGCTCTTGAATGACGCCTAATAACTCCGAGTAATGCCAAGTATGCCCATTGCTATGCTATAATAAAAATATGAATATTTTTTTCGAGGTATGTACAATGTTCTTGATACATTAAAACAATCTTGAAGAAATCCTGAGAAAGATAAAACCCCAATATAACTTTTTACATTCCCCCAATAATTCATGGATATATTTGAGTGAATTATAGGCAGTGTATTCAAATTTCTGGGATGAGATGACATATGCAATAGTTTTAACTATAGTTTAGAACCATTATTTGATTTGAGGTACTTATATTGATCCCCATAGGGCATTTAAAATAAAACTTATCAGTTTTATATTCTTTTATTGTGACGATCCACATTGGCTATTTAAAGTAATGTTCTGTGGATTTTTATTTAGAGCTGAATACTGCAGTCCCGTCCAGTTTAGTCTTGGTCTGGTCCTGTTCAGTCCGAAAAACTTTTAAAGTTCAGTCTTTGATAAAGTCACTAAACTTTATTTAATCTTTTTTTTAATCAGTTCTAGTACTCACAGTCCTACAGACCGACGGTATTAAGGACCGGTTCCAAGGACTGATAGTACCGATTCTAAGATTGGAATACTAAGTTAAAGTACATACAATTTGCAACACAGCAAAAGGGTTAATAATAATTTCTAGAAGATAAAAATTAGTGATGGAACGATTCCTAAAAATTACCGATGCCGATTCTGATGCAATTCTAGTAAAAATTCCGGATGCTTAATTCCAATTCTTTAATATTTTAAATAATAGTTGAAAAATACACTTGTACTATAAATTTCTAAGAATTACAATTGATAAAATAAATCACCTTCCTTTATCCTACATAGTATCAAAATAATTCATGTGTGTGTGATGTAAGTCTCTTTTAGGCAAACATTGATAACAACGCATTTATATCAAAAACGGAGATAGATACAGACTTAAGACGTAAATAAAAGTTGTTCAGAATTTTAATTTATGTACAAAAAGCTATGCTTTATTCTGATCAGATCAGATTAATGGGCTCTGGAGGGCAAGTTTGATTTTTCGATAATAAGTTGATTTTTTTCATGAAACAAGACTGACTCAAAGTTTCGTTTAAGGTATGGATGTTTGATTCGATAATACATCAAAAAATTAAAAACTAAAAAACAAATTATTGTACAAACAGAAAAAGGGAGAACGCATATTAAATACGAATTAAAAAAAGGGAATCAGGAAGAAGATGAACAAGTTAATCATACTATGTATCTTCTCTTTTCATTATGTTTGACGAAGGAACATGGCAAGTTAGCAATGCTCATGCCAATAAATAAATCAAAGGGCCAAACATTTGAAAAAATTGCTATATATTTACTAAAATCAGTATTTTCACAAGGTATATTATATCTTGCATTTTTAAGAGTGTCAAAAGAAAGTAGAAGTTGGATTATATGTACATCAAATGAACAGAAGCATCAAAAAATGTTTTAAACAAGGAGGCTTATAATAAAAATTTACCTAGTATTGTAATTATAGCAAATCGTTGTAGTTCAGAATTTTAACGTAAATTAGCTAAATATAAATACAATCTTTTTTATTTTTCATTGGCTATCTTTAGGATAGCATGTTCGTGCTATTTTAACGGTAACAATGTTTACATTATTTATAGGAAGGCGAGTCCTACTCCCAGTGAGCTTTTCCAAGGCGAATTTTCTCAGGGCGAGTACTCCCACGGCAAGTAATTCCACGGCAAACTTTCCAAAGGCAAATTGTAGCAAAGACAAGATTTTCTAGATCCCTTTACAAAAATTATTCCCCTAAAATAACAATATCTGCACTAACCACCTGTGTTTAGAACACTTTTGTCCACATTTAATCTGTGTTGAATTTGTTTATTTTTCTCAATTTTCGAGCATTTTGTGTAACAAAATTATTTTATTACAATGTTGATAAAGTAATAAGAGTCAATCAACAAATTCACACGTTCGTTTTTACATCTTGACGGATATATTTAATATATATATATATATTTTTTTTTTCATAACTTGTAAAAGTAATAAATAGTTAATACCAGTAATTAAAAAAAAAAAAAATTATGTATCGGAATCACAAATTAAACATTATTTTCCGGATGCCAATTTCCGAAAAAAACATCCGATTCCCCGATTCCAATTAATGGAGTCCATCACTAATAGAAACGGACGAATATTCTTCGAGGAATACAAATTTAATCCACGTTCTATTTTGAAAAAAAAAATATAAACTGCCTTGTTTTTATATTTCAAAATTCCTCATGTTTGCTTTTTGTATAGATCTATATAAAAATCCATTTTTCTCTATTTCTTCTTCTCCGCATATATTTTCATTCCTCTGACAAATATTAAGCAGCCCTAATTTATAGGGCTCCAATATGGGTCATTAAGGGCCATGTTCTCAAGGCATTTATGAGTAAATAATACTTAAGATGTGAAAAAATGCTCCTCAATTCCATTCCACAGCAAACCAACTACATACATACATAAATGCCTTGCCTCACATTAAACTATAAAAAAGGAGGAGATTTATGTTATGGCCATTAACCCTGGGTCCCTTCATTATATAGACTCCTTTTTTTAATGGCCTACCAATATAAATACACACATTTGTATATAATATATTAGTACAATAAAATCTTCCTATCGTAATGTCTACAGATATATATTTTTCCTACTTTGTGTTTGTTGAGACTATAGCAAAGTTCTTTTTCTAATAATTTATCTAGAAGGAGTACTGGAGCTGTATAAAATATAACATGTGGGTATGTATATTGAAAATAAACTGAAAATAAACGTGGTAGCTCTGACAATTTGAAGAAGGTTAGGGAGAAAAACGTTATATCTCTCATGACGTTTCATTAAATTAGCTGCGAGCACCTATGATATTACGAAATATATACAAGGTAGGAATTACTCCGTTGTCGATCCTTAATTCTAATCCGAGTACGACAAGGACTCTTTACGAATGACAGAATAATTATAACAGCTTTGGAAAATGAGAAGAAAACATGTATCAGATTGTAACTGCAAAAAGTATTGATTAATGATTAAAAAGAATCCTTGCCAATGAATAAAAGTAAAAGAAACGGGAGAGGAAAGTGGTTTTAAGTTTGTGATTTGAAGAATGTTTGCCAAGAAAGGAGCAAAAATTTCTGCTGTCTAATTAAACTATTTGCGAGTACCTATAAGGTAAAGGATAAATAAACCGTGCTTGACGAGGTAGACTGTGATCTTGTACATCTTGAGCTAGTCAGAAATACACGTGGAAGTTATTGCTACACAAAGAAATGCAGAGATCTTGATCCAAACGTCTTTTTCGAGCTCATTTTTATCGTGAGAGACGTTCAATGTAAGAAATCAAACATAGTTTCAACAGTTTCTAATACAATTTGAAGCTTTGAATTTGATTTACACAACCTCGATTTATAAAATATAAATAGATGATTGTAATTTCTATGTTATTAAATAAAAATAATGTTAAGTTCCAAAGATAATTTAATACATTGGAAAAATTGTGCTGCTAGTCATACATATGTTTAATCCGGTTTCGAATGTATAAATGATATGTTGTATATGGTAGAAAAGTCAGTCTATTCCTCAGAAATAAAAAAATAATTACAACAGCTTAAAAAAAGAAAATTCACTCGTCAGTTCACAAACTCAAAAAAACAAAAAAAACGGACGAGCTAAAAAAACCACACGATTTTCATAATTATATGTAATATGATATCAGGAATGTAAGAAATACTGATGAATATTAAAATTTAATCCATACTCCTAGTAAATAAGTAAAGGTAATTTGCTCACTGTAATGTTAAGTACTACTAGCTTGGGAGGGAAAAAATATTAATAAAGATTTCATAGGGCTTAAATGGTGACCAGAAGATTTGCCCTTATATATATATATTATTAGAATAAATATATCTTCGCACATATTTTTTTCTGGCTTAAAATGAGTCATCCTTCCTTTGAAGTAATTTGTATTTCATTTTTTCAACTCCCATTATAGTAAAGAGTCTTAGGGAACAGAATCACCCACAATGGCCTAAAGTTTGTGAGGCCAAATCAAAGATAAACTTCACGCCTCAGACTCAGATATTTCTTCGAGATCACTTATCTCTGAAGTGACTTCGACTTTGGATTAATCCACTTTAGCTTTACACCCAAATACTTTGAGCTTCTCGAGGAAATTACGATATTGACACAAAAAAAGAAGAAAAAAGCGCAATACCTCCTGCCCCTACTGGGCGGAGTTCATATGTAATTCCTCTCGAATATAGCAGTGGGCAATTCGATGAGGATCGCATATTAATTTGCAGAGCAGAAAGTGGAATTTCCTACCTCGTTAATTACTGCCCATGTATATATTATTTACCTCCTTACGATAAGTGTCGTCATAGGACAAACATGCATACGTCTTTAGGCATTAATTCCTTCTAAATTGCATATTGAGTCCATCCGTCTTATAAAAATGATTAAGGTACTTATAAGGAGCTGTTCTTATTTTCAAAAATTGAAGCTTGTTAAATTATATGTGAGAATATATATTTTTGCCATAATATATATATATATATATAAGAACGAAACTTCCCGGTCCTCATATTTCTAGAACGGACCAAAAGAAGGGTATTAGTTAGTCCATATACAAAGTACAAAAATGGGTACCTTCCCAGTTTAAAACTCATACCCTCGTCTCTACTTAAAATGAATAGCAGCATTATCTATTTCCTCTCTTCAAGGGGATGGATTCATAACAAGGACCTATTGAGCGGATTTTGACGTTACTAACAATGGTTTTTAAGATCTTTAAACTGCATACTTCCAAAGTACTTTATGATACAAGTACAAATAGGAAGACAAATGTATGTACTTGAGTCATGATGGTCTAAAAGCACTTAAATGAACTCTACATTCATCATCTGTCTAACATGTGAGTTTATTATGAGATAGATTGAAGTTCCAACTGTCTAATAGTCATAGGGATTTGGGAATGTACTAATATAATCAGGGTTTTTATATAGAAGAAACCATATATGACTAGCACATAGTTCCCTACACGTTTCGTGCTTGTAAAAATAGTTTGCAATATTGGGATATTGCAAGAAATTTATCAAATAATAAGTTGGAAAAAAGTTATTTCGTATTTCCTGCCTTTTTATATGCCTGAGTATATCTTGTTCATTATTAGTCAGACCGGATCAAACGTTTTTAGACGGTATTGTGCTTTCGCCATATTTTACATTTTTACTACCTGAAAGTGAAAAATGTTTCAAAGGCGACCAAGAACATATGAAACATATACTGGGCCAATATTGATGTATAATAGTTGTTCGAAGGGTTTTCCCCCCCGCTTAATTCCATCTTCTACTGTGAACAACTCAACTCAACTTGGGGTACAAATTTGCCTCAATAGAGGCTTGTGAAAATTGGTTGTCCGAGTTCTTTTTGCCGATAGGGTCAAGGGCTTCTACGAGAAGACCATTATGAAGTTAAATACTCCTTGCTAACAAAATACCGAACAGAGCAGAGTGTACTTGGATTCAATCGGATGATTGTAAAACTTCATTTTTAAGTATTGAAATAAACAGAAAAATACGGAATTACTTTTTTCCCACACTAAATTGAGACAAAATAATTGAACAAATTGATCCAAAGTTATGGTCGACGATGTATAATTTACGTTTTGTGCTTCCTTGACCTCTCAAAATGTAATAGACTCTTACTTGGCCATAACACATGTTCTAAATAGTACTAGGCTTAACAAAAAAACACGTTTTTTGGTTCAAAAAACCGTACAATTGTTTTTTTTTATCCGTTTTATGGAGCAAAGTCCTCATAACACTTTTGAAGCCATTGTTAAGCTTGAAAAGTATTCTTTCACATCAAAAAGCAGATTAAAAGACCAAATTATTTTTGAACCAATGTTTTGGATCAAATGTAGCTCTTCACACATCTTATAACATCTTCTTATAAAGTTTGATCAAAATCAATCTGTTATCCTGGTGACTACAAACAAACAAAAGAGAAGCAAAAATATAACCTCCGTTCAACTTCGTTGGCTGATGTTATAACATTGTCCATTTGTCTACAATCTAAAATAAGATAATGATATTAAAAAAATTATATTAAACACGTCGTTAACTTTATTTTATCGTGCAACTTTTTTTTCAAAAATAAATAGAAAAAAGCCCTCAATTATATGGTAGTAAGTTAAATAAGCCAATCATACCAACTGCTTTTATTTCTTAGTACTCCCAGTAATAATATTATTTCTCTGCAATTTTTAAAGAAATTAGATGTGAATAAATTTCCTTAAATAAAATCTTACATTGTATTTTATTCGATCCTGTAGTATATTATTGCCTCATAATATTTTACATAAGCGTAACCTTGTATCTTTATATGTACGATAGCCAATATTTAATCATAGAAATAATATATATATTTAATAAATTGGGTCAAAAGTGAATTCGTATTTTTCCCATTGTTTCAATAATTTACCATTAAAATCTGAGCACATAGAATTTTAAACTTCAAGAAGATATAATTTATTAATGAAAGATTAAATTTCACCAAAATTAATACTATAAATAGATGTGTGTCTGAGATCTCGTAATTATTAATGTCCTCTCCAAGAATTATGGCTTCCAGGCAGATGTCCTTGCACCTATTGTGGATGCAGTACTCTCTCATGGCGCCCCAGTTCTGACTGAAAGTGGCTTTGAGGGCCTCGGTGTTTGGATGACAGACACTGAAGGCCTCCTCCTCGACATGCACTCGAAAGGTGTAGTTGAGGGGGTAGGCATCAGAGCTGTAGAGGGGGAAAAGTGTCAAAAAAGAGTTCAAAAGACTCATTCATGAGAGTCTTGCTACGGAGGAGATGGGTTTCTTTCATTGCTGGTGTCAAAAGTGGCCTTTCTATCCTCCCAAAGCTTTTTTGATAGCTCTTTAGATAGTCTGGTGTGAAACCCCGAGATCTCTTGCATGGGCCGTCATGTACTCGTGTGGATTGGTCAGACCTATTTTCTTTAACTCCTCCATGGTAGTTTGGTGTTTTTGACAAATCCCTACTTCGTATCCAACGTTTTAAACTTGCTAACGCCGTAGACGGTCGTCCTTGAGACGCCCAACTCCTTGGAGTGCACGAATGGAAATTCGTAGATCACGTTAAACTGTCATTTACTCGACTTGTACGTAAGGTACAGAGCACAGATTTGTTTTCTTTTGTAACTAATGATTTATGCTTTAATATATTAAAATATGAATTAATTTCAACAATTCAACCTTAGTAATTAGTAAGTATTCAGATTCAAATGGACTATCCGTTAGTAACTTTACCTACAAATACGCATACCTATATCAAGCAAAGGTTGCTTGATATAGGTATCCCCTCCTCCCCTTACAACTTTAGAACTGGTTATACTTCGATAACCCCTCCTCTTGCATAAAATAATAATGATAAGTGTTTTAGAAAATAAATAGAGAACACTTTTGGATTTGCAATTCGATACAAAAATGAGTAGTACTTATTGTTGATCATACTTTTATCAAGTCCAGACAAAGTATTATTTTACATGAGTAATGGAACAACGCAATTCCAAAATATTGTACCTATGTAAATCCCCTCATGGGAACCTTTTGTAAAAGGATGTAAGTAATACTACCACTATTTTACACACATTACATATGTAAATTTAAGGGTAAATACGTTCATTTATTATTTGAATATCATTATCATAGGATAATGAATTTATCCGTATAAATTCATGTACTTACATACATATGGATAAATGTACAAGGTGCGTACAGCAAAAAAATGTCTCCACTCAACTGTTTCATATTTTGAAAATAAATGCACACTAACTGTTCCTACAACAACCTTGTTCCTAAATATGGACCGACCAACACTAATCCCAACTATGGAAATATTACTTAATAAATTGTTGGTAATTGTTCATAGAAATGGCGCGTTATCCACTTTTAAGGGGGCTCAAGTTCCCCTCCCCAATTTTTACCATACATAAATATGTTAGACGAAATAACAAATTCTGAGCGTTTGTTGATGGATGTCTTTAGTGAGCTACATATATCTCACAATTAATGCATTCCATTAAAATAAGCTTAAAGTATGTTTATAGGTTCAGCTTGCACTTAAATAAATTCATTTACAGTTTTGTGTTTGGTGAAGCCAGTTGTGTGTTATAGTGTTCCAAAATGGAAGTAAAAACGATAAAATTTGATACATTCTTCAATATCACTGTGCCCAAGGTGAAAATGCGGAGGAGACGGTCAATTTTTTTGTATTGTTTATGGATCCAATACAGTATCGAATGCAACAGCAAAGATTCCGTTATATAAAATCATGGAAATCATCAAGTTGGAACCGTGTTTGAGCACATATTACATTGCCTAGGAACGGAGGAGGATTAGCCAAAAAAACGTTTGGAAACATCTATCTTGTATAATCATAACTACGTAAATTTCATCGTCAAAATAAAGCCAAAAAACGCTGAGAATTTTTTACTTCAATTTTTAATTAATTAAACTATTACTTCCCTAGTTGACAGTTTAACAAAAACATTTATTATTAAACCAATCAACGTTTAGAAGACTGATTTGTGGGAAAGAAGGAGAATATCAACAGCTGACAACAAAGTAGAGTCTATATTTTTGTGTTAGTGAAGTAAACCCGGTTAATTAAGGTTAATTAGTTATAAAAAGATACAAGCCAATATATTTTAGGTTATGTGATGTGACACTTTTACATACGCACCCTGTATGCTTACAATAAAAACGGTGTAAAGTAGAAGAAGAAAGTAACTTGGGAATGAAGCAAACCTTTTATCTTGTCAACCTTCTACTTATCATCATCATACGTTTTTGTTTTCGTTATTATTTTATTTTTTTCTTCAAATGTATGTATTAGTAATATAATATTTATTTAAAGTTATGCGCGTATATCTTAAGCATATATATTTAATGTCATGTGTTATTCGGTTCCTTCCAAGGGAATTAAATATAGATATACACATCTTTAATATTATATAAAAAGTTGGGAAATGATCCAATTGGTTTTGTTTCTTTTTCCATTTATAGTAAATGTTGTAAAGATATTCATTATAAAACTGTTGTATCACATGTCCACATTCAAAGTGAGTATCTCTCAAAATAACTTAAGATGGGTTATTGAGGAATTATAAAATAAAATTATGAGCTTATATTAATAGTTCGATTATAGGTGGAACAAATAGAAAAGTGGGACTATGCCTTATTGCCTGAAGGACCCTTCTTTTTTGTTTGTATCGTTGTTCATGGACTTTGTGGTGTATGATTTCATAGTTCTAATTGGCTCTTTGTCCGATACTACACCAAAAATCGACCTAAAGACTCAATTACAAACGATACCAATAATTGGTAAGGCTCCATGGTTCAGGCATTTGCCCATCACTCCTACCAAAAAGGTCCTATAATTTTTAACATTTTGAAAGAGAGAACGTCTAAGTATTGAAAGACTAACTACGTATGAGTGTCCTTATGAAACACAAAGTCTAAGACCAAGGCTGTGTTAAGGAGTTATTTTCTATTTTATCCAAGGAAATTTGCCTGTTTGTCGTCGTTATGTTGAGTTTAGCCATACACACACAATTGAGACTGAATATACCGACATCAAATGCCGGACTTGGCAGCAGACCACCTGTTGAGAATCCTTGATCTAACATATGGGATTAAATTCACAGTCACTTCACTGAAAGATTTGGAAACAGCAGTTGAAGTTTCTAAATAACAATTTTGATAAAATATGTCAAAAATTTATATTAATAAAAAAAAATTTACATATGAAATTTGCAAATAGTCCCTTTTGTATAAATTGGAACTTTGAGGTCAATTTTCTTGCAAATTTTACTTAAATTTCTTATTTTTATTCAATAGAATTTAGTTATATAGGTATTTTTGCAAAAGTAGAGGTCATACAGGGCAAGATAATAAAAAAAAATTTTTTTTTTAATATAAATAGCATATATGTGTACTTTCACATTTTGATATTAATCAGTTGAATTGTTTGTCTGTGATATGCTAAAGTACAGACAGATAGAGGGTAAGCTACCATTCATGTAACTCCACTAATTTAAACAATACTTGGAATATATATTTTTCAGATATCATTATATTTACAGTCATAATTTTCGTTAGAACAATTAAATCTGCCGAGCTCAAAATTTACAACTCAGCGTTTCTTCATATTGTTGTTTATGACGTTCTTACTTCTCGGTTCATTTTTCTTATTTTTTGTTGACAGTTGTTTACAATAAGTTATTTGGCTTACACATCCAAATATAACAAATAGGACTAAGGCGCGTCAATTAAAAAAAATGTTGCACTTTTGACGGAGGGGCCTGTATTGAACATTAATTTGGTACAATTTTTTTTAACAATTTATGCTACACTGAATATACATATCTTTAAAATTTGAATTTTAATCTTTTTGATTAATTGACAAAAAAATCGATTATTGTATTTTTAAATAATCCCTTTCTTAAAGAAAATAAATCTGTTTGACAACTCCAAAAATGGAAGAACTAAAATATGCAACTGATTACCATATCATAAAAGTTTAAGATAAAATTTTCGTTTGATCTTTTATGCAGATGAAACCCTTGTAACTCAATTATGACAACATAATCAACTTTTAACAAAGGAAATCTATGCTATTAAAATAAATTTTGTCAAAGTTCAAATAACATTTAGGTAGGAAATCGTTTCATATAGAACCCCTGATGTGAGTCATCATTATTCCAATTAGAGTTTGCAATTAATGAGGAAACATCCATAAAAATCCGTTTCAGAAAGCAAGGAAGAACAATTAATCATTATTTCAAATGTATATTCATTTTAAAGGATACCCTATTTACAGGGTTGGGATTTACAATTCGGAAAATTTAAGGATAACGTATTTTACAATTATTTTCCAAAATTAATTTACAAATCTTTTGCTTGTTGATGGGGGCTACATAGTGAAGTCAGTCAGTCAAACCAATTACCTCTTGCTTCAACAACAACAACTTTCAACCAGGCCCGGGATCTGACACGGGCCTTGATGAAGAAACCCTCGTCCATGTTTGACACTGTCTCAAGAAGCCCGCAAGGAGTCAACAGCATAATGTACATGTTGATTGAACTTTTTCTCTAAGGCGCCCCACACACAATAGTCCAAGGGATTAAGATCCACCGAGGTAGGAGCCACATTCCCTTTGCCACAAAAATAAATATCTTGGGGCTTTAGTAATATATCCGGTTCCAACTACCGGATTTGGAAAAATTGCTCCAATTTAAAATTCTAGCATAACACCAGATCTCTTAACATCAATTTTAGCTCATTTTTATATAATTATCTATAGAGTTAATTGCGTACTAGTTCACCCATGAGATGAGTCTTCAGTCTGTCGAACTTAAGAGGGAGCAATTTATTAGTGAGTGTCTTTCTATTACGCAAAATATATCCTGCATCAAAATTGGAGACCAAATTTTGGAATCCAGAATCTTCAACATAAGAGATAATCATTTCCAAACCAATATTGTCTAGTTTCTTTTTTGGAGGATTAGATGGCTTTGTGACAAGACACATGTATTCCGATATATTAGGAAGCTTGTTAGACTCTTTACTAGACTACACAAGATGAAAACACTTTAAATGTTTCGCCATATTAGAGGTACTGCTCCCACAAGCTGTTGTTTTTGTTATTTTTTTGCAGAGATTGCAAACTATCTTTTTGCCATCTTGGTTCTTGTAAAAAATCTCTATGCAATAGAGGATCCTGACTTCGGGGCTACTGCCCTGAAAAATAATTCCATTTGTTCCCGGTAGTTGACGGTTCATCTATGGATTTATAGACATCTATGAATAATTATTCAATAATAAAGAAGTGTAGTAGTAACTTTCATTATCCTTTGATGATTGTATTGGGAGGCCTTGTTCAATAAAATCATCATCTGGACTCCATTCATAATAGTCAAGTAATCTTTTGTTGAATGTTGAAAAAGGATCAAACCGTTCCTCACACTTCATCTCATAAAATAAAATATACCTAGGCAAGCCTTAATTTTATTGATGAAATGAAAACAGACTGGTAGAAATACTTCTATGAACTACAACAAAAAATCATCATACCTTAGAGTTGTAATCATATAATAAACTGAATAAGATATGCGAGGTTGCGTTATTTTAATACAAATATCTCTTCTTTTATTGTCTACAGTAGGATATAGAACAGTTTTCAAACATAAATGGAGTTAAACGCTTACCCACCTCAGAAAATAAATACTTGAATTCTTTTGATCAAATATTACCCCATTTACCGGGTAAAATGGGGGTATATTTTTCTTTGATCTTCCAGGTACGAGTCCACGGGTAAGGGAACTCACTGTATCCATCCCTTCTGGGTACCCAAAGCTTGCAGTAGATTAACTTAAATACGACAAACGTGATTTGTATGTAATCCAGAAAAGACAACTCAAAACCAATTGATTGTATGTTTAAATACTTTTATTATATATATATATTTTTTCAAAATATATCCCCTTCACAGACAACAAAACCCTGGACACGTCGGCGAGCAGATCGGTAGCTGTTGACAAGGAAGACCGTGTCCATGGCGTACTACGCCTTCATGATAACAGCTCAGACCGAATAAAAATTTGGATGAAATGTTTGGCAGACATTCTTCTCCAATACATCTCAAAATGCAAAGCCCATGGGGATTGACATCAAGGCTGCAGAAGGGCCACATGATGAAAGACCAGAAGGCCCCCATATTGCTCCTACGAAAGTTTTTTTGGTTCCGAATCCCCTTTCAACAGATGTTCCATCATTAATGCACTTTTTGATACTGTAATCAGTCCGAATAGAGGTACAAACGATCTCTGCAACCTCTCTGCGCTACATGGCCTCTTTTTTGTGGTTGCTCCGATATTTGTTATCTTAGAGACATGGGACAAAGACAACAATTGTTTATTTTAGTTTCAGCTCTTGCTGGAATGAAACCTTGTAATTAAAAACCCAGGGATCAATTCGTAATTAAATATTACTGCAAGTTTAGAGTCTCCACTCGGTATGTTCATTTTATGTATAATTTAATAGCTACTCCCAGATCAACTCATTAATTCAAACTATTCATTTCCCTGATTAGTGTTTCATAGTTGATATATGTACATATATTTTTTTTTTTTCATTTACTTCCGTTACATGACTCCAATAAAAAGTAACGATGTGTGTATATAGTTATTATTACTAACGTTGAACTCAGAGAATAATTAATAATAATAATATTTTTTTATTGCTCACTCCATAAAGTTTTATTGCAATTCATGACCGTGCTTCATTGTAATTTTATATTCATATATAACAATATTCACAGCACCTCTGGGTGTTTTACGTTTTTTTTTTGTGTGTATATGAGTGAAGTAATTAATTTCACTTCATTTAGTTCTCTCTCCGTCTCTCTTTCTAAAAGCTATAATCATAATATTAAAATAAAAAAAAAAGATATAAAAATTCTTTGCATTAATTATAATGATTATTATTGCCTGAAAAGCCAGGTCTTTCACAGCTGTGTACAATGTTCCTAGGTACAAGTGTGTGTGTGTGTGAATTGTTTTAATGAGCCATAGATCATATTTCGTGGAATTGATGTATGTATTGTATGCAATAAATAAATTCAGGTGACATGAAGTTTGAGAGAGAGGGGAAAAAACAAAAGGAAGGACTTTATTAACTCAAAGTACATTCTAGTGATGAAAATCGTGTGTATTTTGGGGGAAAAATAGACTGAAAATCAACAACGGTTAGCTGACATGACATCATTTTCGATCATTTCCCCCCAGGACGGATGCAACTTGTACATTCATAGGGATAAAAATCGCGTATATAATGGTCATGTTTTAAAAAAAGAAAACCAAAATCTACAAGGTAACCTTGACAATTTAAAGAATGCTTTGAAGGTGATCAGCTTAGCTGACATGATATAATTGTCTATCATTTTTCCCTCAGACGGATGCAACATGTTCTTGCATTCGCAGAGTTAACCTTGTACATTCATTAGGATAAAAATTGCATATATAATGCGCATTTAAAAAAAAATAAAGAAACTATAAATCAACATGGTAACCCTGACATTTTGAAGAATCAGCTATAATCAGCTGTTACATGAGAGGAGGGGAAACTTAAACAAGGACCCTGGAGATAATTACTCCAATTTGGATACTTAATTCTACTCTAAGTTCAACTAAAAGTTACACCTATAACTTCCTAAGAAACATTTATGGTTAGTCTATGTCTTTTGAGCAAACACGAATGTTCAATCAGGTTTTGAATATAGTAGAAAATGCATTTTACTACTCTGGAGTTAAATAATCATGACAAGGGCTGAGGAAAAGAAAATTAATTTTTCAGATTACCAATTCCAAAAAATATATACGCACGATTTAAATCCCTTTTCGACTCCATATAGCACGTTGCAACAATTTTCCAAAGAAAAGTGGGGGAAAAAAGGATCGAAATCACTTAGTAGTTAGTCATTTAAATCAATCATACCACGGATATGTATCTTGTAAGTAATTACAGACAACTATTTTCATTTTTATTTATTACAAACGGGGCATTCTATAAAAAAAAAAATCACTAAAGAACGGATTTTACTAACATTTTACAATGTGGTATTGTTGATGGTAGACCAGCTTAGAAATGAAATTTTTGATCAGCAATTCAATCCGACTCACAGTTCTGAGGCCTTAAAGATGAATAAATTAGTATTTGGATGAATATCTAGAGGTGCACTTAATTTAAATTTTAATAAGTATGAAATTTATAAGACTATTGTCTTCAAACTCGGTGAAAGATAGTTTTTGTGACTCAAAATTCCTCATGTAAAGTTTTGACTCAATTAAAAACAAAACAAACAGGACAATCCCCTCAAGTCCCTGAGGGTACATTTAAGAGATCTCAGTGTTTCACAACAGATTATACAGAGAGCGATCAAAAAAGTGGGTGGGATGAGATTTTTGAGAGTGGATCGATCTTTTTTGACACCAACAATGAAAAAAAGCTATCTCCTCCATTGCAAGACCCTTTAGAATGATTTTGTTGAGTTCTTTTGGACTATTTTTTGACACTTATGCGCCCCCCCCCTCCCTTACAGTCATGATGATCAAACTCTCCCTCGACTACACTTTATGGGTGCATGTTGAGGAGAAGGACTGCAGGTTCTGTCGACCAAACACCCAGGCCCTCGAATCCACTGTCAGCCAGCACTGAGACGCAATGCCAGACCTTTCTCCGTCGCCTGGTTGACATCATTTCACCTAAGGGCTGCTACATTTATGATTAAGAGTATTGTTAATGAGTAACTTACATCTTGTTGGAATTTAAAACTCGAAGTGCTTAGATTTTAATGGACCACTCAGTATTCCCAATAATTTTTTTTTTTTTTGCAAAATATTTTTCAAAATGAAAAAACTCCCCAGTTTCATTTTTCCCAAAACTGATTTTTTTAAATAGGGGGAATACTATTTACATTTTTATGGAATATAAATCTTAATTAAAACCTTATGTAATTCAAAATTTCCCATTATATGGTACATGTAAAATAAAAAACCAACTGACGTAAAGAACGAGTAAAAAACTAAGATAAATAAGGATTCCATTATCTTAGAGGTAACTCAAACAAACAATGTATGTATTTATCAAAATCGTCCAAATGCAATAAATAATCAAATTTATCAATGTACTTCAAATTGTTTGAGGGATGTTATTATTACATTCATCTCTACTCACCTACTTTGAAGTCTTCCCCTCCTTGAGAACACTATGAATTAGACCTCAAGAGTCTCATTAAAACTTTGAAATAATTGGAATGAATTTAGCATACATTTTATATCATATTATATACATAGATGTACGTTGTACATTAGCCTGGCTCTTGAATTTTTTTTCTTCAAAATGGAGGGCCATAGGTCAAAAATTTTACTTTTGATAAAATAAATGAAGATATATAAAGATTGAGCGATATATTAATCCAGGTTGTTTATCGCTCTTGAAGTTTCTTAATTTTAAATAATTATTCTTTTCATCTACAAATAGTAAATATATATTGTTAAAAGAAAAAAATTTATTAAATAATTTTTGAAAAGTGTTAAAATAGTTTTACGATTCTCTATGTTTATTTCTTATAATATAAAGTATTTTTGAACTGCGTATTGCAAGCATTTTTTCCGTACTTTTTTGAACTATGTTCCTCCAAACATTTTGAAAAATCAAAAATAAATTTATTAGCTAGTCTTATATAATGCATACCAATAATATCATGGATCTACAAATCCTAGACATGAGATCCATCACTAATATATCAACATAATCTCTCAATTTGATAATGACCACTAATCCGATTTGAAGGGAGTGATGATAATTATACGATTACATTCAGAGACTTTGTCGTCATTTTAAGCTTGTCTTCAAGTATACATATATACTTAATTACGCACTCAAAGGCATTTTCTTCTGGGTGCTCTTACATAAGATGATACAGGGATACAGGCAGGAATTAATCCCTTTTTGATCATGTATTCTATCCAGAGTCCTACAAAGAGTTACACCCATTCTCCTGATTAGCATTTTGGGGATGTTAAATGAAAAAGAAACAAAAAATCAAGAAGGTAACCCTGACAATTTGAATAATTTATTGTAGATGAGTAGCTAAGCTGTCATGAAGTTTCATTAGATCAGCTACAAGCATCAATAACGAGGAGAGAAGGAAATAAACAATAAACATTTTAAACTAAACTAAAAAAAAAAAAAAAAAAAATGGCAAAGTAACCCTAACAACGGCTTGGCTGTCAAAATATTTAATTAGATTAGCTGTAAGCAGAGCCATGAGAGAGAATATCAGTGTTTCTCAAACGTTTTAGAGTGTGTACCAGAGGTGGCAGTCTTGTACTCGAAACTTTACTCATACTTTAGTCCATATTTTGAAGACTTGGGATTCGACTTTATCACACCATCAAAGCCTCGAGACTATTTGACTTTTACTCGAAATCCGTTTGCATTTATCACGAAAAATAAAGCACTCTTTAAAGAATCTTTTATATTATGAAGATTTGAACTAGACACGTTACAAATATTGAAAGGATAATCTAATTTGACGTGCAGATGGATGACTGTTGTGCGTATTATGGGAGAAACATCAAGATATCCAAGTAACTTAATTACCACCATAGATAAAAATAATAAAGTAATGGAAGATATCTTGGACTTTTGTAGTTGCTACGTGAATATATGTTTATTTCATTTTCTATAGCCGTTTTCTTAATTATTTTATTCATGAGGAGATAACATATTATATGTATAAACTGTAAAGTGTAACTACAAAAGTTTTTGCTCATAAATGACGGCAAGTTGCTGAAGAGTTTTAAGTATTAGTCCTTCTTGAACTCGGAGTAGAATAAAGACTTGACGTCAGAGTAATTCCTATCTATATCATTGCAAAATACGGAGTAAGATTTGCATTTATTTCATTGATGCAGCTAATTCGCAGCTTATTTAGTTAAATGTCATGATAGCTAAGCTGTTTTCCACCAAAACATTCTTTAGTTTGTCCGGGTAGCAACGTTTATTTTTATCTATGATTATGATTATTACTAAAGTTTGAGAACCACTTGAATACATTCCTCTACACAAAACATCACATCTTATACTAGGATATTCCCGTAGGAAAATTTTTTTTACGAATTATTTTATTATGCACAGACTAAGACAAACTTACTAATCCGTGGACTTATAAAAGATACTTGTTATAATATTATATTATAATAGCTAGAAACGTAAATACTATCAACAATTATTATTATCAGCGAAAAATGTTATATTTAAGGAGACTCTCAGTTTACGAACTGGAAACTCTGCATATGTTCATTTGCGTATACTCGATCCATTATTATGAGCTCGTAAAAATGAATGCACGTGGAGTAAATGTATTTTTTTATTGATGGGGAATAAATTATAAATCTTGAAATGACCTAGTTATTGAAGACACATCGGGAGCTGAGTGCAACCCTCTATCGATATTCGATACCTCATTAAAAAAAAACAAAAAAAACCCACAAAACAAATACATTATAACATATTTATTTACAGTAATACAAATGACAATAATAATATGTAAATATTTGACATTTTTATGTAAGCACGAAACCTACACTTTTTTCTCCTTATAAAATAAACAAGCCCTCGTTATTAGTTGTTGACGAATTTTCCACATCGACGTCCATCTTTCATAAAATCTTAGGTGAGGTTATTTTTTTCCTCAGGGCAAGGAACTGAAAATGTGTCCTCTAGATTGTCAACTTCTTAAAACACAAGAGAAAGTAATGCATGAGTGTCTAAAGAAGAAGCACATTTTAGTCATGGAGTGGTCTACAAAATCTTGATCATTGGGCAAACTTACAAAATCAGTAAGGGATGAAATACTTGTTTTCTTTACTTTATACTGGGTCTGGTTCGTTTTTGCTACATAAATCAATGTTTTTGTGAATGCAGTAAAATTGTTCCGATCAAATACTAAAACATACAAAATACGAAAAAAACTAAATCTTCCTATATGTCTTAGAAGCTGAGAAAATGCCATCTGAACTAGACCAACAAAAGTCGTTACGTGCACTTATGGACGCTGGCAAGAAGCCAACGGAGATTGCTTTGTTAATATGGGTCCAGATCAACAACCCAGACATGAACGTGGTGTTTCTGCAGGATGGTGCACCTTCACGCACGCCCAAAAATCCCCGGAAGTGGTTGAAGGCCCAATAAAATGTGCCCCCCCCTACTCACCAGATGCTAACCCATTGGACTTCACTTTTTGGTTGCATGTTGAGTCCAAACCATGTACCGTCCGTCATCCATATCAACAACCTCAAAGCCACTGTCAACCAGCACTGGGATGCCCTATCTGAGGACTACATCTACAATGGGTGCAAAGCCTTTCGTGGCCGTATGGAAGCCATAATTGTTGCCAGGGGGGTTACATCGAGGGTTAGGGTAGCCAAGACCTTATATTAGTTATTTTTATTTTATGGACATACTTTATTAAACTGGTTGCTGAAATACATATTGATAAAATTCTTGAATGAAAGTGTTAATATTTTTTTGCAGTACCCCGTATGAAAAGTCAACAAAATGGACGAGGTTTGATACCTGGAAAAAGGAAGTCTTATCTCATATTTTCACAAAAAGAGTTGCAGGGATTCGAGGGATAGACGAGTTGACTTTAAGCTCGCGGGTAGGGCTACAAATTTCACAAATATACAATACCCAGCCAAAGGATGAAAATAAATTTAAATTTTATTAACTACAAATCTAAAAATAAAATCCTAGAAGAATTGAATCCACTAATAAAAAAAACCGCGAATGAGCAAGGTCTCACTGTGTATAATAAGTACAGAGGGGATGTGCTTTAAGAAAAATCTAAGCATGGTGATTAGAAAAGAAAGAAAACGGTTGATGCGTGTACCCTTTGGTTTGTTCATTATATAATTTATTGGTTTTTGTTAACATCTTCAACTAAAAGAAAATTTCTAGCCTATCTTAATTTTATTTTGTTATAAATTGTAGTATAAAGTAAATAAAAATGAAATTATAATATTTTCCTTACACCAATGTGAGGGAAAAAGTAATTGCCTATTTTTTGCTTGATTTCAATGCATTGTAAGAAGTGTAACAGTAACAGTAAGGTCCTTGCCCATAGACAGGAACAAGTAGTAGTCACTTGTTGATAGGTCTGGACTATAGGGTGGATGTAGTTGACTTCCCATCCGAGTTCCTGGAGCTTATGTTTTGTCTTGATGATGCTTTGTTATTTCCTATTCACCAATGCTGGCTGTTTCTGTACAATCGTCATATTCAACGGTCCAGTTGTTCGCAGTACAGGGTAAAATTGAGTGGGAAAGAAAAGTCCTCGAACCATTGTTGTGCATCACGAACCAAAAGGGTATCGATCTGGTATTCATTACACATTTTCTTAGTCACTTTCGACGCTTTTTTTTCCTCTTTGTTAGTAAAAATGAAAAAATATGGCAAATTTTTTCCTCTAAGACCTCCATACTCTAGGCACGATAATGGATACTGTCCAAAAGCGTTTGTAGTATACACTCACACCTTCATAACGTAATATCGTATGATCTTATGTGACCAATAATGAATAAGAAATATTTACAGGGTTTGGAAGCAAAACGTGGACTGTTAATAAATGCTAATTATGTAATTGAAATAGAGAGGTTTTGTGATTTTTCCTGCATATTCTGAATCTCCTGTCCTATTTGCATAAAAAACAATAATAAACATTTCTTAAATCTTTCATCAGGAGTGAGCAAGAAGGAAAAAGTCAGAGGATCTCCGACCTTCTGGATGCCAAAATTGAGGTGGCAGAGATGATAGACATTGTGAAGTGATCCCGAAGCCTCATTTTCAAGGTGGCCAAGATGAAAAAGGATGGAAAAGACCTCTTAAGGAAAGAAGGAAGTCGGGACACAGTTTGAAGAGGGATTCTGAGTTTCTGGGGGACCTGAAGAAGCAGATCAAGGAGGACCCCACAAGATCCATGAATCGCCTGTCTAACGAGTATGACGTGGAGGAGGGGACAATCAGGAGAGCTGTGAAGGAAGTTTTGGCGTTGTCCTCTTACACAAGGACTCACACCCCATGTTGACGTCCACTATTAAGGAAAGAAGACTGCAGAGGAGCACGAAAGTTCGTGTGTGGATCAAGGACAATGGATCCACAGTAAAACCGACCTCATATTTAAATAAGAAAATAGAAGGTTTTCCTATTTATAGTAGTAATTCATTTACTCACCCCAAAACCGTAAAACAAGCATAAGATAAGAAACAAAGGTCTTAATTCAGGTGTACCATATCCCTCGTTCCCGCCTTCTCCTTCTCCTCCTAAAAAACCATCTCTTATAATAATAAATAACCCATCATTAATAAGTACAATAATATTACAATAAACGAACATAATTATTGTTTGACAATGGAGAAAGACGGATGGTCATAGAATTTATGGTCTCACATCTCTCTAGGGATCGATAATTAAGTTGATATATTACTGCAGCTATGGGTTGTTTATGGTCAATCTGAGACTATTTTTGTATTTTTTTTTAGGAGTAATGACCAAGGATGATATATTTATGTACATAGTTTATATCCTTTGCTCCTTCTTTCTGTTCCTCTCTCCATATATTTTCAATTAGAGAGCTGTGATCAACTTACAAAACGTTTTTATGTCCATTACAAAACACGCCTTAGGGTAGTAAGGAAATTGGAAAATAGTAGAGGTAGTTTACCCAGATAACATTTTGTGGGCATACATCTAGCTATACTGATTAAAATATGAAAACATTGAATTTTAAAATTCAAAAAGGGGCATCGTTGAAGCTGGCTATGATGGCATCCTTCCTCCAGCCACATTCCTAAGAGAAAGCTAATCTCATATTCTTAAATGCTGGGTTCTTCTTGAGAATCTTCTCCAGCTTGTTGTCAAACATGGGGATGGTCAAGCTCTCATGGACCTTCTTAATGATGAAAACGTCAATCCTTCCCAGTCCTGAGTGATGCGATCATTTAGAACCTTGCAGTTTAACATGATTAAGATGGGGTCTTAGGCATGAGAGGCAAATGGATTGTAAAAACGTCAAAATCATCGGTAGGAAGTTGGATAGGATAACCGGGGTTGCGGAATCTAAGAGACTGAGGTCTCTTGTTTCGGAAGGGAAAACTAAGAGAGTGTCTAATCAGTGATGATCAGTGAACAATTGCACTAATACACATTTTCTACCATAAAATACAAATATAGGTAGAAAATGGAAAAACAATTTAATGAACAAGACAAAAATGCAAAGAAAATCTCATATACATAATTTGGACATCAATACATCGAGGGATAGGTATTGAAGCACGACACTGATTCAAATATCCATCTAAAACAATAAATGAGTGGCTCAGGAAGAAACACTTTAAGGTCATATAGTGCCCTGGCCAATTTCCCATCGAAAATCTTTATCAGCGGGGATGCTAACAAAATCAGTATGGGATCAAACACTTACTTTTCTCTACTGTATAAAAATGCTGTCAGAATCTGTGTAACGTTGGAGTGTATGACAAAACGGTTTTTATCCTTTTTCAGTGGGGGTTTGTGTGTATTTCCTACGGCACATAATGGCTATTAGCTAATATAATGAAACGTCCATAACAGGCTAAGGGTCTCTCCTTCCAAACATTCTCCAATTGTCAGGGTGACCACGTTAGTTTTAGATTTCTTTTTTTTATGATACTGCCCTATATGATATCATTTGAATCTCTGATAAAATTTTAGGTCTCTTCCATGCATAAGTTTTATATTAAAGGTCCCTAAAAAAATCATTCATATAAATTTGCTCTGTTATGTATCGTGAGTATATAAGAATTATTTATCAATGCTCCGTCAGGAGTGCGAACCTTTTGTGTCATTCCCATGGGACAAGTTGCAAATACCCCTATATTTGTCCTTGTTAAATAGATAAATCAAAATATAGCATTTGCGTGTGTGCCCAATATACATATTTACTATTTGTGCAAATTCCCTTAGCCCTGCTTCATTTAGATCTATTTACGTATGAAAACATTATTTGCAGACGGAAGCCCTTGAGATATTCATGATATCTACAACTATTTATACCCAGGTACATTTTTTTATAAGATACCTTTTATATCCAAAGGTTGAGCTTGATCAAATACCCAATAAGAATACCCAAATTTGTATCACTCAAACTTGTGAAGAACAGTCAATCAGTTTTGTCAGATGTACACTTTAAAAAACCATGCATAAAAACAATTTTGAACAAAAATAAGGACAACCGAGTTGTCCATTAAAATCTAAACAATTTGAGTTTTAAACTTCAACAAGATATAATTTATTAATTCAACAATATTAATACTCTAAATAGAAGGGTATTTGAACTCTCTTAATCATTAATTTAGCCGCACTTAGTGGCAATGATGGCTTCGTGGCAGGGGTGGTAGCCCTGGCATTCATTACCTCAAAAAGGGCTAGATTATCAACAACGATTATTAAGTAGTACATATTGTTAGAGCATTTGAATGATGAAGCCTTGAAAAAACTGCACCAATTGAACAAAAAAGCAATGTTTTTACATCAAGACTGTATCACAAATCACTGAAAAATATGGCAAAATTGCATTGCTTAGGCTACAAATGGCTACCTCGTTCATGGGATTCTTCAAACTGTACCCATAGTATAACTAAAGAGATAATCGCCAAAAACTCAGGCCTATTTTGATACCAAAGAGAAATCGCTGAATAAAAAGTACATCCGAAAAATTGAATGACCTCTATAATCGTTGTATTCCCCTCCAAAGTGACCTCATTGTTTTAATTAATTAAATTGTGACAAATAAAAGTATTTTACTTTGTTAGCCTAGGAAGTTTGCAGCGGAACTTTTATGTATCTTACAAACATTTATTTGACTGCAAGATGGATTGCAAAAAAATGATATCCTAAAAAAAAAAAAAAAAAATTTTTTTTTTTTTTTTTGCCATTCTTGATTTATGATGCTATGACAACGACGACAAATAACAAATGACTTTTTTTTTTTTTTTTCAAATAATCATCATGAAGAAATAACCCTAAAAATATATATATGAAAAAGAATCGATACCACTCAATAAAAAAATAATGGCGATAAAAAGTCACCTAAGCACATATACAAATTAATCAATTATTATCATAATATTTTTTAATAAAGGAATATATTATATTAGACTGGTTCTAAAATTGGTCTTTTACTCAACTTTTGGAAGGAGTTAGTCCTTTTGGTAAAAAATGAAGGAATATAAAGCTTGAACCTTATTGACCTATGTTAAGAGGTTCCACATCGTCCTTGAAGTTTATAAATTTCATAGTTTTTTCGGATGAAAGTCCCATTTTCTCCATATAAAAATTCTATATAAGTTAAAATATTGCAATTTGTATTGAATAATTATTTTAGATAAACAAATTCCACCGTCGTTCTATTGTTAAGGCCTGAAGATCACGAATGTAACTCGTTTCATAATTAAAGATACAAATATTTGACAAAAATGTGTCACCATTGCTTTTGACAATATAACGAACACCTACCTATGCAAAAAAACAAACAAACATATTATTATTCACTATATTATGTCCACCTTTGTCGTTCAAGGATTAAGAGCCAGTATAATATCAAATATAGGATATACAAAGAGGCAAGAAATTGACTTTAACAAATTCAAACAATGGTTTTAATACGATGATTATATTATTTATTAGTCTTTAGAATTGAAATTGGGTAAATTTAAAGTTTAAGAGCTATTATTTGATGCATTCAGTGTACATTCCCTCAGCTATAATTACAGCTTCGAGACTTTGCCAAAATTATGAGCAACCAGATGCAATCTCCCTCATGGAAAAGGCCTCCATTGCCCCCCTGATGGCTGACTTGAGGGAATCAATGCCAGGGGCGTCGGCAGCATCATATTTTTTTGGGGGAAAAAAAAATCAAAAGCTATTCAAAAAAATTAAATTTTTGGATATAAATTTACAAAATCTCTTGCTGTTTCCTAACATCAAATTTTTGGAAAAGTTTCAATATTAAAGTTGTGAAAAAAATTATATATATTATTTTTTTTTTTAAATTCACAGTCGTTTACAGAAAATTAATTTTTCTGAACACTTATTTTAAATATTTATAATTTTTAGAAAATTTTTTTAAAAGTCCATTACTTTTCACTAAAAATAAACTTTTTTTTTTGTTGGAAAAAATTCAGACGCTGTTATACCTGCGTTCCAGAGTGTTCGATTTACAATCATTCAGTTGATTTAGGTCAGAAAGATTAAGGTCTTTCTCAAGCTAAGAAATGTGCAAATTTTGACTCGAAGAAGAGTGGCAATGATTTTTGATTTTACTCTTGTGAACTCATTTTCAAAATGAACGAAACTTTGTGGAAAGAAATAAAAAATTAGTATTATATTTGTTTACTTTAATCAAACTGAAAATAAGATTGGCGCATGCTGTAAATTAGCATCAAAGTCATTTAAGTTGATTTCCCCTGCCCTGTTAAATATATATTTTGTCCTTCCAAGGATCCAATTATTTTTAATTGTACTATGATTATTGTCTGAATAAAAATCAAAGAAAACCAAATTATCAAATAAAAAATTTTGGTTCACAAAATAAAAATAAAAACCTGCTTCTTTAACACGCATCATCATGTTTTTAATTGATTTGGCAGGCGGTTTTCACCTTTTTAATTTTCTTAGTTTTATCGTCTTTCCTCTTTACGCAAATTAATTATATATAACTCTTCAAAAAATTATCTTGGTGATACGTCGGTTTGAATGAAGATTCTTTTTGATGAAGTCATTAGCGCGTATAATTTTAATTAGTGGTAGTTTTTTGTTTTTGTTTTACCAAAGATTCATTCATTTATGATTATTTTTTTTTATAATACCCTAAATGTAAAAAACAGAAAGAAATAGAATAAAAGTACAGAGTGTCTCAAACATCCCCAAAAGTAAATAATAATCAGCTTCTCAAGATCAAGGTATGTGACACCTGGACGATTTTTGTATTAAAAATGGTTGTTCAAGATGTATATTTGAATCAATGTCAGAATTTTGGGTACAGAGTGGTTTATTCAATTAGAAATCTTTGATAACTGGTGAGTTAAATAGTATTTTAGGGGCGTCTGCAGGGGATGGGCTAGAGGGGCTGTAGACCCCCCACAAATGAAGGATTATATTTTTTTTTACTAGATTTTTTTTTTGGTCAGAACGAAAGTATTTTACACGAAAATAGGGGTAAAATATTTGTTTACGAAAATATATTTTCTTAAAACAAACGGTTGTTCGGAAAAATTATACAGCAGAGTCAAAAAATAACTTTTTATAAATAGCTATGGATTTTCAAAAAATCCATTTAATATTTGAAACTTTTAATTTCTTGTGAATAGCGGTGGATTTTTTATAGCTAATTTTTAATTTTTTTTTATTTTAATAGCTATGGACTTTTGAAATTTTTTTTCTAAAAAATTTTATTTTTCAAATTTTTTATGAACAGTTTTGGATTTTTGAAATTTTTGTGAAAAGCTAAGGATTTTTGAAATTTAAAAATATACTGTATATTATTTTTCTTTGACTCATTTAAAATGGGGGCTCCTTTATCCCAGATAGTAACCTCTTTTTTATTACTTCTGCCGAATGCTGTGATGAACTATAGCAGGGGTTCCCAAAATGAGGGCGCGGGGCACAATGGAGGAGTAGGAAAACGATTTCCAAAAAACAAGAATATAGTTTAAATTTAAATTACAAAGAGTTGCATCAACGATTGTATTATGATAAATATACATATTTTTTCGTAACCGCATATTTTGCCGCTGTCAATTTCACCGCCTACTTTTTACCGCTGGTAATTTTGCCGCGAGGAGATTTTGCTGAATGACATATTGCCGCCTTTTTATGTTTTTCTATTATCAGGTCGAACTTCACTTCTGTTATATTGATCAGATTATTAATTATTTAGTTAGGAGAAGAAGAAAAAAAGGATAATAGCAATGGTATAATTAATAAATAATGATATTGCAGTAATTTGTAGGCGTGTACTATTTATAATTTATAAGGAAAAACAGTAAGGAATCACAGATTTGGGATGATGAGTCTATTTCGAAAGGACTCATTGACTTTTGGACCTTTACTGAATCATATTCGTTATTGAAACTAAAGAAGTGGAAGAAACTCCATCGATATAAAGAAAAGAATACTTTTTGATGAATAATAGCTGTGGCCTGAAGATGGTGGGTTGACACTTATACGGTCGATAATTGGCCTTTAATCCATCTAATAGCAAAAAATCCCACATTTCCTTTGCATAAAAAATAAAGATCTTAAAAATTCCTATTTGTTCAGGAATAAATGCGGTTCTATGACACCGGGTCTGTTAAAATCAATTTAAGCTCTCCAGCATAATGATGCCCAAAAACCGATTCACACAATAAATTCGCACAGCGTTAGTATACGAAGAAAATCTCCAATATTTTTTTTTTTCTAATACAAAGTCTAAAGTCTTGTCAACTGAATTTGATCAATACACTTTCATTGACATAGATTTCAGAGTTGCCACGATATTTAGGTCTAAACTGGTAGTGGATTTAAAATCTCCACCCTGTATATACAAGATGATTTGTTCAACCTGGCCTGGTCCCTGATATGACTATACATTTGGCATGAGGATCAGAACTCAGGAGTACCTCTACGTCATGACTAACATCGTGAAAAGCCCAAGACTAATGACAATTATACTTGGATCGCGTAAGTATGGCAAAAGGATAGTGACTCCAGTCACAATAGCAAGCGAACCCCCAAGCGGCTAGCGGATAATCTCCAGGATTTCTGGCCAGCATCAATATGGCCTCCATTTTGATTAGATTCTTCACTATTGGATTATGGAATATGGAGCTTCATGGAGGGGAAGGCCTATGCTCCTCCTCGGAGGAATGTGGACGACCTCAAAGCTGCTGTGTAGAGTGAGTGGATCAATATGGCAGATGACTATGTTGTCAATGTCTGCAAGACCTTCTAGCTTCATGTTAAGGCTATGGTTGCTCCTGGAGGATCACATTCTGTATCGAAAATATAGTTAATAGTTTGGTTAATAAATTAATAAAAAGTATTAGAGTTATAGGACTTATTTTTCTAAAAATAACGTATTTGTCCAGGTTTCTCGGGTCAAGTGTAACGATTTTACTCAAACAACTTCCATATTAGAGTGGTTTTATCTTGTTCTTTTTCAAATTTCGATTACAGATGGTGCAAAAAAGTTGTTATATGGTATAAAAATTACTATGTCAAATTGTTTTTTCCCATCTTTAGTTCGCACATCTCGATTAAATAATGAACAAAGACAAAAGGTCTTTCATTATTGAATTTTGATCCTAAGAAGTCATTTTCTAGTTCTTCTGCATAAATAATTTTTATAGACATTTTTTAAATTATAAAAGTGTTTAGAAAATGTATTTCTAAAATTTGTTCCCTGGAACACAAAAAAGTTAAGAAAATAGAATGATCCCCGTATCAAGCGCATCCATTTTACATATACTTTTCAAGAAAAAAGATCTTATTTAATAGATTACAGTATTTTTTGTACATATGTAATTTTTTATAAAATAAGAGCTGAAGCTCGTACTTTTAAATGTATTTTGGTATTTTTCTAAATGAAGTTATTGCTTACTCAAGTTCACAGGTCTTTCGAAGGAGCCAAACTTAGAGGGACTAAAGTCTAACATTCTAAACATGTTGATTTTAAGTCTTTGTACACGTGATATGTAATGTTCCCTTAAAAAAATTGTCTTATGTAATTATCTCTTTTTGACCATGGGATTGTTTTATTAAAAAAAAATGATAATGTTTTTTTATTGCTTAGAATAATATCTTTCATTATTAATCTATGCAAAATAATGATGAATGCTGTATTTTAATCCTTATGAACGAAATAAGTAACTTTTGTCTTCTTTCAAGCTTTGAATATATTTGCTATCTAAAGATGATATCGCGCAAGGAAAGGAAATTTTGAATAGGTTAATCTTTCCACATGAAGAATCTTTCGAACGAGTCATAATCAAACAAGGAAATAAGTCGAACAAATCACCCTACAGGGTGATTTGTTCGACTTGGCGTCGTCCCTGGTATGACTATACATTCTAGTAATAGCAATAAATAAAGAAAAAGAAATTATCTCTGATATATCGCCCATATAAAGTCGTTTATCGAAACATTAAGGAGCAGAAGTTTTGTGCTTTTCTTTTCAGAATATATAAAGATATATATATATATATTTTTATTACTTCAGTGAAATAAATAAATATGTTTATAACACAGAGACTAGAGAGAGAAATTGCCATTAAGAAAAAAAAAAAAAAAAAAAAATAGTAAAATAGATTTCCGATCCATTGAATCTCTTATTACTATTATACTTTTAGACTATAATATGTACATATATACATGTAGGGAAAATAATGTCTTAAAATAAAAACAGATAAAAACCTACTATGTATTATTTTATTGTAATATTCATGTGTATTTATGTAGAGAGGAGGGGTTCTCCGTCCATGTCTTAATTCTTATGATGCGTTCATATTGTATAAATGTTGTGTACAAGTTAATTGTTCTGTGTTATTTCTTTGTTTTCAAATGTATTATTTAACTAGAATGAGCGCTCGGTAGAGCGGGGAACATCCGCCTACAATCAATTTGTACCAAATCGATTCTGCAATATTCACATTTTGTGTACCTCTGCCTTGACCTCTCTAAATTTAATGGCCTAAGTTTTGCTTAAATCCAGGTGATTAATAAACAAGGTCAAAAACATAACTTCCGTTTATCTCGTTGTGGAGTTAATTGCAATATTGATTATTCAAATTACCAACTACAATGGAGAATTGGTATGGCCCATAACCTCCACCAAAAATCAAATTTATTAACCTGGTCAATGTTTATTTTTATTCTCTGAATTTGTTGTCATTACTATTCCTTACTTGAGGATATAACATATCACCACCTATAATGTGAATAGGTGTGAGAAGTATTGATTTCACAATCGGGAAAAGGCCGTGTGTCTTTGTAGCTAACCTTCGAGGGCCAAACAATGTTGAGATTGCAAACTTCTTGAAGCTAGACAGGTCCTTTGTCTGAGGAGTCAAAAAGGAAAAGAAAGAGAGAGCCTGGAAGTGATTATGAATCAATAGCAAAGCGGTGTAATCACAAGATAAGGTCAGACTACCAAAGGGATCTAGATTTCATTAAAATTTGGAAAAAAGAGTAGATTATGCTAATGAATGCATCAAGGTCCTGGAAGATCATGTTAAGCCCATGGAAGGATGAAGGTGGAGCTGGTAGGCCATTCGTCTGTCAACTAGAGTCTGCTCCATGCCACACCCCAAAGAAAAAATTGTACTGGTTTCAGAATGATCTTTTTTTTTTTACTTTGTTGAATCAAATGTTTGGCCCCCAAGTGCATCGGACCCAATCCCATGAACTCCTGTGTGTGAGATCCAGATAAGAGATATACCAACAGATTACCCTGCAACTAAAAATCCCAGATAATGTTTAGGATACAGTGGAAACAACAGAAGACTTTTATCAAGACCTGCACCCATTTCGAGGTCGAGTCGAAGCTGGTATTGACGCCAAAGACGATTATATTGAATAAAATTTCAATGCTGTTATGATAAAAATGAATTTTGTTTAGTTTTGTTAGTGAGAGTTATATAGAATAAAAAGTGGTTTCCAAAATCCCTCAAGGGGTCACTTGAAACAACGGAAGGGTTGCAAAATGATTTCCAAAAAGAAAAAATATACAATATAAATTGTGGTATCAAAATGTAAAAAAATGATCAATGTACATATTTTAAATAAGTCTCTTCTTGATCTTTCTAAGAAGTATTTCCTTGAAAGTAGTTTTCTACAAAAACATAATTGTATACGTCTCTTTTACCATCACAGCTAATCATCGATTATCTGACATAGAATATGTACTTATCTAATATTCATATGACTGACACAAAAAACAGATTTTGATTTTAAAAATCTTGACGAATTTGTATCCACTGCTGGCTAAAGCAGTTTTAGATTTACATATACTATTTTGGCTCAAGTTATTTATGTAAGAAGACTTTTCTGTGTTCACTTATATCAAAAATGAATACAGATCGCTGCTTAACATGATCTTTGAGTTGTTGTCTCCAAAATTAAGACCAACTTTACTCAATGCACAGTGCATATCTGTCAAATTAAGATATTGATTGGTCTATAAACCTGTTCACACATCCACAGCCTGTAATTTTATTTGTTTGTGTGTCTCAAATTTGACTTTATTAGTGGCAAAAAAGATAATTGATAGTTTAGACATATTTTGCGGATTTTATATTTACAATATATTGAATTATTTCTTTTTTGTACTTTTTATTTTTTTCTTTATATTTTTCAATATACGCATAATTAAAATCTTTATTTTTTGATCAATATAGTCAAATTTGCCACTAGGTTATATGGCCTTAAAGTCATTTATTTGCATATAATACATTCCAAATTTTATATTCACCTCTCTATGAGTCGCGTAGGAGTTGCACATTGTCTAACCACATAGTTTCAGGGTCGAATTCAAAAAAGTTTGGGAACTACAGGACTAAAGTACTCATCAGTCATCCCAACATATTACATTTTTTTTCAAACTCTTATGGTTATTCTGTCATTCTTGAGGAGAGAATACGTTATTGATATAAGTATTGAGTAGTTACGCGTGAGCTTGCTCATGAAAAAAAGAGAGTAATACTGAAGATTTCTTGAGAAGTTATCTTCTTTACTTTATTTTTTATTACAATTTAATGAAGTTATAAAACATTTAAAATACTATTAATCTTGGAATTATTATTGACACAAGTTATGAAAAGTTATCTTTTTTATGGAATTCCAAGGAAACAGAAGATAAATTTCAGAGTACTTCTAAAGTTACACTAAATTTATATTTTTTAAATACAATGATCCTCAATAACTCAGTACTTCATAATTTATGTAAAGTACATTCAGCCTGAATAAATGGATTGGCAAGGCAATAAAAGCAAATATCAAAGGTAAGACATATATATGTATACTGTATATCCCCTCCTGATCAGAGCTATATACTTATTTAGATACATAAATAATCTAAATATATACCTTTTAAGTACGTGTATATATGTTGGAATAATTTACATATGTTTGTCTATCTTCGAACGAAAGAACAGGCTAATTCCTTTTAAATGACGCGGTTGACATTTACATTAAATGTTTTATTCGACTTTAATATTGTTATTGTGTTCATAATGTATCATGATGATGATGAGGCAGAGAGAGATGATGGAGATTAAATACCAGGTAATTACATTTACCTATATATTTATATGTATACTAAGCCCTGACAATAAATAACTAAAACAAACTATATCATACTTAATAATATGATTACCTATTTAAGTATATGTAAATAATCACATTTAAAATACATAAGGGTGGGTCCGTCTGGAGCAGTAGCGCTGAAATGGGCCTGTATACTACTGGTGGAGTATTAGTGTAGGAATACTTTGTTGAAGGTCTTACTGCCTTCAAGGTCTCGATTTCTCAAAGTTTTGTTCGTTTTTGGGAGGTTTTTTTCTTGCCTTGTCTTGGTTTTATGTTGATATTTTTATTGGTATTGGTCTGGCCTGGATCTTCTTATTGTTTTCGTATAGCCCATGTCTTATTTTTGCCTTGGTTTGATGTTAATACTGCATACACCTTGTTCATGTATTGATATGGTCTTTTCTTGGGCTTTCTAATTCTTACTTTGGTATTGGTCTGGTCTTGATCTTTTTCTTGTCTTGGTTTGACCTGTGTTTTGTTTTTGCAGTATTTATATGTTGGTGCTGCTTTGGTATAGGTACTTGTATTGGTCTTGTCTTGAGCCACCTATTTATTATATTGGTCTGCCTATGTCATATCTTGGGCTGCGTATGTCTTATCTTGGACTGCCTATGTCTTATATTGGTATTGGTCTGGCCTTGATCAAGCTTAAGTGTGATCTTTGTCCTGCCTTGATCTTGTTATTATCTTGTTTTTGCACCAGTCTTATTTTGTTACTGGTATGACCTACTTAGTGGGACACAGAAATTTTAAGCGCCATAATTTTTTTTTTTTTTGCAATAATATAGTTGTTTTTGCTTATAGCTTTGATTTGATGAAAATCGGACGAAAAATGAGTGAACAGTAATAAAAAAGGCAATCTTTTTAAAGCTGATGTTGATCCAAAAAGAAGTTCATACGTTGTCGGAGTAACTGTGAGGACAATCTGGAACATCAAGGGGCCAAAGAGAATTGTATCGGTGACAAAAGGAAGGCAGGAAGTGGAGGAAATAGTTTGAAACAAGATGAAACATTTTGAAGTCCCTGGAGACTAAAATCAAGGAAGATCTAGCACCATCAATGCACCGCTAGGCTGACGAGTTAAACGTGGACGGCATCACCATCAGGAGGGCAGTTCATGATGACCTCAGCCTTTATAGCTTTGTCAGGACTCCGAAACATCTCCCTATTGACAGGATGAAGACCTTAACGTATGGGAGATGCTGTCGACAACTGTGGAGATCTTCTCATAGAAGATTATCTTCAGGGTCAACCAGGGGTTGAACCTCTGAAATGACAGATTTTTAGTAGCGTCACCTAAGGAAGTCCTGGGCACCTTCAGGAAAAACATCCTGCCCAAACAATATGCTTGGGAGTATTGGCCTCTGATCGGAAGTTAAGAGATCCCTTTTTCTTCAACCCCAATGAGGAAATCTGGCTGATGCCTACTATAAGGTCCTGAGGTGGAAAAAATGCTAACTACCTCTGAGAACAATTATGTATTCACCCAAGGCAGTGCCCCCAGATATACGGCATTGAAGACACATAACTTCTGCAATGAACACTTTGCTGACTTCTGTGACAAGACTTTCTATGTTTTTTTCCAGTCCTGATCTCAACCCCTTCGAGTTGAGTGTGTGGAGCGTCTTAAAGAACAAGGTTAGGAAGACATCATACATAAATGTGCTGGAGCTCAAGGCCAGCTTCAAGAAACAATGAGTCAAAATGTCCACCGATTATGTTATGGCAGCCTGAGCTAAGTTCCAGCCTTGTGTCGAGGCTGTGATAAAGGCTGGAGGCGGCCATATTGAATAATTCTCGCCATGATTGATTACTGAAAGTTTTTTTAAATAAATTTTCCATTATACTTTTCTTATAAAAAGTTTTTAAGTTTTTGTTTCTTGATCGCAGAAAATTTCCCTGTTGCACTCTGTAAGCCTTGTTCTTATTTTACTATTGGTATGCCCTATGTCTTATTCTTGCTTTAGTCCTATTGAATATGTGTTGTTTTTGAGTTGGTTTCGTGTTGGTCTTGTTAATGTCTTGTCTTTCTCTCTATGCTAACTAGTCTCGTTCCTAAGGTTTATCTTGGTATTGGTCTAGCATTGATTTTGCTCTTCCTATAGTATGATCTTGGCCCTGCCTTGATCTTGTTATTACCCTGTTCTTGCATTGGTCTTATATTGATATTGGTATGATTTAGTTTGTTAATGTATTGATCTAATCTTACCTTGGCCATACCCTAAGCTTATATGAGTATTTTTCTGTCCTTGAACTTGTTTATGTATTGGTATGGTCCATGTATTGTTTTATCCCTGGTATTATTTTGGGCATGACTTGGTCTTGTTCTTGCCGGTGGTATTATACTGGTCTGCACTTTTTGTTGCAATTTTCTTGTTCTGGTTTTAATTTAGTAATATCTTGGTATCGACTTAATCATATCGGGATATTGCTATGTTTGATATATTGTTCTTAACTTGGTCTTATGTTGGTCCTGCCTTGGTATTGTTATTATCTTGCTCTTGCATTGATCTTATGTTGTTATTGATCCGGTCTTATCTTGGTCCTGCCTTGGTATTGTTATTATCTTGTTCTTGCATTGATCTTATGTTGTTACTGATCCGGTCTTATCTTGGTCCTGCCTTAATCATATATGGCCATCGGCTCATATGGCATTTTTCTTGTCTAGGTTTTATATTGTTCTTTAGTTTAACCGTAAAAAGTTTTGGTCTCCTGGATAACTTCATAACTGAAGAAATTCGATTTTGGCTCAGTCTTTATAATAATAACACAATCAATTTTTTTTCTCTTGGCCTAAACTCCCATAGTCTCAATCCTTTAAAAATTTTGAACTCGGATTTTCAAAAGTATTGGTCTTCATGTATTGTACACAGGCGAAATAGACCTATTTCTTTAAAAAAAACTCTTTTTTTTACCACGTGCTAGAGAAAAAGTTGAAGATTATGTATAAGGGATTTAATCTCCTTGCTTTTTAAGAATCCTTTGTATCTTAACATCTTGCATTTTTGCTTTTGCAATCTTTATTGTATGATTGTTTTGGGTTTTTTTGTTTTATATGAGGTGGCGGAGGGGGAGAACAAATATCAATCAATCTAAAAAACAAACATAACCAATATATGTATATATCCCTCATATTCAGTATATAAAATATATATCCTTATCGCAACGAAAAATATCCCTAAAGTTTTAAAAATATATTTTTTTTGATCAATGTATTTATTTTATCTTTCCAGTATCTTTACATCTCTAAGCATAGGAAAAAACCCCTCAAAAATTCATGATTCCTACTTCAATCATGGATATTTATAAAATAATATTTAACTACCATTTTAAATTCATATATTGTTGATCATGGGTTGACGCATTGGGCAACCAAATGAGTGATGATGATTTGATCATTGTGGATCCAAATATTATATGCATGTAAATAAAACATCTGCTCTTTACCACTTCCCATACAAACACCATGTCAACCTATAAATCAATTATCCTCTGCTTACTGAGGAATAAATACGATAGAAATGGGCCTTATTCGGCCGTTCATTTGTAGGGTGGGGATTTTAAATCTGGAATGCTCAAGGATAATGTAAATTACTATTATTATTCCCTAAAATTACTTCAGTAATCTTTTGCTCTTACAAGAAGGGGTCCATAGGCAAGTCAATCACTCAAGCCAACCATCTCAAGCTTCAACCTCAGCCTCCAACCTGGCTCTAAACATGGCACAGTCCTTGATGGGGAACTTCTTGTCAATGTTGGTCACTTCCTCGAGAATGGAAGCCAGCAAGGAGTTAACAGCGATATGTGCACGTTTATTGGACTCTTTCTCAAATACGCACCACACATACTACTCCAAGAGGTTCTGATCCAGCGAGTGGGAGGCTACATTTCCTTTGCTTTTTGCTTCAGGAACTGCTTATTTTTTTGCACTCCACCGCCTCTAACTTTAACGACAGACTCACTCATAGCCTTGATGAGGAACTCCTTGTCAATTTTGTCGACTGTCTCAAGAATAAAAGCCCAAAAGGAGTTCCTTGTGCTATGTTCACGTTCATAGGACTCTTTCTCCATTACGCCCCAAACAAGGTAGTCCAAAAGGATTCAAATCTGGGGAGCTAGGGGGCCACATTTCCTTTGCCCATGTTTGCTTAAGGAAATCTGGAATGCATTTTTTGCTGTCAGAACGATGATGAGTCTTTCTTGCAGGTGTTACATACCCATTCGACTCATTGAAAGACTTTGCAAGATCATAAACAGTTGATTTGATGCAGTAAAATGCAAAATTAACAATTTTAGATCAGGTTAAAATCTACTCAAAATTTTCACATCAAGAGATCAAATCAAAGTTATTTCTACAAAATTTCTGAAGAAAAATTATCCGTTTGAAATTACAATTGCTTAAAATTGTATATTTAAGTTGTTACATATGATAAAAGTCGTTTGTCATAACACTTAATTCACAAAAATTGAAACATACATCATCACGTTGGGGACAATGCAATTTTTTTGATGGGCCCTTAGGATGTAAGAACTTAACTTCAAGGCCCATATTTTGTTAATTTTCTTTAAAACCTAGCAGAGCCACCATCACCTTTCTTATATAACTGCAAAATATGAGCCAGTTTGCTTGATCTTGTCCAAGCAGAATGCAACTTTAAAATCGAGAATCGTTACTATGGAATTGATTATGCTGCCCCGGAATCATCTCTTAACACCAGTTCATTCCAATAATTGTTAATAAAATTGGGGAAAAATTGTTCGGGGATGATTAGGAGTTTGCCTGTATTCACGATTTTAAAGTTGCAATGACTTTGATTTTATCTCTTGAAGAGAAAATTTTGTGTAGATTTTAACCAGATCTAAAATGGTTAATTTTGCAATTATTAGACATTTCCCAAGCACCAAAATATCCACATAGTTAGTTTTGAGTATAAATTTGTAAAAAAAAGTAGAGGGGTTTTTGAGATATGGACCGCAGAGGAAGGTGCGTTCACTTAAACAGAAATAATGATTTTTGAAAGTAAGCCTTCTTTTATGGATGTTCTAATGTGTGTTTTTTAATTATAAATCTAAAGATAATCGCACATAGCAAATATTAGTTTTTTTCAAAAGTACTTCTCCAAATATTACCTAAATTAATTTTTATAGCCTTATGTGAACCAGTCCATATTTGGAAGTGGCTCCTTAACGAAAACATCAATAGCTCAGGAACGCCACATCGTTAATGATTTCAAATTTTGGCAGGAAAGTTTTTAGAGTAAAATGTAAAACAAATCTAAAAATTAGGGAAATCTAATTGGTGATGGAAATGCCACTTAGGAAATTAATAGATACTCTAAAATTTATTTTTATTTTCTTAAAATAAAAAAATATTGCTTAAATTTTATACTGGTATTATCCAGGGGCATGGCTAGCCATGATCATTTGGAGGTGGGGGAGTAACCCCAAAAATTATCAACACCGTCAATAATTACTTATATAAATCGGTTTCTTTTATATATATATACTAGCAGGGGGTGCCCATATTGTAAGGCTGAATAGAGGGGAATAGAAACAAAGAATGAAGGTAGAAGAAAATAGATGGAGAGAGGAATGTAGAGAGATACAGAGGGAGAAAAGAAGATGGAAGAGAGAAGAAGAGATATATAGAAAGAGAGAATGAAAAGGAAGTTTTATTTTAGTCAAAACATATTTCTCCGGAATTCTAAATATATTGCATACTAGCTGAAATTTGTAGATATCTTTTTTTTCAACGTATCTTTAATCCGTGTCCTCATCAATAAAAAAACCAACAATCATTGTTGTTTTTCTAATAGATCCCAAAGGGGTTTTTCATAGGCCTCACCCAAACGGTTAAGACGTCAATTCATGGTAAACGTTTATTATAAAGAGCCTGCATTTTTTATGCATTGAACAATAAGAAAATATATTTATATGCATATATCGAAGATATGGTGACTAAAAATGAGCTCTATCTAAGGGGCAGATGAAGTTGCAGTGATTAAGTTTGAGTAAACATGATAGTATTACAATTACTCTATCTTACCTAGGAATTGTCCTTGAAGTCTAAATGTATTAATATTTCCTCTCTCGGAGCGACCGAGTATCAAACCTACGTACACATTGGGTTCAAGAGAATAATTTATACCCATGGCCTTATCCATTGCGGTACGCTCGGTGCTCTGTACAAACTTTTTTTCTGAGACAATTAAACAGGTCAATAAATGAGGATAGAAAGTCCTTACTCTTTGACATTTCTTCCCTCTCATTTGAAACACCCTCATACCTATATTCTGTATAATAATTATTATTTAGTATTATTTATTTTGTGAGCTCAAAACCGAAGAGTCATTAAAAATTTAGAATCATAATTTATGAATGTCAATTAATGTTTTTTTTTTAATATTTTAGCAAGGTTATAGCCTACCCATGGTATGTTTGTAGACATCGTGAAGCACGTCATAAATCCTGGGAATAAGAATGGAACAGACATAATTTATAACAGCTACAAATCAAGGAGAGATAATTGTATTTAAATATCTATGTGTATAATTAAGGTACGGATAGGTATTAGTATTAAGTATTTAGAGAGGTGCTACTACACCTTCAGTAATCCACTTCTTGCATGTTCATTAAACGCAGGACCTCATATCCAGTGAAATTAACTTTCAGCAAGATCTGGGCTCACAAAATATATATTAAATAAAGGGAGCCTTCAGTAATTGATCTGTATATATTTAGAGAAGAAAAAATAAATTTTAAGGTAGTTGTATTCAAAGTTATAGATCAAGTAATGAAAAAAAAAAACCCTAAAATAACAATTATTATATTATTTTTAAAAGGTTTTGTTTATTTACTATGAAATAGTATGTGATTTTTGTCATTATGATCAAACATGATGAATTTATTAGACTATCAAGAAAAAAAGAATATATTTTTCGTATTTTTTTTCTGTATATTTTCTCCAATTTGGAAAAAGATACAGCCACAACTTAAATGTTTATAGAATCTAGAAATATGAAGCTACAAAACATATAGATCTTTCAAGGCAAAAATAACATTAAATCAAGAAAACACATTTTTGGCCACAACGAATGTTTGGGTTATAAAAACCTTTTTTTATACTCGTGGGAAAAGCAATTATACACGCACCATCTTAATAGTTGTACGAAAAACGTTGAAATTTTTTAACTAGCAACTACATAGTCGAGGCCTAAAGCTTGCAGGGCATGAACAAATTAAGAAAAAAGATATTCTTATATTATCTAAAACACATAGGCGAATAAACTATGAAAGTTGGACAATACATTTCCTCATTTGAGTCCCAAAGCTTTAACTGTCAATAAATTGGAATGTGGAGAACCAATAGTTTTGTCCTCTGTAGCTAGATATGGTACTTTTCCTCTGAAAATATGGGTGAATTGATTATACATAATGTTTTGAATTATTTAGTTTTTGATTATTTCCTGCAAGTTTCATTATTTAGAATCTTCTTTGACACCGATACATTGCAGATATCGGATATTTTGTCCAATAAATGGGTTTTTCAATTTCAATTCGATATATCAACCTACGTCTAATAAAAACCAAATTTTTATATTTTTGTTAGAGTCGTGTAGTTGCGTAATGGCGCCTCCTAATTGCAGGGTCATTCAGGTAAATCCAGAGAACCTTTAACTCCATCCAGATCAATAAGGGAAGCAGGTAGAGGTTTTGTAATTTTATTTACTAGTTCTTATAATAGAAAAGAAAAAAAATCATTCAAAAAACATTCCGCCATTTTCCCCAATCATTCACTTCATTGATATTAGGCCTTCAAGGAGTCGATGCTGTTTTTGTTAATTGGCAGAGACTTCCTCTATAACCCCTCTTAAAAATAATAATCCATGAGATTCATATTGGGAGAGTTAATAGTTTAGACCTGGATATCCCAAGATGGCACCTTCTTTTCTTTCGACAAGTTTTGGTTCTTGTGGGCCTTGTGCTCTTGTTGAAATATGAACTCGGAACCTCGAAGCTTCAGCTTTCATCCAAGGTATCACTTGGTGAGAGAGGAGCTCAGAGTACCTGTCAGCACCCACTTCTTTTTAGCTCAAAAAAGATGGGAGTAATGACACTACCACGGATCCCAATGACGCCAAGGGTCTTGATGCTGCTTGGAAACTTGGCATTAAATACATGGGGACATTAGCTGTATCTGTGGCTTGTGGCCAGCAATTTGTACTACTGGATGTTGTGGGATATTCTAATTGTCCATTTGTTCTAATCCGAATAAAAGATGATTACGTGATCATGGGCCTACAAATCATACAGCAATTTTCTTCTACGTGCAGCCCGTTTGGCCTTCATTTTGTCTGTAAGGATATGTCTCTTGTAGAGGCGGTATAACTTTATTCTCAAGTGAGTGTTTAAGGGCCTAGAGACTGTCGCACGGCTTACTCGCCAATTTTTAGCGAGAACTTTAATCCAAGGACCGGAAAATGGATTCACGGACCGTTTCAGGCCTACGAGGAATTTGGGAGTACGTTTTTTATTACTCTGGGATTTGTTGGCTTTTCTTTTATATGCTTTCTCCTCCTTCTAGCGATTCTAGACGTCGTAGACTGTGCTCTGTGGATAATTTTGTATCTTCTTGATGTACTCTGGGCTGTGTCCCTCCCAGCCAATTCGATGATGATATTTCTATGGGTCTCTTCCATCATAAATACTTGTTTTGAATTAAAAGTCGCCCAACTACCTTTAAGCTAACGCTTAACCTTTCACTTTAAAGTTGAAATAACAAATGATTTCCTTATGGTTCAAGATGGACTTCAAGATGATCCAAATTTACCTGAACAACCCGGTAGAAATAATAGGAGTAGAATAATAATTAAATACAACTGCAACTTTTGGGTCCCCATTCTGTATACCTCCAATATGCTCTCACTTTTCGTATTGTTTAGAATCCCTATGATGTTTGAACTAACGCTCTATGGATAGAACCCAGTAGATATATATATGTTTTTTGTCCTTTTCAAAATAATCTTTTGAGATATCAAATTCTGTTATTGCAAACTGAAGTATGTGTGTGTACATTTAAGCTTCTTGTCTCTGAATCTCCCCTGAATGAGTAACATAAATATCAAATTTCTCCACACCCAAATAGACATAAAGCTTTGACAATAGAAGAAGTTGTGACAGGTTGAATCAGATCCTTTATATCGTTTTTATAACATAAATACTTTTATATGTAGTTATACGATATTTGTTTTCATACTGAATGGTCCCGTGACTATAAATCTCACAAATATATAATTATGAACGTAAAAAGAGGTTGAGAGAAATCTATGGAGTAGAACTAAAATTGCTAAAAAGGTCCAAGAAGTTGGACTAAAACCTGAGATTCTATGCCAAAGACTTTTTACTCTTTTGATGGAACTTATTTGAAATTATTTTTAGTGATAACGAGAGCTCTTTGGACGGGGAAAGGGGACATCAATCCCAAGGAGTAAGGGAGTTGTAAAAAGTAGGTGATCACACGAAATATTAAAAACTGTTTGAAGTTCAGATTTGTGTCTGAAGTGGGTATTTATTCGGCTACTTGTGGGTAATTTGTTGAGGTGGAGTTTGGACTGGAGACTTGATCTTGACACTAGTGAATAAGATTATGCAAATTTATAATGGAAGTACCAAGTAGAGATGTAGCCATACTAAAACTTCAGCCGATGCTGATACCTTCTTTATGAACGACTTTGATACTGATTCCTGAACAATTTTATGTATAAAGGAATTACAAATAACAGAATGATTTACTTTTTTGAATAAACAACTTTTCATTAATAAGGGCTTAACGAGAAAAGACATAATTACGATAATAATTAATTGCAAATAACCTGAGATTAATTTTTTTTTTGAAAGTTAGTTTTTCTTTGTACTTAGGAGTCAATTTATTCCAGGTTGGAATATATATATATATATATTTATTGCCCGCACTACTGAATAGACTTTAATTTTTTAATGGATGGACCTGAATTTGGGCATGGAAATCAATTATTATTGCCCTTATTATAGGTTAAAATAAAAATAAAGGAAAACATAATTTTATTTGGGGCGCCTACAGGTAGTAGCCCCTAGTCTAAATCTAAGTTAGTCTATACTATGATCTTCACTTCCTTATCTTGGTTTGACTTAATGAAATAATTAAATAAGTTTATATTTATTTTCCAAAGTATTGATAATATCGATACTTCATAAAAGGAAGATTTCTTCTGAATTTGATGTTTTGATACACTCCTTGTAAAGAGGTTAAGAACCACTTCTGTCAAACTTAATTTAAAAAAAAAAAAAATCTATGGATCAAAGTTAGTTAAGTGAAAGATTTGAATGTTTCTTTTTCAGTTATACAGGGCATAAATAACAATAATAATTGTGGGTATTCCAGAAATGGGAACTTGAACTCGAGTGTCCTTCATCCAGACATCGAGGCTGTCAAAGCCACTGTCAGCCAGCACTGGGACACTATAACAGATGTCTACATCCGTAACGGTTGTCAGGCCTTCTACCGCCGCCTGGAAACCATCATTGCTGCTTACATTAAGATTAAGTGAGCTCAGATACACAAGTATATTTAAGTATTCATTTTGTTGAGTATGTATTTTCATTAATAAATAATATCTTGTTGAAGTTTAAAATTCAAAGTGTTTAGAGTTTAATGGACCACATGATACCTGCCAAAATCATATTTTTTCTTTTTGTTTGAACATTATAGTATGAATATAAATTTTTTCATTCCCATAATTTGACAAATTTATAAACACAATGAATTGATGGTAAAATTATTGTTTATTCATGTTTTTCTAGACGTTAGTTTACTTGCAATATATATATTTATGTAAATGGGCACATATTTTGATATACCCATATTCATGAGTGGGTAGAATGATAGGATGGTTGGGTCATTTTGAGAATCTTTATCATAAGAACAATAATAACTAAAAAAAAAAAAAATAACCAAAATGCAAAGTTGTTTTTATAATCATAAATTATCATTTATAGTCATTCTTATAATGGGTACAAGGCACTCTGGGAATAGGCACCTCTGTTTTTCTTTATACCTATGAATAGAAGAGAACACAGGCTGATTTTTTTATGGTGCTCATAAATTAGTATGAACAATATATGTATACGCATATAGCTATTTGAATGGTTATCATAATTATTTATGATCGAGAGGAATTGTGTATATCTACATATTGTTGGTATTTGTGTTCAAATTCCACTAAACACTGATTAAGCTGTTAGAGCAACACTCTTTTATTCAAAAGAATTTGCAAAGGAGGAGATGGGTTCCTTTCATTGCTGTTGTCAAAAGTAACCTCTCCGCTCTTACTACGCTCTGTCCTCGCCATTTTTTGATAGTTCTCTGTACATTCTGGGGTGAAACACCGAGATCTCTTGTATCGTCATTATGGACTTGAGGGGATCGGTCTGGGCTGATTTATTTAACTCATATGGGTCCAGTTTGGCCTTTTGATAAAAGTCATTATTCCTCTTCCTCAGAATTGATGACGGCGAAGGCGGTGGTCACGTAGATACCCAACTGCTTGGATTGCACGAATGGAAATTTGTCGATCAAGTTCAGGTGTCATTTTCTCGACTTGTACGTATGCTGGAGGGTTCAGATTTGTTTTGTTGCGTAACCAATTGTTTGTGCTAAAATATATTGAAATTAATTAATTTCAATCACTCAATCTTCATTAATTATTGAATTAGTAAGTGTTCAAATTTCTATGGACCACCAGGTAATAAACTGATATTGTAATCGTTAATTGGAGAGGAAGAAGGACTTTGCTAATAAGGCCAAACTGGACCTGTAGGAGATAAATAAATTAGACCATACTAATCCCCTCACCATAAAGGCCATGCAAACCATGGAGAAAAAGTATCCTCCGTAGTAAACTATTTTGAATCAGTCTTTTGATTTCTTTTGAATTCTATTCTCTGTCACTTTTGCCCTTCTTTATCCCTGAGTCCAATCCTCTCGACTAGACCTATTGGGTACATGTCGAGGGAAGGACTTCTGTGTTCGTCATCCAAACACCGAGGCCCTCAAAGTCATTGTCAGCTAGAACAGGAACGCCATGACAGAGGACTACAAACACAGCGAGTGTCTTCTGCCGCCACCTTGAAGACATTAATGACGCTACATTCATGATTGAAAGAGCTCTGGTAAATATTTATTTGATAAATATGTATATTGATAAAAACAAACTTTTGTATATAAATAGGGTAGGTGTTACCCTGAGTCAAAACATAAATACCTATCCCTTTAGGGGGAGTAAGGGGGATCAATTTTCTTTGGAAATGACATTTTTATTATGCTTCATTTTTAGGGATACATTTTTTACCCAAATATATGACTTAAGACTTGACTGGAACTTTGTAGCTTAAACTTGACACATTTTTCAACAAATTTTCCACAATGATTTTAATTTGTTCATTGGATATAATAATGTACGCTTCAAGGTACATTTTTTAAGTAACAAACTTAATTCGAGCCATATTAACTTTAAAATATTTACGATGAATGGATATGCTAATTAACAATTGAGATTTGTTTCAAAATGGGTCATTACTTTTGATTTATTAATATGAATATTTACTGGACTTCTCTAGCAAATCATTAATACTCAAATCAACAAGTGAATCAAGCAAAAATTATCAAAGGACTTGATACAAATATTTAATACATAATACGGAAAAAAGGTATGTTGAACACGTTGTAAGTTTGGCACACGGCATAGTTTCTTTTTCTATCTCAAAATTGGAGACAGCGTATGCGGAAAGTTAAAATTCAACTAACGAAGAATATGTTGTTGAAGTAGGGGAAGATTAGTTTTGCGAGATATTTGGACAATTTGTACCTTGGTGGATCTTGAAAGTAAATGGAAGGTCTGATTATGTATAGTATATTGGGGGTGGGGCTTGGAGTCTCTCAGTGGACTGAGAGATGAGGCCATAGGAGATCACATCTCATTATGTATGGAACTACGACTTTTTCTTGTATCTACCACGATTTATAACAGAATAATTACATTCAAGAATACCTTGTTAGAGATTAAAAGTATGCAAATTATACTATTTTTTTTCCCGAACTTGTTGGCGAGTTTATATACTGTACCCAAAAGAGATTGCGTGTTTCATAATAACCATTACTTCATGAATAATGTCTGCTTGTTTATAGAAATTCCATATTTAATTGTGATGTAGATATCATCATTGGGATATAAACATGGCTTGATTGTGAGTGGAGCTTTAGTGAAAGACTAAATGCCTTTTCTGCTCCATGAGTAGAATTTTTACGAAATATACATTTTCAATGATTTTTTTTTTGTTTAATAGATAAATTAGAAAATTGGATATAGGGAGAGAGATTGTATTTTTTTATGGGGTGAAATTATTCTTGAATTTATAGTTACTTTTTTAGAGGAAAATATTGATCATTTTTTGACATAAAGTTATGTAAAAAAAAAAAAAATCGGTATACTGTGAGGCTTCTGTTTATTTCGTATGTTAAAGAGTAGAGCCTAGAAGAACTCCCCGTATGTACCATTTCATAATTGAAATGGTTCACCTTTAGATTAGCAACTAGTTCAAAGAAGCTTCTACGTTTGAAAAAATAATAATTACCATTGATTAGTAGTAAATTTATGTGTAAGAAACAAATTAAGAGTCTGTTTAAGATACAGAGACTATTTTCTACATCCTAATTCCTTAGGTTAAGACACCATCATCAAAACCATTTAACTTCCTTTGAACATATATATTTGATAAAGGTAATTATTAATTACCCTCGATTAGTAAACGTTAGAAGCAAAGTAAAAGTCATTTTTGATTGTAGTGACATTCTTCCAACCGGATTTTCTTATAATCCCAGAGATCTTTACTCCTTAGATTAAGGCACTGTAATAAAGCATTCAGCGAATTGTGACTACACATCGATTGGTAGTAAAATATTCATTAAAAAGGAAAATGTAGTTTTGACTACTGAGAAATTATAGGACAGGGATTAATGTTTATAATCTAAGGTTTTATTGTATTTGTCAACCAGTTACTCACTTTAGAGAAGTGTTTTTTTTAAATTAAAGGGTGTTTTAATGAGATTGTTTTCCACTAAAAAATTATATTATTTCTATAATGAATAAAGTGAAAAAACGTTGGAAATAGTTTGACTTCCTAACTTACCTATGGGAAGAGTTGTATAAAATATGAACCAATGCTTTCTAAAAATAAAAGAAACTGAAAAATATCATGGTTATTTCGACAATTGGAATTATGTTTGGGAGACGAGCAGCTAATTTTTTGCTAGATAGGGACTGGGATTTATGTACATTAGCTACACGCAGCCGAATGAATAAACACAAATCCCACTCCATATTTAGCAAGCACAAAAGCAAGAATTACTCCGTTTCTCGGAATCCAAGAAGGACTTCTTCTAAAAACTCTTAACTGTGGCTCCTACTCATTCATAAACACACGTTAGCTGTTACTTTCTCAATATTTAAAGAATAATAATAGCAGCATTGGAAAATAAAAAAAAAAACTCTTCAGATTGTCAACTAGAAATAATTTGGTCATATTTAATACAACTCCACCTACTAGGATTGTTTGAAAAGTCCGTGCAAAGTCTGAGAGAAAGTACTACTTGCGCATATTGAGGTTCTGTTTAGTTAGTAGCATCTGTTGGAAGAACACTCACCAACTCTAAGACAGATCAGTCTATTACTTTCTGTTTGGCATTCGTTTGAATCGAAGAAGAGGGGTGGATTTTCAAAAAATGGACTAAAAAGAATTTTGTGAGCTGGACTCTGGACCTTTGATTATAACAGTTTATCATTGGTTGCAAAATTTTAGGAGAGGCCATATGGGTATAAGTGACGCTGAACGTTCTGGACACCCTGTTTAGGTTACACTCCATAAATCATTGATAAAATCCATGATATGGTGATGGATGACAGAAGAGTAAATGGGCATGATATTGCTAGTGCTATGGGCATCTCGAGTTGGAGCTCTATTTCCATTAATTTTGCGACCACAACTCCTGAGGTGTGAGCTGGTACATTGTTAGGATAGATAAAGACCTTTTTTGTGGGTCAATCATGAGGGTTTTTCTTGCAGCTCGGTTTTCAAACGGTCCAATAACAATAAAATATATGCACCTCTAATAGTTTTACCTTTTTCCAGATAGTCGATGAGGATGATTCCTTTGCAAATCCAAAATACAGTCTCCATAATATTTCCGAACGGTACTTTGATTCAAACAAATGCCAAACGGAAAGAAATAAACCAATCTGGCTAAAAATGTGTGTGCGTTCTTCGATGAGATTCTACTAATTATGCATAATCTCGATACGCGCCAGTAGTACCATCTCTAGGAGTTTTCACGGACTTTTCAAACAACCCGTCGTATAATAGAATGGGTCTGCTTCTATCCCTTCCTCCTTGTCACTGATACTCCATTTTAGAGAAAATATAATATGGCGAGACTGAATCTTGAGCCTATTAGAAGAACGGGATGGAATTGAATCATAACATGTAAAATGTAGATGATAATATGTTGACAACTGGGAACCGATAGAGGGAAGAACTGCATAGAAAATGGAACCGCAATTTTAGGAGTTTCTTTCTATCACTAGCATTTAGCTAATGATCCACATAATATTTAATACCTTTTAGTAATAATAAAAATAATAATTTTCCAGAATAATGAAAGAAATAAAATTCCTAAAAAAATTGTCAAGTTTTTTTTTTTTTTCGATATATGTAACATACTTTTATTGTCAGGTAATAAAAACAATGTCTTTAATTACTATTTTGTGTTCTCTACGTGTTTTATATTCATAGGTATAGGTATACGATATGCTATAAGAAGGTGAATCATAGTTTTATTAGACAGTATGAATTTTTTTTATTAGTACCTTTGATTTCTTCTGTTAATTTATTTTTTTAATAATACAATCAAAATTTTTTTTTGTTGTTATGGACGGATCCTCGTTTTTGGGAGTACTTAGATGGAAGGAATATCCATCAAACGGGGATAAATGTGAGATAGAATAACCTGAATTCAGTTTCATACTTTTTTATCCACCAGCACAAGAATTTTTCAACTCTTGACTCATTTTGACGAAGTTTGAGGTTTCTCAGGCCTTTTTTGGGTTTGGGTAAGGCCATTTTGATTAGAAAAAGCGTATGATTACAAGGTAGCGAGCAATCTGCCGTCTAAAACCATTTCTTACATTATGATCTTAAATTATGATCGAATGTATTTAGCGATTTTGACCTCTCAAAATTTAATTTGTCAAATGGTATCAACATTTTTCCAAAAGTTAAAGGCAATTTTGCGTTTTCAACTTTAGTTATAACCTTGAGCTTTTACAGAGACCTCTCAAAGTTTAATAGCCTTTCCTTTTAACATGATTACTCTGGCTACAAAGTTTCCACTAAAACGAATTGATTATTATATGTTTTGCCAATGTTTGGTTTATCAGTAAAAAATAGTGATATTTTAAAAATGAAGCTTAAAAATGGCATGTACCATATCGAAAATGGTCTAAGAGGCCTTTAAACTTTACCAAGGACAGTCTTTAAATTGTTTCTAGCAGGTAAAATATTACTGTAGGTGAGGAAATACTTACTCAAAAAGGAAACAGTCCACTGCGCACATTACGCTACACCTTTCAAATAAATTGCATAACCTTATCATGAGTTAGATATAATAGTAAATTAACTCTTTTTTTTGCATCCTATGACGTAACTTCCTTGTCAATCTTTGTTTCCATTTAAAATATAAATACACACAAAAAAAAAAAAAAAAAAAAAAAAAAATCATGTACCTGACAGTTGACATCTAATTATTACAGAATTATTGTTTGTAATTTGTGGAGTTCTTGGAAAATGTTACATTATCTCTGTTATACTATATATTTCGGATAAAAAGGAAAAGGAAATTTATAAACACGAAGCTTTTTCTTTTTGATATTGCTATAAAAAAAAACGGATGGATATTTTTCAATAATTTTTTCTTATTTGAAAGCCTCAACATTCTGGTTAATAATGAAACACCATTTTATTCATATGGTTGCCGTCGCTGGCCTTACGGTATCCCATTCTGTCGACCCAATTTTTCAATACATTTTCGATTGTGTGAGCTTCAATAGCTGCAATGGCGACTCCAATTTCGTGTTTCAAATCGTCAATCGTCTCTGATGGTTGGCGTAACATTTATCCTTGACGGTTCCCCACAAAAATAGTCCAACAGAGTCAAATCGCAGCTATGAGGTGGCTAGTTGAAGTTGCCGTTTCGGCTTATGACGCGATATCGAAGACAGTGCGCAAAAGATCCACTGTAACGTTGGCTGTGTGGCACGTAGCGCCATCCTGTTGGAACCAAATGTCGTCGATGTCTTCTTTTTCCATTTGGGGAAACAAAAAATCTTCCAACATGGCCCAATAGTGCTCACCATTGACCATAACGGCAGCTCCTTGCTCGTTTTCTCGTTTTTCGCTTTCGGCAACAGCAACAATGTTTTCGATTGAGTGCACAGGACGAACACGGGAACGCGTTGTTTTATCCAATAACGAACCAGTTTTGCGCACACACTTCACAAATTTATCCACAAACTGCCTGGGAGGTGCTTTATTTCGACCGACGTATTTTTCTTGCAGTTTCGTTTGAAGACTCTCCATTTTGGAAGTAAGTCTTCTGTGTTTCCCAATTTTCTTTGAGCGTAAACTTAATCATTTCGTAAACCGAGGATATTTTACTAAATATTAGACACAATGAAAATGTTACTACAACTGTCAAACGTCAAAATGTGGTAGTTCAAAATGCAACTGCTAGATGGGCCACCCGTTATGTAGTAGGTCATCACTCCTAGTACATAAGTGTTAGCTCACCCATAATCCATAGCGAACGAATGGGCTAAATATTTCCAACTATTCCAAAAATTAGATATACGACGGTAAAGTACAAAAAAACAAAACCAGTATATGAGAAAATGAAGAGTTTTGCTATAAAAAAAAAAAAAATGATTCTCCCTAAAAAAAGCTCAAATTTAATATTGTTAAAAAAAACTCCCTGAAGTGTATGACAGCCTTACAAATGGTTGAATTTATAACAGAAATGGCCGTGAAATGAAAAATCGTACCTTAGCAAAACCAGGACTGGTCGAATCTAGACCTATGTAAAATCAGTCGCAAAAGACTGTTGTAATCTGGAATACAAATTACTTCCCCTTTGTCCATAGGTTGCGTTGAAGAAATAATATCACTGAAGGACATTAATTAATTATCAACATAGATTTTGATTTATAAGAAATTATCTTCTAAGACGTTTTGGATATTTTTTTTTTGAGTGGAAGAGTGATTAAAGACCAAAAATTCCCTAGTAGTTAATTCTAATTTTATTTTGATTATGTACCTTGAACAAATACTGATATTTTTTATTTTTGGGACCGTCCGTCCAAATGACTGACGGATAATTTTTTATACTCAAAGTTAAATAAATTGAGAATAATTATTATCAAACTTCTTGATTAGTAGGGTTCATTAGTAATTATAAGTCCACATAATCAAATTAAATAGAAAGTACTTTTATGCAGACATATTAATAAACCTTCATTTTTTTGATCAAAGTTATATAATGTTTGACTAATTATTATCTGACCTTCTGATTAGTAGGTATTAATAGTAAATATTAATCCACATTTTCAGGTCACGTCAAAACATTTGATGTCTTCTTTTTAATTAATAGTACAAAGCATCTTCCGGTCCACTTCTAGTTAATTATGTTGAAGCAATAAAAATATTTCAAGTGCTAAAAGACACAATTATCCAAGCAGTCTAGTGATCAGGACTTTGTCTAAATCTAGGGAGTGGCACTACTAATTTTAGTGGGTAGGGTAGGCCGTGACTAACATTTCTTTGGTGTGCGTGTGTGGGGAGGGGGTGAAGTATTGACTGACAACAAATAATTTACTTATTTGAAATTACTATTTTTATAAAAGTCCTAAGTTTGATAGTTGATATTTTTGATGAGATGTAGGTATAAAATTTTGTTGTTGTAAAATATAAAAATTTTGAAATTTACATTTCAGTTTGAGGAGTAGGGACACTGGAGTGTCTTCTCCCCGGAGTTACAATACTGTATCCAATTATTTTTTTATTTCTAGTATAAACCTAATAAAAATTTAATAGAACCACCAAAAGTGTTTTTATTTCTATTTAAAAAAAAATGAGATTTATCATAATATCATCAAGAAACATTTATTTTTTAAAGAATGGATCGAATCGATCAGCAGTCATCGGTCATATATAAGACCGTCTCAACATTAGTCCTTACTATTACCATATACGATGGTGGTTTGACAAGAGTCAAAACTCAACGTAAAAATTTGCAGCACACGTAAATAAAAGCTTGCCACATCTATAGTGTATCTGTTGACAATTACTTACCAACATTACAGCCATTTTTGGACCTGAAATTGATATGTAATAGTCGTTTGAGTATGTTGATATGAGTGTCATTAAATATTTGTTGCCCTAAATGACGGAAACAGATAGTCACATTTATCACACATCTGTTAATAGTTACTCAACAAAGTTTCAACCATTTTGGACGCACAACTATTTAATGTCAGCCCAATACTAGATTTTGGCCATTTTCACAAAAACAATCACAATCACAATTTATATATAGGGTCATAACAATACTTTCAGTAATAGTTTTTATAGATCCTTTAACCTTCTGTTAGTGAACAATATTTATAAAAATGCCATTTATTCCATTGAATATACAATTTTTCGCCAATACTTTTCAATATGCTCCTGCAACGTTAAATATAATTTTATGCAATTCTTTATATAACTACATAATACCTTATTAAGGATTTATTTATATATTGAGCCATTTTTAATCAAGGTTTAGTTAAATTAATTTTTTTTAATAGTTTTGCTTAAAAGTCGAATGTTTTTCCTTTTAATGTCATGGATTCTTCTTCTTCTCCATGTGAGATCTGAGGTGTTCAAGAGTTACTACAAAATTATAATATTGTAGCTATAATTTTATATTAATTAAGCAACCTCATCAAAAATGGATGCGTACTAATTTGATTCCCAAAATTTAAAAAATGATGAATCATTTTTTTTATTTTTTATCAAGAACAAAAATGAAATATTTTAAATTAAAAATTACAAACTATATCGTGTTAAAAGTTCAAATTCAGGTGGTTAAGATTATTTTAGGATAACTATTTTTTTTTTGGTTTTTTATCAATATTCATATTCTAAATTAATGGAATATTTACAAAAATGATAGAAAAATGACTGAATGATTATTATTTGTTCAACTTTTATCATGTTTTATTTTATTTTTATAACTTATATAAAATGATTAACATAACTTAGAATAATCTAGTAAAATTGACAAATATTTGTTATAACAGAGATACAGTTGAATATAAAGTTAGAGAAAGGCACAATCATCTCCTTTAGGCCAACTGGAATGGGGATTTCTTTATAAATGCTAACATAAGTTAGCTGAATAAATTAAACAAGTATTGCCTTCACGTTGTATACGAGTTTTTCTCAAATAGAGACAGCAACGAGCCCGTGTGTGGCGGATAGTTTCCTACTGAGATCTTACAAAAGAGGCAGAGAATGTTTCTTCGTTATATTTGTTCGTATAGAGGGATAAGTTTGCAAGTCTTTTACTGCTACCTAGAGGATCTAGTTATTGATTTCCCCGTAACTCTTCGTAAGTTATCTCACAAAGGTGATATTTCCTTCGTTATAAAACTGAAACTGAGTTCCTAACCGGGGGTTATGGTTAATTGGCTAATTAGAGCCTGTTTGTCATGTAGTTAAAGACGTTATATTTTATTGGGGATAATTTCTACTTACTTTACTAACCATGTTATAAAATAAATAAATGGTGAGTCATCCATAGTTACTCCAATCAGGCCCTTTCCAATATTAAAACCCTGATTACGCCGCTGTTATTTGAGTGTGTCACAAAGCTTTCGAAACAATACGTTCGTTATCCGAAGGGTTACTGTATGTTTGTTATTATTTACTTAGTTAAGCCATTATACATATTATTATTCTCGTGTACATGTTCTATTTACGATTCATAATTGCTATATTATTAATGTTGGAAGTGTGTGAGAGGTAGAAAAATTGGTTGGGGCGGGGGGGGAATCCTTTATTTTCTATGAGTTGATAATGAGGGAAAAGGTTAAGGAGGGAAGGGGGGGGGGTGAGTTTACGTAAATACTCACAAGGTCTAGAGAAACGACAAATTTGCCTAATGTACTCTTGCTAATATACAATCACTGGGTTCGGCGAAAATATCATTACACTTCCATTTTTCTACATAAATCAAAGGTTTTTGTGAATGTGGTAAAATTGTTCCGGGCCCTTACTAAAAGCAAACAAAAAAACAGTAAACAAAAAAAAAAAAGATCTTCCTAAGTGTCTTAGAAACGGAAAAAGTGCCATCTGAACGTTGTCACCAATGAATTTCAGTCCGCACACTTTTGGACGCTGGCAAGAAAACAATGGAGATTGTCATGTTACCATGAGTCCAGACCAACTACCCAGACATGACCGTAGTGTTCCGTGAAGATGATACGCCTGCATACACTTCCAAAAGGGCCCAGAAGTGGTTATAGGACAAATTGCTTTTCTGAGCAAACAAAATGTGGGCCCCTACTCACCAGATGCCAACCCATTGGACTTCGCTTCTTGTGTGCATGTTGATTCCAAGGCCTGCACCGTCCGTCACCCAAATATCAACAATCTTAAGGATACCGTCAACCAGCACCAGGATGCCATGTCTGATAATTACATCCGCAATGGGTGCAATGCCTTCTGTTACCACCTTGAAGCCATCATTGCTGCCAAGGGGGATACAGCAATGATTCGGATAGCCAAGACATCATATTAGTTATTTTTTTTATTGGCATAGCATTGGTTGCTGAAATATATCTTGATAAAGTTCTTGATTAAAAGTCTAAAGATTTTGTCGCCACATCCGGTATTATGTACATTAGGTTGGTTTTTGATGTCACACGGAAAAATCTCCATTAGACGAAATTTCCAGAGACAAAAATGTTACCTGCAAAATTAGCTAGAATCTGTTATATTCTATTTAAAGGTTATACCCCCCCCCCCTTTCAATAATTTTTTTCTTGAATTCCATTTAAATACGAATCGTCAAATGTTGCAAATTTACCTGGTATTCCCTACGTATATTTGTGTACAGTGTACATATATACCAAAAAAAATAATAAATTGCAAAAAAAGTATGTTGTTGCAACAATTTGAAGTCATAAATAAAAAAAAATCTTACTCACAATAAGGGGATTTTCATTTGTTGAATAACTAATGTTGTAATAAATATTGCTTTGCTAATAATATAAAAAAGTTGTTAATTGATGTGTGTCTTTTTTTATGACATGACATCATTTATAGTGGGATATTTCAACATACCCTCAATAAACAGAGAAAGGAAAAATTGAAAATTTGGTAAGAGTTAGTCACCTTCCCTTAACTGTGGGACTGTACTTCATTTAATATTTGTGAATTATTCCCTTCTTGATAACAAGAGCTAATATAAGGTTCACTAATCAGCGTTCAAAACATTAATGACTAAAATAAGTACTCGGTGAATGATCCGACATAAAATAAACGGATACTTGAAATTATAAAAAACTCTAAGAACTGAAACAATGTAAAGCATGCAAAGTGCCTATTTAAGGTATTTATCAAAACTATCATGTATAGCTAAACTATCCATAAAACACCAACATGCTAAAGTTGGAGGAACTTATCTTGCAGTACCATACATTTTTTTTTGTTATGAACATTATATTTTAATGCATTCCAAACTAAAATATTTAAAATGCCTTCTTTTGAATGTATAAAACTTATAAATATATTGTATATGCTCATCATCAGATTGATAAAAAGGTTATAAAAATGTAGAAGGGTATGGAAAATGATCACTACAATCATCCTCGGTGCGGAAAAATACAACACTTGTGATGTTGATCTGGAAAAAAACATTGACCTCCCTTACAGTGAACCTGAGATTACGTGATATTTGAACAACTTGTCGTAGACGGCCAGCAAACATCTTTTAAAACTTTAAAAGCAAAAGCTGTTGGGAGATCAAAGTGTCTTCCCTTCATATAGTTGATCAAAGGATGCATTGTTAGTTCTTGGATAGTTTTTCAGTATCAATACCATCGATGGGCTGTTATTTTTAAGACAAAATTGTGCTTTTTCTATTGATGTCAATACAAATTTAGTATAAGACCTAGTTAAATGCGTCAGTACACAGGTATTTTAAATATACATGGATTCTTTTAAATTTCAGAACAATTTTAAATCTCAATATCTTGCCAACCCTGAGATCCATGTTTATAAAAGGTTGCCCATCAAATTCAGCTGACAAAATTGTATAATAAATCTTTGAGACGTTCTCCTAATACGAACACAGTCTGGCCATTGTTTTTCATCTCCATGCAGGGCACACGCCCAAAAAGATTATTAAGTGGCTCAAAAACTTTCCTAAATCAACTGTTTATGATGGGTCGTAAACACCTGCAAGGAAAACTCATAAATCAAAGAACTTGAGTAACTTGATAATATTTACCCATATTCAAAGACTCAAGGAAATGTGGCTTACTACCGGGCCGGATCTGACCCTCTTGGACCACTATGTGGCTTGAATAGAGAGAAAGGCAGTCTAATCAACGTACAGATAACACTTTTGACTGCTTGCAGGCTTCTATTCTCTTGACAGTGGCCAACATTGACAAGGAGTTTATAATCAAGAACTATGTCAGTTTTAAGGCCAGGTTGAATGCTGTAGTTGAATTTGGAGGGGGTTGGTTTGAGTAGTTGAGTTCACTATGGACCTGATTTTGTAAATTGCTTAATTAATTTTCGGAAAATAATTGTTATTTACATTAGCTTTATATTCAATGGATTTGAATTCCCCACCCTGTATATCCACAAGATTCACCGTTGTGGCCATTGTATCAAAATATACTTTCCTTAATTGATTATTAAAAGGTGTAACGTTGTTGATAGGTGCTTTGCATTATGAATATTACTTAGTCATTGCTTCATTAACCAAATAGTTAGTAAGTAATTTTCATTATTTACATATAATAGGTATGCAAAAATCTAGGTAAAAAAATAGAAAAAATTAGAGGCAATTTAGCTTTAATATGTAATAAGTATGTAGCCGGTGTGAATGAGTTTTTTTGGACATACTTTATATCAAACTTTATCACTTCATTTCGAAGCATCAAGAACCCCTCCCAATATGTTATTATACACCTTGACCCACAGGTAGTACAGGTGACATGTTGTGTACCAAGACGATTTAAACTCAACCGCCACCGCGTTTTTAAGCATCAAGTATCCTTTCTAATACATTTTGGCTTACGTGGACCCAACGATATTTCCCCAAGACTAATTTGAGAGTGAACAACAACAGATCCCGTATTTAATAACTTTATAGCACCTATATAGCTTAAAGGTAGCTCCGAAGGCCACGTCATGCCTCCTTATGAGTTCCCCCAATGCCTAGGGTCAACACTGATGCCTACTTGGACGTACTATAGACCAAAGCGAAGCCCTGGATCGACAAGTTGCCAATGGGAAGCCTTATATGTAGCAGCAACAGTCGGCTCCCTGCCATACCTAAAAAAAAAAAAAAAAAAAAAAGAGTAGACTCTCAAATGGTTCCAATACAATTTTGACGACTTAATCTCGCAGGACTTTGGGCTTCCAAAGTCGATGGATCTGAATCTGTTGGATTTATTTATGTGGGGAGGCAATCAAACAGTTAACCAACCAAGCTTTAATTGAGTTTGGATGTGATTTTATTGAATAAAATCAATCAGAATCCATCAAACTTTCAGAATCTACTTATATTTTTTATTATTTATTTATTTGATAACAGGTTAGAGAGAAAATTGAGTTTGAAAACAAAAACAACAAAACATTTTCACGGAACAAATAGCTTGCACACCCTGCATATATACATATATGTATGTATGCAAGCAATTTGTGCAATTCTTGATAAATACATATTATTATATATATACCTATATGAAGATTGGTACACAATAAAATAATAATATTTTCTATCTGGTAAAAGGATCTCATTAAATGGTGTTCTAAATAGCGGAACGTGATAGTATGTTCCCTAATGAAAAATACAATTGTGTACAAAAATACATATTCACATACATATGTACAAAAGCTATATAGAAAATTAATCCTTTTCAATTGAGGCCTTTATGAATTATTTATGCAATTCAAGTCATTAGGGGAATGAATTTGTAACATGTAGGTGGAAGAATAAATACAGTGTTTTTAGTTGAAGCTACTAAAGCTTGCATTATTCACAAGAAAAAGGAAAAAAAGATACCATTTATATTAACACAACCAATTGCCTATTTAAACCACATTGGTTTGGGTACAAAATATATTCTAAGATTAATAATTTATAGAAACGATTTATATCCGTGAATTGGTTTAAAATCAACACAATGTTGAATTTGATAAACAATGAACTTCTAAAAACCATTCAATGAGAAATATTTAAATATAATTATGATCTTACTTTATAAGATATACAGGGCTGATCCTATCTTATGAACGATCCTATCATGTGTACTCATTTTATTATAGTTAAATTTAAACAAGAGTTTTTGTAAGGACATTTATTTGGCAAAATGATCTGAAAATAACGCATGACGCAACTTTTATGCAATATGTGATCCAGTATCTTTTTCTTGACAACATAAAACCGTGTTAAATGAATAAAATCCCTCATCTTCACTCTACTTCTTTCCCACTAACTTTACCTGTTCCAATACTCAATTAATTTGTTTCTTGCGGTAATTTTTTAATAAGATCCATGATTTCGTTTAAAGAATTTTCTCCATCCATTTCGATTGACATTGCATGTTTTATCCTATCCAGCATTTCCGGACAACACAATAACTCAAAAACACCCTTTTTCTTTGTTTCATTCTGATCCCCAAATTCGAGAGCTAACACATAATTATCCCATAAAGTCTTCCAATTTACCAATTCTTTATATTCTATGCTTTCGTTATGCTGAAGTGGAGATCTTCTAAGTGTTTTCATTTCTTGTTTCGGTTTTTGACACTTTGCTCCCCCAAAGATCGTTCTTCTATTTAGTCGGAAATTTTTCCACCATTTCACAGTGTTGTTCATCTCTTCTGATAGACTCTTCACGAGCTTGCTTGAGCTATTCCATCAACTTCATACTCATTCTCATCCTCGGATATTTCTTCTTATTTTCATGGACCAATGCTAGATTTCGTTCTATCATTTTGACCAACTCTATCAAACATGGATTTTATTCTTATAATTCACCCTTCGTAGACAATCTTAAATCTTTTTGTTAACCTGATCTTCCATAACCTTATAACTGCGCCATGTTTGTGTTTATAACAACCCAATAATGATGACGACGGATTATTATCTTATTTACACAATTATATTATATTATATCATTAACTAATAATCAATAATATACAAGTTAATGGTAAATCATATATTAATACTGATATCCTTGTCCAGGACAAGAGAGCTAGGGAGAGTGAATCTTGTGTACCACTTTTTAATCTAGTGGTACACATTTTATTATTTCCAATCTGGAATGACATAATGCAATGTCAAGAGGACAAAAGACATCTTATCTCTGAACAGAACATGCTGAGACGGTTGGACAGACAAAAGAAGATTCTAAATTTTCTCGAGACGAACCTAAATTAGGGGGAAAGTTTGGCTCTTTTTTGATGAAAATTTTTTCACCATTGATGCCATTGGGAATAAGCAGAGTAGCCACTACATTACAATCGAACATCTAGAAATTGTCTCAGCTTCAGTGAGATATGTTTTTGAAACAAAAAGTACAGGCAAAGTCTGCCATCCCATTTTAATGTAGACAAAGGATCAGATGCTTACATCGAACATCTGGATAAGAAAGTGCACCTTGGGCAAGAGAAAAGTTCATGGACAACTTTGTTTTCACTCAGGACAGAGCTCCGTGCCATTGCACTGCTAAGACCCAGACTTCCTGAGATACATTTTCTGGACTTTGGGACCTCAACATGTGACCACCCTCTCTCCCGGCACGGAACCCTTGGACTATTCTACCTAGATGCATCTGCAGATGAGAGTGTGTGCTATTCCTCTCAAGAGTGGCGAGTCTCTAGTGGCTTCCATGAAGAAGAAGTGGACTAAGCTCGAGTATGACTACATGGTCCAGGTCTGCAAGGGATTTAGGGCTGATATTGAGGCAATAATTAGAAAAAGACATTTGAAGACTGGATATCAACACTAATTATAATTGGAATAAATAGCGAAGAAACGAAAAATACATATTTTCTAAGTCACCTGAGTTCTCACTTATGGAAGTTCTATCCCTTTGCCGAAGCGAGAAAAACGGTAAAATTTCGAAGGAGGCTTTGGCAAGAAAATCAATAAAAATAAAATCGATATCAAGTATTAAAAAAATTATAAAAAGGAGCAAATATGAGAAACTCAAAGATGTTCTTATTGTGAAAGAACTTATCATAGAAATTGAGGGTAAATATCCTGTACATAGAAGAAATATATTTAGTATAAAAAAAAAGGTCAATTTAGATTAATTTCTAAATCAAAGGGAGTATTTTTAAAATCTAATGCAGTAAAAGTGAGCCGTGTAAGGAAGAAGGTAGATGACGTAGTTGTGTAAATAAGGTAATAGTCAGTCGTCATCATTATTGCATCGTTCTAAACGTAACATGGCGCAGTTATCAGGGCATTAACTGTACTAAAAAGAAAGCCCTTGGGTCCTTTTTTCCATTCATGATTATCTCCTTGGCAATCAAAACAGTCCTACATGACGGTCAGACCAGAGGATATCCATTATTTCATCCATTTTTGTATTTTCTCTTTGCTGGTGAATATTGAGTCAAACAATCACAAAGCTGTCTATAAAAGTCTTTTTAACACCAACTTTGGTATACTGATCACACGCATGCAATGAGAGATACACCTTACTTAAGCCATCCATTGCAAAAATTTCCTTTTTTTGCACCTATTATATGAAAAAATTCAATCCTTCTTATCTCCCAAGCCCAGAACCTTTCACTCTAATCTTTTTTCCTCAGAGATCTATTAGAATTATCTTGTACAGATACTTGTTTTAGCAAAATCCAAGGATAGGATTTCTAACACAATTACGTAATAAGTATGTGAAAGAATTTCAAATATTATTTTGATTAATCCATTTCTTTTTTGTCAATAGAATAATAGTTCATTATTTAAGTTGTTTTTTTTTGCAAGAAGTAGCAAAAACAAAGTTATAAATCAAAGTCATTTTCAAATTTTATTTCAAAACCTATTTTCTAGCTCAGAAAATGGAAGTCCGTTTCCATTGTCCTATAAATACATCTGGGGGTACATTTATTATATATAAAGGGTCACACAATGTGAATGGACGGAAATAACCTCAAATCTCTTAGGAGTAATGAGCTTTAACAAACTGATAGCACGAAAGAAGTGACATGGCTTTCAATATCCATGAAGTTTGTAATTTCATTTGCTCCTTCTGGATTTAAAGTTATATATTTGAAAGTGTTTGAATCATAACTCAATTACTCTAATAACGTTGTTTTCAAATGGGTTCGATAAACAGACTGTTTGGGTGTATGAAATTTGCTGTTAGAAAAGAATAATAAGTAACTTTAAAAGAATCATTATTATATACCGGGTGGTCCAATGAAATCTCAACACTTGCTAATTCAATAGTCAATGAAGGTTGAGGGATTGAAATTGAAATGTGATTAATGATATGATAATAAGTTGAGATATAGTTGAGCTTGGGCACAAAAAACAACAAAATAGTCTCAACCTGGCGGGGTAGTCATTGGTGTTGAGCCTGGACCATGTTTTGAACCAGATGTGTGGCATCGTCAGTCCATTGTAAGGAACAATAATTATCAAGCTCATTACTGTTGTCATGTGCTATGCAGTCATCAAGGTATAGGCTTCCTTTCGATGCCCATACCGTCATTAATTGCTTTCTTGACGTTCTGACGTTTGCTTCGGATATCTGTCAGCGTGTATAGTGGTCGAGGAAAAACTTCTATCTTGATTCTTTTCTCTCTTTGTCTGCCATTTTTCGATTGAGTGTGTTATTTTTTTTTTTTGGCTGCAGGATGTCAATACACATCAGCTGATAGGATGAATTATCAATTTTTCCTCATATTTTTTCCTATAAGTGTCCATATTTCAACTACGGCAATCGGTAAAGTATAGCTTGTTTTATTCATAGAAAAACAGTATAACTTTTTTTCTCGAAAGGGGTAGCAAATTTCACATTTTCACAAAAATTTATAGGTTATATTTGAATAACCATACAAGAGCTATTAAGATATCATACAACTCCATTGAATTTTGTATCACAAAATATATTTAGTGACTATGGATTCTACCAGGTGGTCCATTGAAATCTAAACACTTACTAGTTCAATAATAAATTAAGGTTGAGTGATTGAATTTAATTCATATTCCGAAGTATTAAACCATAATCAATTAGTGACAAAACAAAACATACTTCAGCTCTTTAGCATACGTAGAAGTCACGAAAAATACACTTGATCGTGATTGATGAATTCCCATTCGCACACTTCAAGCCGTTGGGTGTCTCCAGAACCACCTTCTATGCCGTCAGAAAGTCAAAACGTTAAGGATGAAGAAGGGTTCTGTCAAAAAGAATTAACTGATCCGAGAGGAGTTAAGAAAAACAGCTTAGGCCAATACCCCCGAGTCCAAGAGGGCCCATACAAGAGATCTTGGGATTTGACCCTTGACTGTCCAGAGAGTTGATAAAAAGAGCATTGTGAGGGTATAGAGGCCATTTTTGACACCAGCAATGAAAAAAACATATCTCCTCCTTTGCAAGACAGTTTTGAACAAGTCTGGAATGAGTCTTTTGAACTATTTCTTTGACACTTTTGGCCCTTCTACAGTCATGATGCCAACCTTTTTGAGTGCATAAAGGGGAAGGCCTGCAGTTCCGTCATCCAACTACCAAGGCCCTCAATGGCACTGTTTGCTAGTACTAGGACGCCATGACAGATGATTATATCTGCAGCAGGTACCATGCTTTCCACCTGGAAGCCATCATTGGGGATGCATCAAATATTAAGAGAGCTCAGTCATATATCTATTTATATCTTTAACTTTGTTGCTTTTGTAATTATGTCTTGTTGAATTTTAAAATTAAATGTGTTTGGATTTTAATGAACCACTCGATATATAATATAATGTATCGTAGCTGGAGCTTTTATTTTTCATATGTATCAGGCATGATTTTATTATTATTTATAATGGGAGCAACGTACGTATATCCTGACGTCAAAATAATAATGATTGATATTTTGATCACACCCTATTTTCCATACATAAATATACGGATGTTGGTAGACAAATACACAATTTTTTATTATAAATAAAGATATTTCTCTATACACAGGGGGACAGGCAGGAACAGTAATAATACACTTGATTTTTGGCTCAAATACTCTAAGCTAGTTGAACTTAGACTCGTCCAATTTTAACACAACATACCAACAGTATGCGAGGCAAAAACGGGGAATTGCCTTTAAATCAATCTGGATTACTTTAGGGTAAATATTTGGAAATACTTGACTGTGTTATGAGAAGCAGGGGCTATTTCGGTTAATAAATAATAACAAACTTTCAAAAATCAACAATTATCAGCATGAAGGTGAAATGGCAATGGGTGTTTGATTTGCTCCGAGCCCAATTGAGTGTTTAGAAGATCATAAAGGTTGTAGCGTGCCCCCAGAATCTTTTTTACAGGATTGAAAGCAAGGTGGCTTCAGGTCAGAGCCTTGAAAGGTACCTATGTCAGCTGTAGAGGCAGGAAAATCGGGGTATCTGTAGGACGTGGTCATTAGAAGTGCTGCCCAGTAGATGAGACATCATGCCAAGGCTATCAATGTTTGTGATTGGGGATTTCGAAAGGTATCTAATGTACAAAACCATATGCAACTGATTCCAACTGCTACCATGGCCAATCGGATCAGGAAAGCCATGAAATTGTTGACTTGTGTAAATCATAATCGTTGGTTTACCCCCTCCTCGCCAGACTGTTTCCTAAATGATTATGCCATTTGGGACGTTGGAGAAGAGAGCCTGTGCTAGGACTCACCGTAATTTAGATGCTCTTGGATGATAGACAGCAGTGGTGGAAATATCTGGGGCATTCATCAAAATTGCTGCTGCTCCTGTAGCCCTAATTTAGAGGCCATGATTGCAGCTAAAGGATATCATTTTTAAAATAGAAAGATATATGAATAAAGAAGTCTGTGATAAAGCCTCAATTTGGTACTCCTTTTCATTCTTGCAAAAGTTTATCCTATTGGTTCGTTATCTAAAGGTGATTTTACATTGCACATTGTACATACAGTTGCTATTCTTCGAATAAATTTAAATTGCAACATAAATCACTATTTTACCCCAAAATGCATTTGGATTCGTCATATGAGGAAACTGTCGCTGTAGCCAAGAAGGTTTTCAGCATATTATAAGATATTAAATTTGAGATAGAAGGCGATAATACTTTTTAATGAGTACATAACTAAATATTTCTTGAAGTTTAATTATTACATCTCAATGTAAGATTATATTATGGATTGTTTATTATTAGGGGTCGACCGACTACCAATTAAAAACCAGTCAGGCTTGTCCAGTGTGGTCTGTATTTTGCCCGTTCAGCTACGTAAAGCCGTACCTTTAATACTGCATATAAACTGGCAAATCATAAGTATTACTTTGTTTTAACGTCTCATACGTCAAATGGATATTGAAAGCAAATATTACAAGTGATTTTTAAGTAAAATATACTTTTTAAATACAAATTTTGAAATATTTCAGTTCCTGTGCAGTTAAGCATTATTTGTAAACCAAAATGGCATCTCTATGGGCGGAACGCATTTCCGGAACCAATTGAACTAATTAACACATTTCGTTAAGGCCTTAGTGCCCTTGTTTCTGATTGAAAAAACGATATCCATTAGGAGTTTCCCTTTAAATCAAAGCCAATGAAATATATCCCCGTATATCCTAAGTACATAATTAGTTTTATTTTGTGGTATTTTGGGCTAATTAGTTTTTCATAAGCTACTCCAAATAGCCCTATTAGCTAGCCGATATTTTTATTAATGCCTTGCTTGCTTATTATAAGTAAAAATAGGACAAATCCTCTCACAAAAAAACATTCTGGACTCTATTCTTGCTAAAAGACATGCTAGATATGAAGTTTTATTATAATAAATAATAAAGAACAATAAATTATAACACTAAATTTGAACCATTTTTTCTAACACTTTATTTTGTATTTTTGATCATGAAAGTAAATTAAATTTCTACTCAATTAATAGGTTTTGAATTTTGATAAAATTATCTCAGATTTTTGCAAAATCATTTGTTCGAATTTCTAATTACATCAATCCTAGCTTCCTTCAATCTAAAAGGGATTTTCTATCTACAAAATTAGGGTATATCATTGTGTATAGTTTGAATATTCATTGAGATGTATAATTTGACTGAATTGAGTAAAACAAATGTCTTTAGCAAAAAATATTGTTCTTATGTTCACGGAGTCAACTAGATCCTTTTCCATATTCCGTTGGCAACTATAGGCTTTGACGTGTGAAATAGTTTTTTTCCAGTTTTTTTCTTCCATTATCGTTCAAACTCATTTTTCTATTCTTAAATCAATCCCTAAATTAAAAGTAGGGTTAATAAAACTTATGTAAACGGGTTTAATATGATAAAAAGTGTTGTTATTAATTCCTTATCTTGTTCTGAGCATGATAAATTTCCACCACTTTTAGCCTGAAAAATGATGAAAAATGACACTCTTTGGTGGACCTTGAAAACTTATTCATAATGCATAGTGATGAGTAGTACTATAGTAAATATTCAATGCATAATTAAAAAAAGATCTATTAATTGTAAAGCCCTCATTTAAAAACTATACATCTAGAAGTATTTAAGTTCTATATTTCTTATTAACCCTACTTTTAATTTGAGGATTGTGTAATGGTAAAAATTATTTGGAACAATAATTCACCTGAATTATATTTCGGATGACTGAGAGAAAAATTGAAATCAATCTTCGCTAAAAGAAACATTCCTTCCTTAGCTTGAATTCATTTGAAAAGAATGAGTTTTCTCCTGTGTAATTCAATTAATATTAGTCACAGGAAAAACAATGATAAATTGACTGGATTAAAATTTAAACAAAATGTAGTTTTAAAGATATATATTCTTGATTATAAATTATTTTAATTTATCTAATGAATTGTTATAATATTTGTGATATTTTTCAAAATATGAGTGCATCTAACCCCAAGTGTAATATTTAATTTTTCCACAATAGTAGGTAATTTCTCTTTTTTAAACAAGCATGTATTTTGGAACCATACTAAATGATGATATAATGGTTGTTTATTAAAATCATCTAAGCATTCATTGAAGGAATCATATTGACGAATTACTTCATTATGAGCATTTGAGTCAGAATTCCAGTAGAGACAAGCTGCAAAAACAAATAATTAATGTCATCTATTAATACAATTATTAATTTCCTTACGCTCCTTTATATAGATTTTTTCAAAATGCGACTGATTAGTCTTATATTCTTCAATTAAATTACAACGTCCCTCATCATACTGAATTCCCCGACACTCCTCGGATTCTTGACAAATGATTGTGCAAATCATTAGGGTAGTAGTTTGAAATGTTTGAAACACAACCAAATCGAGTGCTCCGGCTTCAAAGTACATGATCTTTACTTCACTTGCAGAAAGTGTAATCACAAATGAAACAGTTTTTTAACTTTAAATTTTATTTTTTTCTTGGGATTCGTGTCTGTTTTTAAAGTTTTTAAACTATTCGTGTTAATTAAAAAAATGTCATATCAATTATTCAAGCATACCTTTGACATACAACTATTTTAATTTCGATTGTTTAGTGCTGTGTATATTTTCAAATTCGCTAAGCCCATGTGGACTTCATATATTTTGAGTTTGATAAATGCCATCCCTAACTGATCTTCTAATCCTTCACAATATCTAATTCAGCTCGGATGTCCAACAAAAATATTTCCGTGATCTTATAGTTTTATACTAATTTTTTTAGCAGATTAGTAATAAAAAACCAAAAAGCACATATCTCCAAAATACTAAAGCGAAACTAGGTAATTTATATTTACTAGGTATTCATATAAAGATAATTACAACATAACATTACAGCAACCATTCCCAATATGGTCGAAAGAGCCCTGAAATTGTTCACTTGGGTTAAGCATAATTATCGGCTTGCCATCCTCATCCCCAGGCTGTTTCCTGCATGACTATTCCACTCGGGACGTTATGGAGAAGAAAGCCTATGGTACCAGTAACCAAAATTTGAATGACGAGCAAGCAGAAGTGGGTGGCAATGTCTGAGACCTTTATTTTTTCTCTTGATCTTTACTCAGAATTAATATATTTATATATCTAACATGAAACTGGAATAATAAGCAGCTACATTATCCCTTATGTAATAATGACAAATATATGAAAGAAACCTAGGTATTTTAAATATTTTATAACGCTCGTGTACAGCTTTAAACTCTTTAGAACTTTATTTCTCTTTTCTTGACCTTAGGGTGTACCAAAACAGTATTAACTTTTTGTCTCTCTAAAAATTGTTAAAAAGTCATCCAAAAGAGTTATCTAAAAACGAAGAGAAAGTGGCATCTTATATTTAGAAGAGGGGATTCCAACAAGCAATGATTCGTAGTGTCCATTCAACAGGGAAAAGGGCATTCATTCTCCACGTTGTTTTTATAAAATTTCCATCCAACTTCCAGGATAATTTATGATAAGTAAACCATTTTTCTACCAAAGTTATAAGCTTACTACTAAAGGCTCCGATAACTACGTGTATGTTTCTTTTCATTTTTCTTCGTTTCAGATATTCAATAAAAGGGTTTAGTGTAGGGGATTGAGTACACTTTCTCAAGAGTGACACTGAAATCGTAGCTAACCTCACTCTAAATGGTACAATTCGTCTTTGGACTTCAATTTTCTTGGGGAAATATAGAACAATGGTGTCGTTATGCTATTTTGTTTACAAAGGATGGGTATATAGCATCAATACACGTATCATGGGCTCTAACTTCGATTGGATATAAACATTCCTTCATTGGCATATCCGAGGCCTTTATCAGTCATTGCTGCAGCACCTTTATGATCAAGTTGGAGGCTATGATAGCAGGGAAAGGAAATCACTTTTAAAAGCAGAAAGAGATATCCATAAAGAAAGTCTATGATAAAGCCTCAATATTATACTAAATTTCATTCTGAAAAAATTTAAAAAGTTAGTCACTACTTTACCCCCAAAGTGCATTTGTACGTGACTCGTCAATTGAATCAACTGTCCACTATGCCAAGAAGATTTGCAACAATTATCAGATATTAAATTTGAGATATAAGTCCACAAAATTAGACTTAATAATATTTTGTGATGAGTAAATATCTATACTTTTCATGAGGTTTAATTATTCGCTTTCAATGCATTATAGAAGATTAAAACATAATAAGATTATTTTATGGATCACGGGCTAGTACAGACGGCCTGTGTCCAATCCCGTTTGGCTACGTAATGCTGTACCTTAAATAGCGCATATACATACTATATATTAGGTTGAAGGCATGATAATTACGTTCTGTCAAGGTCTCATACGTCGAATAGATATTGACTAAAGAACTTAGTATCCTTGTTTCTGATTGGAAAAAACGATATTGATTAGGGGGGTCCCTTCAAATATAAGCCAATCAAATATCTCTGTATAGGTACTAAATACAGGTAGTTTATATTTTGTAGTATTTTGGGTTACTTAGTTTTTCACAGACTAGTCAAAAAGTTGATCTAATGTAGCATCGAGCGTGTGTAGACAGATAGCGCTCTTGAGAGTACTTTCTATCTCATCAGTCATTTAGTCTTTTTTCCCCCTCAAAATGTTCTTATTATTATTTTATTCTTGAGGAGAGAACATCAATCAACTATGTACTGAGTAACAACGTGTGAGTGTGATCATGATAAATGATGAGTAACACTCATATAAAATTTAAAAAAACACGGATTTTTTGGCGAGTTATCTTAAACATTGCTTAGCCAAAGTTTGTCTGTTTGACCACCCCAAGTAACTACGAGGAATGTCAGGTACTACAGCAAGTAATCAAAATTTCAAAACAATTTCAGCAACAGGAAAACAATGAAAAACTCACCGCATTATTACAAAAATAATAATCTTCAAAAAAACTTACTTTACCCTTCAAAAACAGTTTTTATCCAATATCTAGATAAGGTGACAAAAATAATTAACTTTTTCCTACAATAATCCACATTATATAATACAATAAATGGTCATGTACATTTTTTGCATCTAGCTGTGTTAATGTTTGAGAAAAAGAGTCCTTTGCATCCGTTGCAACTGATCCCGGTCTCTCCTACATATTTTTGTGTGTGTCTGTAACTATTATGAATATCTGTATGTACATATTTCCCGTTTTCCAAGCAAACAGTGCATATAGTCATAGATGAATAAATCTTTCCTCTCATCCAATTTAGAATCTTCATAAATCAATCAAATGCACGTGTTATGAGAGAATCAATATTTTAAAAAAAACCTTATTTATTCCATATTTGTTAAAAGTTTCTTTCTCTCCCCCAGTGCAACATTCTCCTTCAACACAACATTAAATGTCCTTCAATTAAAAAAAAATCAGTTAACTCTATAAATTAATATACACTATCCGTGGCAAAATCATGTACTTCTAAATATGGAAGAAATAGGGTACATTTTTGCAAAAAGGAAAATTAGTTCAAAATTGAGGCTTTATCACAGACTTTTTTATTAATATATATTTCTATTTTTTCAAAATGATTTCATTTGGCTGCCTCCGTAGCCTTCAACTTGGACATAAAGGCGCTGCAGCTTTTGTTGATGCAGGCGTTAGACATGGTTACCCACTGATACTCGACACATACCTTGAGGTCTTCCAAATTGCAATGAGGGTAGCATAGGGCTCCTTTTCGACTGTGCCCCAAGTAACATATTTGAGGGGAAACCGTCAAAAGAGGAGAGTGGCCAAATAGACATGTTATGCGTTAACCAAGTCAACAATTTCAGGGCTCTCTTGATCCAATGGGCCGTGGTTTCTGTTGAAATGAGTTACTAATGTCGTCGTACATTAGGGGCCTGCCCAAATCCTTCACATACCTCTTCACAATTAAATCACGGACATTGATAGCCTTGGCATGATGCCTCATAAACTTGCCCAGACTTCTGATGTCCAGGTCCTTCATGACCCCGATTTCCGATCTCTACCACAGAGTACCTTTCAAGGCTCTGAACTAGAGCGCCCATGTTTTAATCTTGTAAATTAGACTTTAGGAGTGGTCTACGATCGTCATAATCACCTTGACACTCATTTGGGGGTGGAACAATTCCAACATCTTTTGCCTTTTCGCCTCCATGCTGACAACTGTTGAATTTGAAAGTTTTTTGATTAATTGCTCATCAAATGGATTAGTCCTTAATTTTAATGACGCAGTCTAGTATTTTAAAATAGTCACTCTAAAGTTATATAAATTAAGTTAAATTCAAGTACACTATTTTGTTTATGGCTTTTATTTCACAAAAATATATGTCAAACATTTATAATGTTATGAAAATATAAATTAAGAGAGAATGCAACAGTAAAAATCATATAGAAACATTTTAATTTAAAATTATCCTCCTGAATTATAGTCCAACATCCCAGGTGTATTCCCTTAAAACATAAATCACGATAAAAATAAATTTCATACAAAATAGTCAACCATTGAGAGAGCTAAAACTACAGGTAGCTTAAAATAAATCTCTAAAATCAAAAAATATAAATACAATTGAGTAACATTGATACACAACTTAAAAACTTATATAAAGAACGTTTATAATAATAATATCAAAAGAAATAAAGTCGTTAATCATCTCATTCTTTACTCTGCCGGAATCGATCTATACTAGTCTTTAATTTATGGTAATATCTAACAGACCAAGAACGAATATATCAAACTAAACCCAAGGCGAAGTCTCAATATAAGGAATACCCAGGGAAAAAACTGAAATATCTTGTTGCAGATGCAATAATTAGCTTCTTTATTTCCCCCATTCGTAGTTGATTGTCGGAAGTAAGTCGACTGGCTAGCTTTAGAACTTAATAATTTACTGCACTGATTTCCGGGCTGGAATTTCTTTGTATATGACTACCGAACAAACTTTGGGGTTTCATATCTATGGCTTGAAATCCATGACATTACCTCGCACACTGTAGATTGATTATATACAGAATCTGGAAACATTACTGCCTTTTTTTAATGGCTGTAAAATAAGTTTAATAAATTTATTTCATAGTTCACAAAAACTTAAATTGTTTCAATTTTTTTTACAGCTGTTCATGAAAAAACTGTATCGATTCTCAGAAAAACTAATTTTTTGAAAAAATGATTCAAAAATACACAATCCTCCACGAAATATTAAATTATTTCCAGAAAATTTAATATTTTAAATTTTTTGAAAAAAAAATACAAAGTTATGAGCTATTCTAAAAATATTAAAATTTTTTGAAAAAAATTTAAAAATCCACAACTATTTCAAAAAATAATTTTCTATTATAAAATTTTTTTTGCGAAAAATTCTAAAATCCATTGCTACTATTTGAAAATTATTTTTTTTGGAAAAGAAACTCGTAATATTATTTTAAATTTCAAAAACAAAAATGAAATTTCTATTTTAAAATTTTTTTGGAGAATAATTATAAAGTCCATAGCTATATACAGAAAATTAAATTTTTGGGGAAAAAAAATTTGAAAAATTATTTTTAATATGAAAAACAAAATTAAATTTTAAAATTGAAATTTAATTTAAACAATTTTTTTAAATATAATTTCAAACATTAAATTTTGTATTATAATTTCAAACATTAAATTTTTTACAAAATAAAATTGGTAAAATTAATATAAAAAAAGTATGCGCCTTCACAAACCAGACATATTTCCCATCTTTTAGGCAATTCATGGATGCCTTTCCAAAACAAATGTTCTTCTTTGTCTGCAAACCAGCCATCGACCCATTTTGTGGCTTCAGCGTGAGAAACGAAGCGTAAATCATTGAGTGCGTGGCCCATCGATGCAAACAAGATATAATTGGAAGACGCCAGGTCTGGGAATTAAGCTGCATGATCAAGAGGTTTCCCGTTGTACAATTTAACAAGCTGGCAGATGGCTATAGAGCCATTCGGTGGCGCGTTGTCATCAAGGAAAATTACTTTATGTTGCCTGGTTCAAATTCAACAATTTAGCGTCTTCAAACTTTTTCGATGGCCGGCCACGGTTTTCCCTTCTCATGTCAAAATCACCACTTTGGAATTTTTCAAACCTCCTGAAGCACTGTTTTCTGCTGGGAACATGCCCGTCGTAAGCTTTAACAAGCATTTGATGGGCTACAGACGTTTTTTTCTTCATTTTGTAACAGAAAATCTATGATGTCCGCATATTGTAGTTTGTAGGCACAAAGTTTACCATTTTTACGAGCGGAAAAAGTGCATTGTTGAATAAAACTATACCAACAATGAATTAGATATTGTTGATCCATGTCAAAATAAGTATTTTGACCGGTTTATAATATCTAACTTGCTACACTTAGGGACCAATAGCTGAATGTCTCATTTGATAGGCGCATACCTAGTAGGTTACGATGACATTTTTTTATCGTAACTTTTTTAGCATACTGCGCAGGTTATATTTGATACATTTCTAAGTAATACGTGCATTTTGAGCATGGCATTGGGCTTGTGCCTTCTCATGTCATGTAGAGTGTTTTGAAAGTCATACATATCATTTTCTATAATCAGTGTTAGTGGAAAGTTTTGGGAGCTTCGTATTAGTGAAAAAAACACAACAACAACGATCTAATAACCAGTCCATTAAAGAATTGAGCAATGACATTGATGAATTTCAAATTAGTCACTATCAACTTGATACATCTACGCTTCTAAGACTAGTACGTATATACATAATCGGTATGAACGCACTTATTATTTAGTGTAGTAAGGGTACTAACTAAAAACAAACCAACCGTACCCATGACGATTATGATAAGAAGAAGAAAAAAATGAACCAACACGTAACATTGGCAATTATTCTGCAAAAAATGAAATGTTAAAAAAGATTAATCGCGTGGTTGTATAATTAATATTTATAACAATGATCTTTTTTCCCTCAAAATAATTGAGAATTGTAAAATAAAAGTGTGGAAAAATATCTAATAGAAAATAAATTGAGGAGGACTCGTTTTGAGCCTATATTTTGATGAATTGCGACACTGTAGGGCTCCCCCTCGACATGCTTGTTATTCATTAGCATTAGACATGATGGATTATTCATTTTGGAAACAACTCACGGATTGACGAAAGAGCATAATTCCTTCATTATTACGACAAAAAAGCAAACATTAAACGCGTTTTAGAGTCATACAAATGATACATTTTGATTTAAAAAATCAAAGGAAACATCAATTTCCACCAAAAATAAATAATCATGACGTATTTATACATTAGAAGAAAATATCTTTGAGGCAAAAATGGGTTTAAGGCAAAAAGTTTAAGGGGAGAGTACCCCCAGCATTTATTTGAACTCGATAGCTTAAACTAGTTTTGCTTTTGTGTTGATTGATTCGGTCCAGTTTAGTTTTAGAAACATTCCTTGGAATTTTGCCTAAAAATATCGACGTTTTATTGAGCAAAATATAATATATGACAAATTGTATATTAAGAGTATTGCACAAAACTTGCAAAAAATATTAATGTTTTTATTACAATACAATTATCATGCGCAAAAAAATAAATATTTTTACTTAGCTAAATAATTTATTTGGTCATATAAGAGAATAATTAAAAAAAGGTAAAGCACCCTCAATGACGTCACAACTTTGTAAGTACCAACAAGTGAGATAGAACTGAACCACTGTTCTCAATCACAAATTAGGAACGACACAACTATGACTCACGCCTCATCTTGGACTTGAAGGCTGTTTTGTAATGAACTCAGGAAAAGTCTAAATACTACGGACTTGTCATAAAAATCAGCTGCATTTTGTAGTTTACCCACTTTTTGGAGTTGGAAATGAAAGAGTGAATTTTCTTTGCCTAAGATATTCTGATTATTATTTAATTAGTATAGAGGCTAAAAGACAAAGGTAGTCATATTAGTTCCACTCCTAAGTTAGTGTCAAGGAGATCATAAAGGTCGTAGTGTGCTCCCTGGAGTATTATTTACAATTAAAGCATGGTGGCAGAGCCTTGAGATGTCACTGGCAGCGATAGACACTTGAAAATCAGGATCAAGGAGGACGTGGAACTATGATTACCAGAAGTCACACCAAGTCGATGAAACAGCATATCAAGGCTCTCTAAGTCAGTGATTTGACTACGAAGATATATATGAAGGATTTGGAGAAGCCCTCTTATGAACGACGACATCAACAACTGGTTTTGACAGCAACAAAGGCCGACCGGTTCAAGAGAGACCAGAAATGGTTGAATTGGTTAAAGTATAAACGTAGGCTTGTACTCTCTTCCCTGGACTTCCCCACCCCCCTTCGAGTATGCCATTTGGGTAGTATTCAAAAAGAGCCTGCACTACCTCTCATCAAAATTTGGATGACCTCAAGGCCTCTGTCGAGAATCAGTGTACAACCATGTCCAAGGACTTCATCGAGAAGTCCAGCAGTGCCTTTAGGGACAGGCTATAGAACAGTCAAAGGAAATCATTTTTAAAATAGAAATATATATCAATAAAGAAGTCTGTGATAAAGCCTCAATTTGGAACTCATTTTCAATTCTGTCATAAGTGTATCCTATGGTTTCGTTATCTAAAAGTCAAGGATTTTATATTGCACATTGTAGATGGTCAACACGTTCATGTAGTCCGTAGGATTGAGTCAATAAACATCAGTGGGGAGCCAGAACCATGGATATTCGGATAAACAGATGTGATCAACCATTTACCAACTGAGTTGACGATAGCAATTATTTAGCCCGATGAATATTTAGTTACACTAACAACCATTTCTTCATTTGCGTTCTTCATGCCCTGTATATATAATTAATGAATAAAAGTGGTCCTTAAACGTTCCAAACATGCTGCAATAAGAGGACGGTTAATCATCCTAACCAACGGCCTCCTCCAATGACGTTTGAAAGAGGACACTTATATATCATTACATATATATATTGTCATTCAATATTATTTCCAAATTGGTTATTTTTTTCTTCAAATAAGAAGTAAATGGTAAACAAAAACGTTTTTCTGCGGATTACGGCCATTCACAAAATAATAATGAAAAATAAAAAAAATATGATTGATGATTCTTCCTTACCTTGAAATCCAAGAAGAAGTAAAAAAAAAATAACGATTAAAAGAACCATTAATCCATATTTAGACTGTTATTTATATTGTATTTTTTTTTTTTTTTCATATTAATGACTACTAATAAATTTTAAGTATTATCTAAGAAACAGTAAAGGAATAAAAATAAAAAAAACAACTACCTTATTATTATTAATGGATAATTGTATGAATATAATGATTGACTGACATGGAAATATTTATTATTATTGTTTATTTATTTGTTTTTGGTTGGATGGTTAATGATTGGTTGTTGGTTGGTTCGTTGGTTTGCTTATTGTTTCTTTTTATTTATTATTATTTATGAATACTCCTACCATAAATACGTGTAACTACACATTATCCTACCAACATATTACACTTTGAAGGCTCGCAATAAACCTTCTACAATGTACAATAATTTATTTGTCAAAATAGAACCTACCAAAAAACTTTCCTTCAAGAAAACAACCCAAGCCAATCCCCTCAAGTCCATGAGGGCCCATGCAAGAGATCATGGGGTTTCACAACAAACTGTAGATAGAAATATCCCCCTAATGCCCTAATGCCAACTCTCTGGACCACACATTTTGTGTACATTTCCAGGGGAAGGCCTGCAGCCTCCGTCATCCAAACACCAATGCCTTCAAAGTCACTGTCAGTCAGCACTGGGACGCCATGACAGAGGAATACATCCGCAGTGAGTTCCAGGACTTCCACCGCCTGGGAGCCATCATTGGCGCTAAGGGCAGCTACATTAATGATTAAGAGAACTCAGACACACATCTGTTTAAAGTACTTATGTTGCATTTCTACGTTAATTTATTAATTATATTTTGTTGAAGTTTAAAATTCAATTTGTTCAGACTTTAGTGGACTAAAAATGGTAATATTATGTTACATACATACCACTATTTTGGACTGGGCTGAAAATGCTCGAGCTTAACAAAGAAAACCCATTTTTTTCGTTAAATTTTTAACACAAACACATTTCACCTTAGAGTCTTCCAAGGTGATTACGCAATCTAAAAAGTGATGCATCCACAAATCTAATTTAGAGGTATTATATGGAGAAAATCATTCATTCTTTCTCTGTTATCAGCAAGAACATTTAGTCAGTTACTTTAAATTAAATAAAAATTATTCTAAGTATCTCATGGAGATACGGGAGTATGCAGTTTTCTTCTGTTAATTAGAACCACAAAATTAGTTTCAAGCTGCCGTTCCAAAACATGTAACCTCATGCCTTCGTATAGAAATCGTTAGGGTATTAGAGCCTAAAATAATATTTAAAAACAACTTAACATATTCTCATAAAAAATGATTGAGGTCCTGATTGGGGATTTCTTTACAGAAAACCTCAAATCTTCATTCCATTTGTTTTACTTTTGTTCCAAAGTGGCTCTTGTTGTTATAATATAGAAGTGTTTGATTAATGAGAAGTATGGACAGAAACTAAGCACTTTTGATTGGCTAGTAGCTACTTCTTCGACATACAAAGAAAACCTGATGTCTGAATATATTATTTCCAAAAATCCAAGGTATAATACTTATATGCTGTAAAAATAAACTCTTGCCTATTCCATTAAGGCTACTAGAGTATGCACTCCAGTCAATGGCTATTCTAGAAGCCGTCTCTGCCTCGTCGGAGAATAAAGGTGCATGATGAGATTAAGGTACTTTCTTTTCATGATTTTCCACCAAATTAATTATACCTAGACTTCATATGTTATGTTTTATTTAAATATAAATATTTAAAAAATATATAACAATACTAAATTTTTACGAAGATTCTTGAAAAAAATCTTGTTTCAATAATCAAAATATTGTATTTTAATCTATTTGCAAACAAAAAAATCATTTTTTTTATTTTTGGACATAAATTTTAATTTTTTTAAGTAACAGAAAATGTTGACTATTTTTGCTATATTGAGCTTTTTCCCCAGATATGTTTTCTCACCCATTTTTGTTACAACATATTTTATTTTAAAAGTAAATCCAATAACAGTTGGAAGTTGTTCATTTATAAGACATTTCACCCAACTGTCACCTAAAATATGTGCCAAACATTTTTTTAGACAATATAAGAAGTATGTCCGTAGATTAATGAATTATAATTCGTGCGTAGTAGATCATTAGTTCAAGGGTAGAAATATGCACGAGGGGGAAAACCCAACAGCTGGTGGAATAAAAGTAATTGTTTATGTAACTAAGATTTTGACGCATTCCAACTTTTGGCTTTCAAAGGTTTTTTTGAATGATTAAATCAATCATTTCCAATGTGAGTAATTTGTATTAAATATGTATTTTTTAATGATTTAAAAGGCAATTTCTTCATTTCTATTGATTTATATCGTGTTCATAGGTTTCTACTTATATACACACATGAATAAATCCAAGCATTTATCTGAGCACCGTATTGTATTTTTATGTAAGAGAGGCAAACTATATAATAGTAACGTCTTCAGGGGCCTCCTTAGAATTCTTTTAGGTAAAGGGCTGGGCCTATGGCGACTCCATATTTTTTACTATCTGTCATATTGAACCAAAGTTTGTTTGTTTATCTAATTGTAAGGGGAACACTCATTTTAACAACGAGCGTTTGTATCTATCAGCGTGTCATTTTGAAGAAAAAAGAAGTTACGTAGCTCAATGGACAACGTGCTCAGGGGAAATCATTCTATTGAACTCAATGTGCTTAGGTTAAAAACTCAGACACACATATATTGTGATAGAAATCTAGTGTATTTAGGGAATTTTAAAAATAAAGAAACTCAAAATCATTACTCTTTTATTCTTAAGTAGAGTACATATAAGTTTTGAGTAATTATGGGTGAGTGTGCTCATGAAATAAAGAAAGTAACACGGAATAAATTTTAGGTAAATTATTTTTATATTCATTGAGCAAATCTATACTATAAAAGTAATGTTTGTGTTTCCGTAGATACTTAATATTACCTCTGGCTTATGGATGGATGAAAAAATGTGCAGACTGATAATAAAAAGTTGAGATCACTGAGAAGTTCTAACAGATTTTCTAGGCAACTATATTCATCACCTTTTAAAAATGAAGCTTGCAAGAGATAAGTTACATTTGAGACATTCTATGCAAAGTGTATATACCCACACAACTTGATTATCACCGATTTTGATTATTTCTAGACAGGGTATTTACCCCAAAAATAAAAAACAATATGTCCGAAATTTTATACTTATATCCGATTGGGAGTCCCTCAAAGTTTGACAATTTATTGAGACACAACTCCACTTAGGGTTACCCGATTTTGCAAAGAGTTTGCTTTAAAATATGCAGTTGTTTTAATAGAACTTTTATTATTCAAAGGTATTTATGCAAAAAATAAAATGAAAACATTATTGTTATGTCTTGTAAAAATGGTTCCATGGTATTTTTGGCACAAATTTTTTGTGATTTTTTGATTGGAAAGACACCCTGACCAAGAAGGGTTTGAAAATTGATGATGACAATGCTATCAATTTTTAAAAAGGGTCAACTGTTAATATTTACTCATCTCTATTATGTAAATTTTGAGACGTTAAGAGTCTTTTTTTTTTATAATTTTTCTATGAACAATGTTCTAGAACACATTACTTGCTACCGATTGCTAGGAAACACAATATCCTAGTTGCCACCATGAAAGCACACAGGAGAAGATGATTGAAATGGCAGCGCTAATCTGCATTGTCTATCATTGATGATTTACAATGTCTCCATACATGGAAAACATTGTAAATCATCTTCCTCGAGGTCCCAGTCTGCTCCACGATGACCTTTTGGGATAATCCTACGCGGAGGATCACCTCTATCTCCTCTTCTTGTACTGTATGTTCATATTGGTGATTAGGACAATGTTTTTCTTAGTAATCGACAGCTAATTATGTGTTCTACAACATTGTTCATATGAAAAAAAAAAAAAGGATTCTTAACATTTCTAAATATGCACAATAGAGATTTGTAAATAATAAAAGGTCCATAAAATTAAAGAAACTACTCAGAAAAAGAATTTACAAAAATGTTAAGTCACATTTGCCGGAAAAATAATGGACTTACATACAACTCATTACTACCTTGTACCAAATATTATGTATTATTGAAGGGAGAATTATATAGGTGTACCCTTGTATGGTCATTGGCAGGTCAGGTCAGGTAGGTACATGATGGATCATCACTCTATTTCTAATCATTATCATCATCATCAAAAAAAGCCAAGCCCAGGTTTGTTGTTTGATATTTTTTTTTGTGTGTGTGGAAGAAGAGCAAGATCATTCATCATATTCACTTTATTGTTAATCGATATTTTTTGTTTTTGCTCAGTGCATTTTGATACATCTCATTGACAATTTTTTTATATATATACATATGTAACTTTTTGATCATATGAGCAAGTCAATATTTGAGTCAGAGAATAAAATATTTGGAATTTCATCTCTTTAACTATCCACCTATATGGTTGCATAAGGTTATATGCACAGTTTGACCTCAGATATCTGTTAAGAAAAGATGAAGAAGACATCAGGGAAAAATGTATATACACCGAGTGTGAGGAATAAGATTTTACCCTTGACAAATGGAACTTCAAAAATATTTTGTCAGTCACAATTTTTTTACAGTTATGAAAAAATTAAAACTTCCACTTTTGGGACCCGTAAACATAAAAGTGAGCTGGAATGATTTTTCTCGAAATGATGTTTATATTCTCTTCCGAATAAGTATCGTTCATTTTTGTAAGAAATTATTATTTTTAAGACTTTGCACACAGTGCAATAGCCACTTTATATAGCCAAAGTTGATTGTTACAATTGAATAATGAATCATTCACATTTTTTATTTGAAAGGCCATATCGGGCTCAATATAAGTATCTTAAACCAAGTAAAGGTTCTTAACTATAGTTAAAGTCTTAGAGTATCTTAACTTTTACAAGAAATTTGAATGCAAAAGCTATAAGTGACTCAAACTTGTAAATGGATTATTGATATGTAGGTATTGGTTTACCACAGATATTTGTAAGAATCAACTATGTTATTACTTTTTGTTGCATCACGCAACCTTTCCTTAAAAAATTAAACAGAATAAATGCTCAAATCACTTGGTATTTGCACATAAAGTAACAAAAAATGATTTCAGTTCTAAAGGATTGACATATTTTATTTTAAAGGCCATATCGAGGCTTATCTACGCCTCTGAAGTTATATATATGTTCAAAAAAATAACTACAATTCTAAGTTATCTTAATTAATATAATGTATATTTTGTAAAATTCAATAGTACCGATCAGTTTTGATTTAAAGTCCAGTAAAAAGAATCTTATTATTTTTGATAGGATTTTTTCCGCCAGTTAAGGTTTATATCCTGGGCAATCTAAACAACCATTACATGACGATTGGACTCCACCATTTCCATTATTCTACCCACATTTTCGAGAATTGGCCTTCCAGAAAGTTGTTCATCTTTTACGTCAAAATTAACAGAACAGAATATACGAAACCCAAATTGTGCATCATTGCCTCTTACAGTATCAGACTCCTCAACACTACTTACACTATAAAGCAAGCCCCTGGGATTGTGTTTTCAAAAGAATTAAAGAAAAACTGTAAAATATGGATTTGCTGGTGTCCATCTTTGACGGCCACTCAAACAATACTGAGTCAAGCAACCACAAAAATGTCTGACGGTGTTTCTTAGTAGGAAATCTTATCTTTCCAACACCTTCCAACGTAAGCCAATCCCAGTTATATATCGCGAGATCCACATAACTAGAGCCATCTATTGGGAAAGAAACCCCTTTTCCTACAACTAACGTAATACCAGCTTTTTCACCTCCGTTCTCACATTTAAAATTAGAATAATCCCAGAGATCAGAAAGGAAAAACAATGGATCGACTTTTAAGCAAGACGATTAATTAATTTCCCTCAGTCTCGCTTAAAAATAGTTGGAATTGCATAGCTCATAGACAAGTACGGGAAAAGTTATTCTCTTGAATTATATGTGTGTACGTTCGCGCCCATGGGATTCGTAGATAAAGAAATATACATTATCTATATGGATTTCACCAAAAGATTCCTAGGTTACTATAATGTTTATTTATAATTAATCAGTTGAACTCTATCTGACCAATTAAAGGAACATTAAAAAAGAATAGCTCAAGATATGAATAAGTCCTAAACAATACCTTTTTAAGATAAGTAAATAATTGAATAGTCTCAGATTTAATGTCACAGGAACATACTAAAAAACATTGGCGATTGTTGTAACTTTAAAGGAATAATAAGGAGTCCATAATTTCCAGTTTGCCACAGGTGAGGGATACAATTAAATAATATGATAATCAAAAATAACAAAATGTTTTTGTCCAACCTAAATTTGACATTAAGTAGTAAAGTTTTAGTGGACGATACATTTGGAAAAGTTACATTAATTGAGTTCTAACCCTAGAATGTATTTTTTTCCTCATTCAAAATCCTTATACAATAAAATGGCAGCCTCACATAGACCGGTATATCCGGGGAATCAATTAATCAGACGTCTCAAAGGCGTGGATATTCCTCTATAAGTTTTCCTCATTCGTTTGTGTGCTTCTTGACACATTTTTCCTTATTTGTGTACTCTGTATAAATTATATAATGTTATATTTCAAAGATCCATTACGATATTTTATTATTATTTTTATTGAAATTAATTGGTTTTAACCATGAATTGAGGAGCGAGAGAAATAGAGACGAACTTATTATGATGCCATATGTGCGGATATCTTTATTGAGAATCAATATAACATGAATTAATGATCTTTCAATAAAAAATTATGAAAAGGGCGTTTCTGGTAGAGGAGCATGAAACGAACGAGTCTGGATCTTCAAGAGAGTCACTCATTTTATTTTTTTTATATGATTTTAACAAAATATATTGATCATATTTATGTAATTAGTAGTGATAAAAATCATGTACATTTAAGGATGTTAAGAAATAATTAAAATCAAAATGGGAACCTTTGACAAGTTGAATAATATTTTAGAGAAGTGTAGCTTCGTTATCATGACGTTTCATATAATCAACTATAAGTAGCTGTGACGAGTAGGAGAATAAAATAAACAAGGACATACCCAAGAATCACTTTGATATCGATCCACATTTCTATCGAGGAGGACTTGGACCTATAAATCCGGAATAGTCTGCATGGTTACTCTCGTTCGTGCACACACGAAACGAATATTCAATCAGATTACTAGCTTTCATCACTTTTTTTGGGGTGGGGTGGGGTGGGGGATTATCAACCCCATTATATAATTAATTATATAGCTACATATCTTTATTTTGTAGATATATTTATATATATATACAATAGAGGATTCCTACTTTGTGCGGCAAAATATAGGGAATAGAAACAAAAAATGAATGTAGAAGAAAGGACACAAATAGAAAGGGATGTAAAAAGATATATAAAGGGAGAACAGGGGCTCCCAAGGCATAGATTTGGGAGGTGGAAGCATCTCTTGGATTTTTCGAAAGTAAAACTCCTGAACTCCTTGGTTCAGTTTATAATTGGGCATTGTCTCCTACGCCGACACGATCGCCTCATGCACCATGAAGTTAACCCACTATGTCAAGGGTGGGGCTTAAGAAACCAAGAACCAATTCATCTGGTTTATGAAAGTCTTAAATTTATGAATAGACAGACCCATCTTTTGGACAATTTTGACGTTTTCTAGGACATACCCTCTCCAGCTTCTCCAGTTTCTAAATGAATTCTGAACAGCTGAACAATGCACTATCCCTAGAACACGTTCATGACGGACTGCGGTAGGATACCTAATCCGGCAAACTATTGCAAGGGCACCAAAAGTTATAGTTATTTTTACATGTACCCGGAATGATTGAATGTTTTATTTGAAGTATAGCAATAAATGCTTTATTATCAAGGGAAAGGAGGTTTTATTTCGGCCAAAACAGGCTCTTAATGACCTCGGAGGTCCAAAAAAGTATCATAGGAATATGATTCGCTATTTTATACGTCTACATCCTCAATTTCAGACTGATCTGTTCGTCTATTTTGGATAATGCGTGATAACACTTAAAACAGTATAAAATATCATTTTTTTTAGACAGGGGGGGGGGCAAAGACTTTGAAGGGGATTCAAGTCCACCCCCCCACCCTCCAAAGGTGGTATCGACGCCACTTCTACTAAGGAGTTAAATAACAATGAAAAAAGCTGAGGAATAGAAAATTCATGCTCCAGAACAACAATTCTAAGTTTAAAAAAAGACCGGGCCAGATAAAAAATACACATGAATTATCTTTTTATAATTTGTGATCCGTTAGCTCAGCACCGGTATAGGGGACTCTATCCTAGAATCCCTTTTTGTTTTAAACCATTTTTAAGGTGGTGATGTAACGGAGGGACTAATTTTTTTTTTAAATTGAGGATCATTTGGTATTAGGACATATTTGAAGTTGACCATTGTAATTATTCTTATCATTTTGACATATTATTGTTTTAATTAAAATTCTCTTTATAAAACCAAAATATTTTATACAGAAAAAATCAAAACCATAATTAAGAGACAATCATGGTTCTTAATTAATCAATACCTTAATTACTCCTTGAGTAAACACATTAAAATATACCTACATACAATAATAATTAATTTACAACTTACCTTACAAATAAGAATCCTTGATAAATTAATCTTTTAAAATATACCAAGGGGCCCATTAAAACCTGAACACTTTGTATTTTTAACTTCAACATAACATCATTTATTAATTAACTATATAACTTCAACAAAATTTAAATTAGGAATTGATGTGTGTCTGAGCTTTAACAATAATTGATATGGACGCCCATTGTGGCGAATACGGCTTCCAAGTGGTTGAAGGCCTGGCAACATGTAGGCGTAGTCCTCTGTCATGGTGTCCCAGTGCTGGCTGACAGTGGCTTATGAAGACTTATGGGTTTGGATAACGGAAATTACAGCCTTCCCCTCGACATGCACAAGAAAATGTGTAATTGAAGGGGTTGGCATGAGAGTTGTAGGGAGACCAAAATTAAAAAGACTCATGCAAAAGAGTCTTGCTACAGAGGAGATGGGGTTATTTCATTGTTGGTGTCAAAAGGGGCCTCTCCCTTCTCAAAAAGATACTTATCTCCACAAACTTTATGATAGCTCCTTCTGACAGTCTGCTGTAAAACCCCAAGATCTGTTGCATGGTCCCTCATGGACTTGAAGTTATTGGCATGAGTTGTTTTCTTTCTAAGAGCCCAGTTTGGCCTTTTTGACAGAATCCTTCTTCTTTTCCAACGTTTTGGACTTGCGGAAAGGGTAAAGAGTGGTCCTCGATACACCCAGCTTCTTGGAGTTTGCGAATGGAAATTTGTAAATGAGGTTCAATTGTCATTTTCTCGACTTTTACGTTAGCTTGAGAGCTCAGATTTGTTTTCTTATTAACTAATTGTTTATGCTTGAATATATCAAATATGAATTAATTTCAATCACTCAACTTTCATTAATTTTTGACTTAGTAGGTGCTCAGATTTTAATATACCACCAGGTATTTCGAGAAGTCAAAGTATCACAAAACGAAAATAATGCATCATCTACCACAACTAAGGAAAAAGGTGAGATAAGTAACTCAATGTGATTTTAAGCATTCGTTTTGCATTCTACCAAGAGCCCATTCTTGATATGTATTTCCATGTGACGATGGATACATTTTGGATACTTTGAGTGCATTTTGTATCACATTCAAAGAGTTAATAAGTATATATTGTAGATATAAAATAAGGATAGTTCTGTGAAGCATATTAATGGTATTCATACTCAATTTTGAGAAAAATCATTAAAACATGCTTTTGTGTTGATGGTTCACATATTTTTTTTATTTATTCCTACGGTGTTTTGTGTATATAACAATTTCAGTGGATTTTTATTACTTTTGTAATGAAATAAATTAGAAACGGATGTGTAATGATGAAGATTCTACGAATGTTTGTTGTTCTTAACATGTTCAAATAAAACGTGTTTTCGTATTGTTATTATTTTTTTACAAGTATCAAACACTTACCTTTGTACATAACTATGAAATCACTTCTGTGAAAGGTGTAACGAATCTTTAATTAATAGATACTTACTTTTTTTTAATGTGTGTTTGTATGTGTATTTCATCATCGTCATGAGTTTGTTAGAGAAATAAAAAGAGAGAGTTTGACTTCATGGGAGAATTTTGATTTGTTATAGCATAAAGGGTTTTATATACTATATATACACTTTATCATATATAAAAAAGTGATTATGATGGCAGAAGGCAAATAAGAAGTAATATTATGTTTAATCACTTTTTGGATAGAAAATTTTTATAATATATATTATTAACGTTAATTTGTCAAAATTTATTTATGGGAATGAACAGAAAATAATTGAAAAAACCATAGCAATTATAATAAAAAACTTAGTTCGGGAAAAAGTAATTTCGAATTTCCCGCCCTTTTTTAAATTACGTAAATATTACTCATTATTGGTCACATCACTTCGTACGATATAGCACTCTCTAGGTTCGAGTGTATACTACAAACGCTTTTTGACAGTATTTCGCTTGGAATTTGGGAATTATAATGCGTCGAGCATGTAAGTATTTAAAAGAAGAAATTCACCATATTGTACATTCTTACCCTCGATTTTTTCCCTGCTCAATTCTGCCCTCTACTGTGAACAACTGGAACGTTTGAAGCTGGCGATCGAACAGAAACGGCCAGCATTGGTGAATAGGAGATAACATGACATCATGAGGACAACATCAGGCTGCATATATATTTAATGGTACTAGGAAAACTACCCTGGGGAAAATTGCCTGTGGAAGATTCCCATGAAGGAAAATCGATATTGCAAGGAAGGAGGGGGGAATAGGCCTTTTAAAATGCAGTTGAATACTCTACGCCCCCGGATTGGCCAACGTCCTGTGCCTAGTGTGGGATGGCTAAAAACCCCACTAGTCTCGTGTTTGGCTTAAAATATTTTTTGCCATTAGAGGGGTTCCTTGGATGTATGTGATGCTTCAGCAGTATTTTTAAAGGTTCCAGTGGTACCCGCAAGTATCCCGAAAAACCCAAGGGCTTGGAACTATTTTTTTTTCAATATTAAAGGTTTCCTTGGATGTATTTGAGGGTTTTGGGTTGGTTTTAAAGATCCATTGGTATCCTCAAGTACCCTACACAACCCAAGGACTTGGAACTAGTTTGTGGTGTTAAAAGAGTTCTTTGAATATATTGGATGAATTGGCAGCAGTTTTTAACAATCCCACACTAGGCACAGGACATTGGCCAATCCGTGGGCATAGAGTATTCAACTGCATTTTAAAAGGCCCTATTCCCCCCCCCTTTCTTGCAATAATATTATTCAGACTTGAAAGTACACCCTTAAGGGATGGAGAAAACAAATATGTTAAGATATTTGTCTTAAATGATATACAGCTAATTTATAATGTGTTATTATTCATCACATAGTTTGAACAAAATACGGTCAATTTTCCTCGAATGAAATTTTCCGTGCATGATATTTAATGACTCCCCAGAAGCTCGGATGGGAAGTTCTAATTTAAACACTCTATATTCCGGACCTGGCATCAAGTGACTACCACCTCTTCCAGTCTATGGCCAACGCGGTTGTGAGTACAAGTTTGGCCTCAAAATTGGTTGTCCCAGTTTTTTGCGAATAGGGACAAGGGTTTATAGGGGAAGGGCATTATGAAGTTGGACTCTTGTTGTTCAATTGTTTAAAAGAAACAACACATTGAAATCAAGCGAAAATACATAATTACAATTTGGTTGTTTGTTTATTAAATTTCTTTTTACTCAATAAGGAATCGGTATTGGAATTGTCTATAAAGATGGTATCAGAATCAGAACAGGGATTGCCTCAAAATTTGGTAACCATATACCCCTAATAATAAGCCTATAATTCAATCAAATATGTCTTTAAAATATTAAGTAAAAAATGATAAGTTTGGGGTTTTTTCCTTATCTGGATTTTTCTTCAATAATTTTTTTGTATATATGTATACAGTAGAAATACTCTGCCCCACACAGTTTTGGACATGTGTTTATATATATATATATATGTAGATTGTAGATATGTTCGTATGTACGGCTGTAACATGTGCCATTGATTCTTTCTCCCTTCAAAAGTTGTAAATAGTCAAAATCTATCATCATCGATATTCATATATATATACATATTTCTAGGGCATTGTATTTATGACTAATTTGTTTCGTTTGTTGCACCAGTAGGTAGGTGGATATGGACAGGGTGTAGTCTATATATATATATATACGTATACAACTGTACATATATTAGGGAGGTCCATTGTGTTTGAGTGTCATTGTATTTCATTGATTGAAGGAGAGAAACGTGGGGAGATCATGAGACGTGAAATAGTAAAGTATAATGGCTAAATATAATGATGATAATCATTCATAGATCGTTTCCTTGTATTGTACGATTAGGCTAATGGATCAATCAGAGCCCAAAAATTATTTGCAGGTAGGAAACTTGATGATAAAGGGGTTGAAAGTGATGGATCAATAAAGGTAAAGTTGAAATAATGCATTCATTATTCTTAAATTCTACAGTAAACTCACAGGTCCCATTTAAAAAAAAAAATAACAACAATTTTTGTTATAGCCAGAGTTGTAGAAAATATGTACTATAATGCGTTTGGTATCAATGATTTTTATTTCTCTTTAGAAGCTGTTACTATAAATATTTGATTATTGAATAGATAAAATCAAAATATAAATATACAATGTCCTGCAGATAAATTGGTACTACCTTTACCTCCATCCACATCAATAAAGAAAGAATGTGCTAATAATTTTATGTAATATTTGAGAGGTTAGGTTATTATCTTTTGATTGAATATGTTTTGAAGATGATCAGAGACTAAGTTACGAAGGAGCAGGGAAGATGGTCAACAATTGTCGAACTTGCTGACGTTGGGAACGACCCTTTTGCAATAATGAAGACAGCTGGCTATCCTAAGTCTACTGTTTACGAGGGGTAGAAGGGCTGGAAACAAGATGAAAATTTGACCAATTAGGCATTGTGACCTTGGGTGTCCTGCAGAGCAACTGGTCCGTGATGCCCCCATTCTTCTTTAACTCGGTTCGGGTCAGATGGATAATGTGAGGTTTTGATGACTATTGTCATTCCCTGGATGATCAAGGATGCCAATGAAGTCCAGTTCGTTTTTTCGAAAGACAATACCCCTGTACACACGGCAACTCAGGACCTTCTTAACAGCAATAAAATCCCTTTTTGGAGCCACAAAACCTGCCCCCAACTCTCCTGATATGAACCACTTGGACGTCTACTTCTAGGGGAAGTTAAAGCGACTGGGCACAACAGCATCAAGGCCCTGAAGGCCTCTATTACTCAAGCTACTGATCCTGTGGAAGTTGTCAAGGAGTGCAAGGGCTTTCGGCCATGAATCGAGAGACTGGTTGCCAAAAATGGAGATCACATTGAATAAACTTATTTTCAATAAATAATAATTATTGAATCATGGCACTTTATTTCTACTTTAACCTTTTTTGATGTAGAAGCCGTTAAATTCAGTCACAATTTATCTGCAAGGCCATGTAAATATAACTGCGTGTCCTTATGAACGCTGAATAATATCTTGAAGGATTCGTTAGGGAATTATGAGTGTAGTCCTTGTTAGATTTTGGAGTGGAATTGAATCGAGGATGGAATAATTTTCTACTGATATCATGCCTAAGACAAAGTTGAATTTGTGTTATTTCCTTCATCAAATGGTAGATTGCAGATAATTTAATTAAATGTCATGACAGCTAATTTGCTCTTATTCAAATGGTCATTGTTCATCTCATTTTTCAGATTCTCTTATTTTTGCATACTGCCAGGTAATACCTTAAATGTTTTCTATAATGGCCAAAAAAATCATTCATATTTAGCAATGTTATGGAAGACAGGGGTTTAAATTATATCTTTTACACAATTATATCATTCAAAAATTAAAAAGGATCTACACTCAGTTATCCCACAAACGTATACTAATATGGGCATGGTGTCATATTTAGGGATATTAATATTCAGGGACATTCGCAGGGAGTGGTTTTTTTTCCTAAAATTTAATTTAATGTTTCTATTTTTTTTTCCATAATTTTTTTTTTGAATAACTATAGATTTTTTTAAAAAATCTTCAAAAAATTATTTTTGAATTTTTTCTTCAAAATTTTTTATAATTTTTCCTTAATTTTTTGAAATTTCACAAAAAAAAAAAACATATTGGAAATTTATATTTTTACAAAATATAATATTTGAGAATTTATTTTTTACAAAATATAATATTTGAGAAATTTTTTCAAAATATAATATTTGAGAAATTTTTTCAAAATATTTCATTTCTTGTGAACAGCTATGGATTTTTCCAATTTTATTTAAAAAGTAGTATTTGAGAATTTTTTGGGAATATGGATTTTGAAATTTTTTTCAAAAAAAGTATTTTTTCTAAATAACAGTGGATTTTCGAAATATTTGTCACAAAAATTTAATATTTCAATTTTTTTTTGCAAATATTTAATATTTAAAATTTTTTTTTTCAAAAAATTATTTTTGAAACTTTTTTAATCAAAAAAAATTTAGAAAAAGAAGTTCCAAATTTGAAATATAGTTTTTGTAAGCAGCTGTGGATTTTGATATTTTTTTTAATTTGTGTAAATATCTTTAGATTTTTGATTTTTTTATTCCAAAAAATTAATATTTAAAGTTCTTTTATAAAAAAATTTAGTTTTTATCAATAACACTGAATATTTGAAATTGTTTATAGTTAATACTTGAAAAAATACGAAAAAATTTAACTCTTCGAATTTTTTCCAAATCCAAGTAAATATATATGAACATTATTTTGATCGACTTCTAAAAAAATTCATAAGTCAGATGCAGAAACGATAGTGCTATATAACACCTACTCATACTTAAACCGTGCAACTCCATCTGAGCAATTGAAGGAACAATATAATTTAACAAACAAAAAGTAGTCACGTAGCTAACTATATACGGACAAATATTGATCCTATGGCCTTCATTTAACTCCTTTTAGCTTCTCTACAAATTGGGTTACTAGGAACTTATTTTGAGCCTTATTTTATGTAACTTTTTTGGTGAGAAAGGTTGAGGGATAGAATGGAAATGGAATTGTGTGATTGAAAGAGTCTCTAAGTAGAACAAAATATTGAAAATACATACATATTTATATATATCTTTGGTAATCTTTCAGCTTACCATTTCTTTCTCAGACCCTTAATAGTTTTTCTTCGTGCCAAGAGATACTTAGAAAAAAAAAAGTAAGAAACAGAAGGAGTTTTTTTTTTCTTTCTACATTTAAAGTAATGATTAAGAACCAAATCCCAAGAAGAACTCCCCCCCCCCTCTTTTCCCTTCTCCCTTGTATGCCTGCTATGTTTCATAAATAACTTTTTACGACTCCTATTTTTTTTTTTTCAAGAAAATTAATATTTATTCCTTTCTTAGTTTGGTTAGTTTGTTTTTCTCTTATTTTTCCCATGCTTCCTTAAGAATATGTAATAACAGCATGGTTTTGGCATACAAGTAATAATATAATGTATAATAACTCAGGGAAAAGTAATTTCGTATTTGTCCCTATATTTCAAGTCTTTATGATCATCCGATTTAAGCCAAGTAACTCCCGTTCTGTTCGATAGCTTGTAGCTAACGAGAATCCAACTTCATAATGCTCTTTTCGTAGAAGGCCTTGTACATATTGGCAAAAAACCTCGGACAACCCATTTTCACACGCCTCTATTGAAGCCAAATTTGTATCCCAAGGCGCGTTGGTCATAGTCCGGAACTGGCGGTAGTCATTATGTGCCAGGCCAAACTATAGGGTGCACACAACAAAACTTTTCATTCGAGCTACAAGAAGTTTTGGCTCGTCATCAAAGATGTGTAAGGACTTGTGTTGTCTTGCTGATGTCTCGTTTTCTCCTATTCACCAATGGTGGCCGCTTCAGTTTGATCGCCAGCTTCAAACGTTCGAGTTGTTATCAGTAGATGGGAGAATTGAGGGGGGAAATTGTATGGCGAATTTATTCCTTTGAGACTTCCACACTCGACGCAGGATAACCTACGACTATAAAGATCAGGTACAATAATGTTCTAAAAGTGTTTGTAGTATACATTCAAACCGTTACAACACCTTTTCGTATGATCCGATATGACAACTAATGACACCTTAAGGGGTTAGTTAGTCCTTTAATTAGTACTGGTCAAAATCAACTCTTAACCGTAGAAAATAGCCATTTTTTTAAGTATCTATTGAGGTAGTTAGACAAATAGATTAACATTCTGTTAAGAAGAAACCAGAAATAATTATTGACTAAATTATATATAAAGTTGGGTTGTCTAGCCCTACATTTTAGTTCTTTCTCTATAGTTTCCCATGGCCAATGTCAGTCTGGAGGAATATGCTTGATATAACTGCATTAAATGCATCTGTACTTTTTAGTTTCTCAAAAGCGATAGATTGATCCGGAAATAATTTATATTTTGGCTTATTTAACAACTCGTATCGGAACATGAAGAAAAACGAACAAAAATTTAACATTTCTTTGGAAATTTATATAATTTGGAAAGACCAAAGGAAGAAAAAAACTTCCTAATTGTTCATGGTCTTAAACATATGACAATCACAATTTGTTATAATTTTTCAACACTTACTTGTGGACGTTCTTCCAAAGAAAATTCTAAAATATTAAAAAGGAAATAACCTTAATGATTTAAAAAAATAGACAAAACATGGAACGAAGAAATTTCATGAGATTTGGTTGAAAAATAAAGTTAAATGCTCCAAAACACATGAAACGTTGACAATGGGATCCGGTGAAACTATTTTGAATAAAAACAAATTGTTGTGCAAACTCTTCCAAAATGGGCGGAAGATGGCAATGACAAGCCTCAATTAGGACGCCTATGCACGTTGAAAATATTGAAGCATTAAAGAAAATAATTTTTCAAAATAGTCAAATGACTATCAGGGATGTTGTTGAAGAAATTGACTAATCGGTTGGCTCGTGCCATGAATTTTTCGAATGTTTTGGGCAAAAACGAGATTTAAGGGAGTTTGTTATTAAACTGTTTAACTTTGACAAAAGTAAGCGTCGCATGAGCTTATCTAATGAGCTATTGACAGACGTAAATAAAAATGTAGGAGACCAAATATACGTTGCCTTCAAAATTTCAAATTTATTCTTACTTTTGCATCACACTTCGTAATTTGTTATTCTTATAGTAAAAACATAATATTTTAAATAAAAAATTTCAATGTCTATTACTTAATACAAATTGTGTAACATTACCTGTAATATTACATTTTTGTAAGTAACGTTTTAGCCCTGAGTCCTCAGACTGAACAAAATGAAAAAGATCATAAATCATAAGGAAAAATATAGGAAGGACTTTTAAGCAAAACAGTATATTTTAATATACTGTTTAATATCCTTAAATCTTTATTTAAAATTGCTAAATAATCGAATAAATCTTGAAAAGTATAACAAGATAAATATAAAATTAATTCAGATTGAATGTTTCAGGAGCATACTGAAAAGTGTTGGCAATCCAAAAGTAAAGTCCAAGGAATAAAGAGCACTGAATGAACGAAATAGCACATCAATACAAATTTTTTGAGAAAATGAACGTGACAAATGTGCTTGGTTTTTAATCTACCTTATTAAAACGACTCTTAGTCACTAGACCCTAACTAATTGAATCCGATCTAAAACAAGGTACTGCTATAATTTAAAATTCACATCATAGATTGAAAGGATCACAATATCGTAGGTACATACTAAGGCATCTCTCCTAGGATCCGGGGTTTTTCAGTATTTTTGGGGTCTTTACAGGTACGAGAAATTCCTGGGAAATCTCTAATTAACCAGCTTTTAAAAAACTTTTATCAACTTATTCTATAGAAAAAACAGGTACTAAGTTTATTTTATAAAAATGATGCCATAAGAAGCACCTACAAAATATGAATATTTTATGATATCATAAAAAAACTTGATTTAATTTAGGATATTTCAGGATTAATTCAATTTTTGTGTATTCTTTTTAAAATATGATATTAATGAATAAAATAATATTTTTGTTAGTTACTATTAATTCACGGAATTTCACAGGAAATTTGAAACCCTAAGTAATCAAAGAAATATTTTTTCAAAAATATATATAGAGGAACATGATTTGTGAATTTCGTCGCAATTGACAGGTATGACAGCCTCTAAGAAGGTATGTAAGGCCGCACATATAAATTATATGTAGCTGCTACTCATCTTCTTCAACTCCTTATTCCAAAAGGACTTGAGGTCGGCAATGTTGCCATGGGGGACATGGTAGGGCTTAGACTCTACTTTTTACCAGATTTTGTAGTTTACCACATCAAAATTTGAGCTCTGAGGTGGTCAGAAGTTCATTAAGAAGAGTCCTTCGGAATTGTTAATATTTTTAAGTCAAAATGGTCTCCTTCTCTTTGATGTCTCCTAGCAGCATTGACTTTTGACACGGTAGACAGGTCAATGGACCTCCTTTTTGTAAATTTGGCTTTGGAAATTGGTGTGGGATGGGCTCAATAGAGTATTTGGTATCTTCAGGGGTTAATTTGACTGGTCTACCGCCTTAAGGACAATCTTTAAGGCTGGGCACATCTTCCAGAAACGTGCAAATGCTGTAGGGGGTGCAACGATTAACCACAAGCTGATTTAGGATGTATGAGCTGTCATGGCCGGCGTGGTTTGAAGTTTCCGACTCAAACCTTTTTTGTTTAAATTTTTGCTTAGAGAGGAGAAACATTTTTTTGCAAAATCTCATCTGAGAGGTAAAAACAACAATATTTCATTAATGGGTCCAACTTTGAAACTCTCTATATCTCTCAAAAATACACTTAAAGAGATGGTGCAAGACTAATTCACTACACGGTATATAGAGGAAAATATACTAGATACGGCAGCAAAACTTTGACTGTTAATTTATGTTAATTTTCTCATTATAATCAAAAGGTTTAGTGATTATTTTTTGATATTCTATTTCCGGAGTCCTTTTTACACAAACAAACTATACTAATTATTTATTCATTTTATCATCATGAATGATCAACAAGCAAAAATACAGCGCAGCTCAGGTCTCCTAGATACTGGAGTTGATGTGAAGAAGATTATGAACATTGTTAAGTCTTCTAGGAGCTTGGTTTTTAAGTTGGGGAAGATGAAAAAAAAAAAAAAAAAAAGGAGAAGACCTCTTCAGGATGTCAGGAAGTGGAAGGCATAATATAAAAAGGGATACGCATTTCATGTTAAGTCGATGAATCACCTCGCCAACTACTTCTCTGTGGCTCTTAGGACCTTCAGGAGGGCTATAGAGCACAACATAGGATTAAGTTATTTCACAAGGACCCCACGCCACATTCTGACAGAGGGAATGAATGAAAACCAAAAGGCTCGAGAGGTGAAAGAAAATGGGTCATTTATAAAAATTTATCAGACCAGAAAATCTTTAAGGTTGATCAATTCCACAACTGCCGGACCGACCACTGTCTCGCACAAACAAAAGAAGAGGTGCAATGGGTTTACCACACCAAATATCCGGCCCAAACAATGGTCCTTGGAGTTGTGGTCTCTGAGGAAAAGAAGATGCCTCTGTTTAAATTCTAGGCGAGACAGAAAATCGAACAGGAGGCCTACTATTAAGTGCTAAGGTAGACCATCTTGCCATTATAGAAAACCAATTATCCGAAGGGTAACTTCGCGTGGACTCAGGATGGTTCCCCTTCCTACACGTCCACCAAGTGCCAAAAGTTTTGCATAATAACTTGGCTCGATTCTGGTCCAAAGAGATATGTCCCCTATCCTCAACAATCCACTCGACTTTTCATTCATTGGAGAGGGAAAATACAGGACCTCACGCCAAAATGTGACTCACGGAAGTCCTCCATAGTGGTTGCATGTGACAACTTGCCAGAGGAATTTGTCATTAACTCCTGCATGGCCTTCAAGCGACGTGTAAAGACTGTGATTGATAATGGAGGTGGTCATATTGAGTGTGAAAAGGTTTGTAAAATTTTTTGTCGACATGTATTGTAATTTTTTTTTTTTTTTTTTTTTGCATATTATTGGATATATAAAATTATGGATGAATTTCTAAATCTGTCTCTCGAGTCTACTTGTAACTGTTCTACACTCTATAACCCAATTTGTCCCCGAATTCTGTGAGAATATGAGGTCCATCATCCTTAGTTAGAGATGAGGTATTTAGAACAAAAATAATCCCCTCATGCAAAAAAGATAAAATAGAATAAATGTCCGATTATATTCCTTGACAGTGGGCTAATAGCATTTGAAAAATCCTCTTCGGCAATATGAGGGAGAATAGAAGAATCATAGATCTAACAGATCATATTTCGAAAATCTGTAATTTTCTTGTTCCTTTTTTGTTATTGTTATTATTATCGTATTTGAACAAATTGATTTAAAATAGTGATGGACAAGATGTCAAGATGTTATTCTTCTTTTTCTTTTTCTTTTCCTTTTGAGAATGTCTTTCTTTGTCCTTCTCTATCTGTCTATTAATACACACACCGTTGTTATTTTTTTTGTATTAATCTTCTGTCCTTATTTGACGAGTTCTAATTATTATTTTTGTTTTAAACAGTTGTGGCCCTTTAACATAAAGCAGGGGCGTTCGCAACATGTGGAGAGGGGGGTTGGATATTTTTTTGAAAAAAATTAAAAAAATTTCATAAAAAAAACTGAAAAATTATTTAAAAAAAAAATTGAAGAATTATTTTTTTGTGAAACATTTCAGATATTCTAGTCTTGTGGAAAAAAATTTCAAATATCCAAAGATATTATAAAAAGTTTCAAAAATTAAATTTCTGATATTCAATTTTGGTGGAAAGAAATTCAAAAGTTTGCAGCAATTATGAAGAAATAATTTTTTTTGTAAAAATTTTTCAATACACCATAGCTTTAACCATAAAATTAAATTTTTCGGGAAATTTTTAAAAATTAACCGATATTTAAAAAAAAAAAATTCGGAATTTTTTTGAAAAAATTACCAGCTGTTTATAGAAAAAATTTCAAAAATCCTGAGCTATTTAATAAAAAAATTTGGAAAAAATCTCAAATATTTAATTTTTTGGAAAAAAACTTCAAAAATATTGTTTCAAATTTTAAATTGAAAAAAAAGAATCAAATTTTAAATTGAAAAAAAAGAATTAAATATGAAATTGTCTAATAAAAAGTAAAGTTCATTAATTTATGGGCTCAGGGACTCCAACTCAACCCCTGGGGACGCCCTGCAAAGGTAAGATGTCAAGATGTTAGTCTTTTTATTTTCCTTTTGAGAATGTATTTCTATCTTTTTCTATCTGTACGTCTATTAATACACACAGCATTGTTATTTTTTTGTATTAATCTTCTGTCCTTATTTGACGAGCTCTAATTATTATTTTTTGTTCGAAACAATTGTGGCCTTCCCACAAAGGCAAGATAGAAGGATTATTATCAAATTGAAATCTGAAATACATTTGTATTCTTTGACAAATTATTTTTTTTTTTTTAAATTTCGATCAGCAAATTATTTTGAAGTATCAATTGTTGGTGCTGCAAATTTTAGATAGAGTAAAACTATTTATAGTTAGGAGTTGACATACTGTCTTTGAAAAAGGCTATATTCGGTCAACCTATGCAATATAAATCAAATTAAATCTCTAAACTATGCAAGTACTTAATCATTTTGGATATATCTACTAATAACAAATTGATAGACTGGATTTAACCAGGTAACATATCGGTATAAAATTAAAACTTGTAAATCAATGGATGAACTTATCATCCCAGAAATTTGAGTAGATAGCCTATCTTTTACCTAAATAGGTGAGAAAATTATTGTGTAAAAAAATAAGTTGTACATATTTCTCTTCTTTGAATATTTTTCAAGATTGTTTTTGTGTTCATTCGTCAAAAATTTGTATGAGATTAACCTTAATACAAAAACAAGGTATTTAATAAGGTCTACCTGTAAAAAAAATGGTAAATAAAGGTTACTTAGGACGAATCCAGCTTTGGATTAGAGGATTTTGTCGTTCCTGGCGTGGATTCTAATGAAGGCTCCGTGCTTTTTTCAAATATTTCGGACAAGGAATTTGTCGTTTGATGTCATTTTTTTTTAACTGGTGCAGGTTTGAAAAAGCCATGTAACACAAAAAATCCGCGTTTTCTTCAGAGAACTAGCCAAAGTGGCGGCATATATCGCTTGCACACACTCTATATATGATATTGTTCTTTCAAAGATATATATGAACACCAGAACAATCTATCAAAGAATTAACATGTTATTAAAAAAGAACAATAGTGTTTACTTTCCAAATAAAAAAACTGTATTTTTTCTCAGCAAAAATCCCATCCCACATATATTTAAAACAGTACATGTCAGACCATTATTAGTTCTTTGTGATGGTGTCTGACAGAGACAGAATATATATATTCCAAGATGTTATATTTCTTTAGTCTTTGTGGATTTCACAACCATGTATGTATTAATATATATTGTTTTATTATTTTCAAAAAGAAGAAAGAAACTGAATAATATAATAAAAAAATTGTCAATTCCATCTGTCACCTACTTTTTTTTTATTTCCCCCCCCCTCCTTTTTTTTTCTTTCCCATATTTTGGTATACCATTACTACTATGTATGGTTCTGAAAGGATATCTATTAAACCAGAGAAAAAGGCAAAAAATGAATAATAAAAGAAAATAATATGACGAATTGTTTTTTTATTTTTGTGAGAGTAGCTTTTGTGTGCCATGCATTTACATCATATCCAGGGAAGCGTCACTCAACCTTTCCTCATTACATACCAATTGCAGGCATGTTGTTAGTAATAAAATGTCACGCGGAAACAATTTCTCAGGAAAACGGAATATATTTATCCGTTTTGGGCTTGCATCCTTACAAATCCGGCGTTCCGTTTGATACAGAACGCTAATTTTTGAGAACGGATTCTAGAAGAGAACCAGACCATGTATGCATAAAAATGAGTCCACTCTATAGTTTCTCTTTCTATCTCAAAATTGGAGACAGCGCCATCTGAAAGTTGAAATTCAATTATCGAAACCTTTTCCTAATAAAGAAATATCTTTACTAAATTAAGGGATGCGAAAACTATGTTTTTAGGTCCGTGGACTAAGGATGAAGCCAAAGGAGATCACATCTCATTAGGTATTGCATTATGACTATTTCTACAATGTGATCTCCTCCGAGATACTTCTTCAGTTATTGGATCGACTCTGAGTTCCAATTGTCCTTCCCCTCCCGCCTGTATACTCCATAACAGAGAAACTCATATCCTTATCCACATAATGAGAACTTACATCTACTTGCATGATCCACCAAAGTGATAATGGTTCGAATATCTCGAAAAAGTTGAGGTCCATCTCCTTCTGTTTCAATTGTAATAATATATTATTCATTTTGCCAAGTTCTTTCCTTAGTGTAATTAGGTTGCAATAATTCAATTTCATATTTCCGTAGCTGCTATCTCCAAAACTTTGGGATGGAAACAGAAAGTAAGACGTGTGTACATACTTATACCGCGTACTCTAAAAAAATTTGTGACTTGTAAAAAGAAGTTGTTCAAATTTAAAAGAGTAGTTACTTTATAACCACCAAACGCGCCGTTTCTCCCTTCTTCAATAACTAAGGATGCCATTTTTGTAAAGAAAAAAAAGAACAAGGAGAATTCAGAATCTTGTTTGCATTAGCTACCTGTTATATTGCATTGGGAGGAAAAATTAGAGTACTGTTTTAAAGAGGAGATCCTTCTCCATTTGAAATATAATTTGTGCAGGGAAAATATTATAATTATATTTACACACAATTTACACCAGGGGTATGCCATTAAAATTCAAAGAGGTCCATTTACAGAAAATATCTTAAAGCGGAGGTCTGTAACATCATAACGTTATACAACAATTCAATAATTTTTTAACAATATTTATTATCGGTTTTCAAACTGATCTGGATTGATTATATATAATAAGTATTGTTTTTTCTTTGATGTCATGTAAAATAATTGCTGTTCCTGAAGGATGACCTCTTTGTATGGATCCGGACTGCGGTCAGCCAATTAGTGACCTCTGATTTATACCAAAGATAGGCGAGAATGCTTACTTATATCTGTTAGTTTTTATATGATTTTGATGGATAAAATAGATTACTCCTCTAAAGAAGAGAGCCTTCTTCATATGAAATATTATTAGTGAAGACAAAATATTTTAATTATATTCCAATTCATTCAGTATATTTATGTTATTAAACATTTTTACAACAATTTACACCAAAGATAGGTGATAATTCTTCCTGAAAAGGGAGAAGTTTACACGAATACTACGTTTTTAAATAATAAACTAAAAAGAAGTACCAACCGTTTTTTGTTTTTAGTCTATAGACTTCGTTGTTTTCATTAAAAATATCCCATATTTTTAACCAGTTTTTATTAAGAAGATTTATTCCTCGTGTACACTTCCTTTTTTTATAATTTGAATATAAAAGAAATACACCATTGTTTTAATTACGTTGTCGTGTGGACGGGCCTTACAGTTAGTTGTATCATTCATCACTTGTTGGCTTCTTTCATCACCAAAACTAATTCAAGGGAAGAAGAGGGAGGCCAAAGGTGACTAAAATTGTGCACTTCAATTTCAGTACAGACTGGCACCACATCCTACGGTTTAAGACTTATTTTAGACTTGGCTAATGAGAACTTGGGACTATAATCTTAGACTACTCGTTATGTATTGTGTTTGTAAGCAAATTGTACAGCGCCAATTAGAGCTCTATATAATTATTATGAATTGAGATCAATGATGGGTTATAATAAATAAAGACTGACAAACTGCAAACCTTCTCTGTAAAGAAGGTCGCTGACATTTTGTATTGTTCAGGTGAGCTTATCCGTAAGGAAGGTCGTGAGGCTCATTAACAACGGAGTGGAGGACACAACAAGATTGTCACTAAAGACTTCTTGATTCGAGTGGTCAAATAAATTGAAACCTCGCCAACCACCGTTGGCGTTGGCCAAGGACCTCAACCTCACTAATAGGACTATCAAGAATGCTGTCAAAAACCTGGGGGTATATACTTATATCTGTAGGCCATAAAGTTGGTGTAAGGAAAACATTACTGATTTCTGGCCTCCAAAATTGTATCCTCCCCCCCCGTACTATCTTCGTCATCGGACTGCTCACCACTGGACTATGGCATATGAGGCCTTGTGCAGAGCATTTCCTGCAAAGCCCCCCCCCCCAACACAATTTTGGCCTAGGTACTTTCGCCCTATACTATTTTGCTTTACACCATTTTGCCTTAGCACATTTTCCTTTAAAACCATTTTGACTCCAGGATAGTTTGCCTTACTATCTAAATAAATAAATGAGGACTATACGTCGTTATTGTATATTTTTGGTTATAAATGATGTTCTTTTTGAATTTTTAAAGCCATATATGCATTGTGTTTTACAATAAATGGGTTGACAGGTTGTTTTCTGTTGGAAACATGATGGAATTTTGCCCAAAAATTTCAATGCAAACATACTATCGAACTCTCACTATTTAATAAATTTGAAATAGAGACAAAATAGTGTAAAATAATTAGGATGATAAGAAACTTTTCGAACAGAAGAATTACTAATCACTTGTCTTTTATGTTTCTTTAGACATGATGGGTTATTAATATTGGAAAAGACTCATGGATTGACAAACAATCATAATATGTGAGAAGATCATCATTATTCTTAAAAGACCATTAAATATGCTTTACATAAATAGCAGTAGATATTTTGATTTCAAAATTCAAAAGGGACATCAATTTCAACCAAAAGTACGTAGACTGCTATAAATATATTTCTGGTCCAAGAATGATAATGTGAATATTTATCATCAAAAATGATTTTATTGTTTTTCAAAATATTCTCCAGCATGATTTATTCACTTTTGCATTCGCTCAAACCGATTGTCCAAGTTCTTTTTCCACTCAGATTGAGATACCTTCAAAACATGGTTTTTAAACGCTTCAACAGGCGACAAAATTGTTGACCACGCTTTTTTTTCTTGATGTAAAGGAATAAAAAGAAGTCATTGGGTGCCAAGTCAAGGCTGTACGGCAGATGACCCATCAATTCGACGTTTTGGCCGGTCAAAAAGGCGCTGGTTTGAGCCAATGTGTGAGAGCTCGCATTGTCATGGTGAACAATGATTCGTCTTCTCTTGTTCGTTTTTCGAATTTCTCCGAAGACTTCAGGGAAACAAATTATAATGTACTACTCAGAATTGACCGTCCTACGATGTTCAAATGGAACGGTCGCTACATGACCAGTTTTGTCAAAGAAACAGGCGACCATTTGCTTGAAGTGCTTCTTCCACGAACAACTTTTGTTGGATTTGGCTCGTCTTCGAAGACCCACATGGTCAATTGATGTTTTGTTTCGGGCTCATACCCATATATCTATGATTCGACCCTGTGATAATTTTATCAACGTCTTTTGAAGCACTGCAATCGTAGTTTTTCAATATTTCTTTGCACCAATCGACAAGCACCTTCTTTTGAGCGATTGTCAAATTGTGCGGGATCCAACGAAAACAAACCTTTTTTACAGCCAGGTGTACCTGCAATATCGAATGTATGCTGGTGGAAGAAATTGACCAAGGATGCTTCTATCTCACGGTATGTCACATGACGATCTTGCATTATCACTTGCCGCACAGCATCAGTGTTCTCTGGCCCAAAAGTTGTTTTTGGACGACCTTCACGGAATTTGGCTTTGAGCTAGCGTCGGCCTCGATTGAATTCATTAAACCAGTTTTTCACAGTGCTATAGGATGGTGCTTCATCACCATACAAAGATTTAACGTCATCAATGGACTCTTGTCGTGAGAATTCACGTCGAAAGTTGTAAAAAGTGATTGCACGAAAATGTTCAAGAGTGAATTTCATTTTTTTTTGACAAATAAATTTCTTCAAGTCACTGTAAACAATACAAATGATGGTTGTACGTCAAAACATTCTGCTACGATTATGCTACAAAAATGTCAAACTTACCAAAGGAAATGTCAAATTGCACCTGGCAACACTTAGTGCAGCCTAGGCCAGAAATATATATAGCAGCCTATGTAGGCGATAATGACACATAAACTTAATTAATTTATATATTTAGGCGAAATATCCTCAAGGACAAAATAATCTGATGCTAAATAGTTTAAGGAAAGTGTACTGGACACCCACAATTTGACTCCCCAAAGGCTTCCTTGCAGAAAGAGGTGATATGTCAATGACTACGTCATCCAAGTGTGTAAGACCTTGATGCTCAGACTAGAGGGCATGGTGGCCGTAGAAAAAGGACATTTTTATGTATAATTGTTCTTATTCTAAGACATTATTATCATACAAAAATATTCCTGATATTATGTATAAGTAGTTTTTGATTAAATAGATTTAATCTTCGTAAAAAATATATTGGACGTTTCTTGCTTTCTGTTTAAGATTGTTAATTCACCAGATAATATGTAAATATCCTTGAATTCAAGAGATTGCGATCTTAATAGACGCACAGTAAAGTGAAGAATGGGAGCAGCTGACAAATGAATTTAAGGAAAAGAACGCAGAGCGTTCTGTACATGGTTTTAAAATATGCATAACTTTTTTTGACAAATTTTAATTTGATATATTATCCTTCATTATATTAATATATGTTCCGTTTCTTTTTCTTCCTCTGTCTATCCGTCATTCTCTCCCTACATAGTTCTTGGACTATTACAAATTATATATATATATATATACATATATATATGTGGATTATAGTGGTTCTTAAATTTGGTTTTTCGTTGGGGAGAAATAATTTGAAAATGTTCCTTTTGATAAAAAATAATGAAATGATAAAGTGTGACCGATACTAATCAATGTTTAGAGTTAGTACAAATTTGATGATAAAATATACCTTTTGCACCAGAAAATAAAAGCACAAAGAATAATTATTTTAGACAAATAAATCATTTTTCAAAAGTTTAAAAAAAGTTTCTCCCTAGCGGGATTATTTTTGATAAAAATGATAAAAATATATTATTGTACTCCATATAGCGCGCACTTTTTTTGTCGTTTATGTACGTAAAATGAAGGCTTGGGACAGGGGATGAGAACATCAAAGCAGTTTCAGTGATAAAATTTACAGCACAATTATATAATACAGGGTGCTCTATTGAAATCTGAACACTAGCTGATTTAATAACTAATTTAGGTTGAGTGAGTGAAATTAAATAATAATTCGATATATTTAAGAATAAACAATTAGTCACAAAATGAAACAAGCCTGAGTTCTCTAGTTTACGTACAAGTAGAAAAAATGACCCTTGAACGTGATTTTCATATTTCTATTGCGTATTCCAAGGAGATGGGCGTATCCAGGACCACAGTCTACGCCAATCTTTCAATGTTTCTAACAAGTTGTCCAGTTACAAAATATGTTTTTCACTTTTAGGGAAAACAGTGTTTGTTTTCTCCCACGTCACACTTTCTCTTTCTACCTCGAAATTCGAGACAGCAACAGCAAACTTACATAGTATTAAAAATTCAACTGTTGCAACCTTTTTAATAACAAAAAAAAACAACTTCTATGTTAAGGTTGCATTATTGAATTTCCATTTTTACAATCCATTTTAAATCGTGTGTATTTTTTAACGTGCCTGCTTTTTTAGAAGGGGCCATCTTTTTCTCGACTGTCGCCATTATTATTTAATTCCTGAGTAGTGAACTTCCTTCCCTACTATAGTCAATTATATTCAAAACCTAATTGAACATTCGTGTGTGCTCCTCAAAGACGTAGAGTAACCTTCAGCATTCGCTGCTGAGTTATAATTGTATGCCCTTGTTGGAATCCGAGTAGTATCGGGGATATAAATAGAAGTAATTCTTGCCAGTTCTACCTTATTTTGCTTTGAATAAATTCGCCGCCGGTAATTTTGCCGCCTACATTTTTGCCGCCGGTAATTTTGCCTCGAGAAGATTTTGCTGCATGACATATTCAAAGTGTTTATTATCACTTCGAACTTGACAGTTTTATTAATTATTAAATTATTGTATTTTCCTTTTTTCTTATTCTTGCAGCTGTATACAGAATCTGATCGATATACAGCACTAAAGTTTGAACTGACAATATAAAAAATAAGGAGGCGGGAGGTATGTCATGTGGCAAAATTATCAATAGCAAAAATGCAGGCTACAAATTTTTTGCTCGTAAAATTACCGAGCACAATTCTCGCCAATGTCGAAGCTGATTATCATTTTCAGGACTGTTAAGCGGTTTTCCTCACATATTTTCTTCAAATTGTCAGGATTATCACGTTCATTTATGTTTAATTTAGTTTTAAATACAGGCAAGCTATATTATAGACAACTCCCCCTCCCCCCACTCTATAGCATTGGATTTCAGGGGTGTCCACAGGCGGTAGCTTGGAGGGGCTATAACCTCTAAAAAAAGGCAAAAAACAAAAATATTTATTAATATTTTTAATTTTTACAGGAAAAAATTAATTTTTAATATATTTTTTAAAATTAAATTTTTTGTTAACAGCCATAGATTTTCGAACAAAGTTGCAAAAAAATTCATTTTTCTGAGCAACTATGGATTTTTAAATTTTTTCCCAAAAAATTAAATATTTGAATTTTTTTCCCAAAAAAGTAATTTTTCAAAATATTTATGTGAATAGCAGCAATGGATTTTCGAAAAAAATTTCAAATTCATTTTTTTTCGTATTTCAACCCTCAAATGGTATTATATACCCTTCTCAGCATTTACTTGGAACAAAAGCACATTTAAGAGCCACTCTAATGTACTTTGTAGATATATATATAAATGTATTTGATCTATTTCTGTTCCTATGTATCCAATTTCACGATCCTGACAGTCCTACCAAATTTATCAATCTTCTTCATCTCTCTTTCTCTACCCTATCAATCCAGTCCCCACTCACTATGTGCCGTATGTACAGATTTAAACATCTTTATTCATTCCGACATAACAAATGTATAATTTACTCCACTGGGAAATGGATGTGTGTGTATTCATACGTCTTCTCTCTCTCTCTCTCTTTGTATATATGTCTCTATCTGAAAGAAGGGAGCACTTTGATTGTCACCCTACTATATATATATAAAAAAAAAAATTATACAAATTTATTCATATAAGAATTCGCAGAAAAAAATAGTTATTACTCCTATAATAATTCCGCTTTTTATAACCTTCTCCAATAAAGTAAGTCAATGCTTTTGCCTCCAGGATTTCAATAAACAATTCCCGATATTTTTTCGAGAGAATCTATAAATTGACAATTATAATTCCTTTCAATAATATCTATTCAATCTTTTCTCAATTTTGACTAAGAAGAAAAATTATTCCAGCCTGCATTTCTATTGGCAGGCCTTATTTATGTAAATAAAAAACCTTTCCGAATTTTTATATCAATTTCCTTAATAAAAACCATGACGAGATTACCATTATATTACACTCAAATAATGTGATATGATTGTGCTGGGGTCTCATTGCCTCATTGTGATTCCCTCTCTCTCTCTCTCTATCTCTCATTCTCAAAAACACACATAAACAAAAAGAGAAAGAAATAACAATCAAGAATCCAGGTACCTACAATAAATCATGTCAAAATAAATAATCATGCTAATGATGGAAGAATAGACTCTTGTCCATATTTGGATCTCTTTCTCCTTACTTATCATTAATATTATGTTGATTAATCGTGCTACTAGATTTACTTATTACGTTTCTCTGCTGATCTTGACCCCTTTGCAAAAAAAAAAAAAAAAAAAAAAAAAAAAAAAATGCTTAGTGCCTCCTTGTCATTTTTCATTTTACAAATAAGGCCTAATGAGTTTTTATTATTATTAAATAATAATGAAAACAAATAATAATAATAAACACGTTGTTCAATGAGCAAGTCAAACACTCTGTGGCTTACAAAAATCTAATAATAAAGCAGGCTTGGAGTCGTAGGCGAAGTATTCAATGCCTACATTGTATGGATATCATTCAAAATACTGCATATGAAATTTCGATACTTGCTTTATAATTATATAATCAACAGTTTGACGAAAGAATAGATTGGAAAAAAATCTAATTTTTTTAAAACCAGGGAAGTCATACTACATAGATTATTCAGACTTAAATGCATGAATACACGCATATTTTAAGCCTTATGTACTTTTAAAAAGTGTGTGACAATGTGGCATAATGTTTGCCTTCATAGTCACTACTGCATTGTTGATCTTAGATAGTGGATCATATATTATAATTTTCAACTTTTAAGGAGTAAAATTTAAACAAGAGGACATTGAAGCATCAGAAAATAATGCTCGGCACAACTTTTATTCAATAAGTGAGTCATTAGCTCTAATAATTGCCTCAATACGATCCCCTTAATTCCGTACAGGGCTTGACTATGTAGTCAGGCTCAAGCTTGATCAACTCCTTCTTGATGGATGCCTCTACATATTGGGAACTCCAATGAGAAGTAGCCCATATTTTCTCCTTCAAACGCTCCTATACAGACTAGACGCAAGGGATTTGCTTCTGGAGAGGGCGGAATTCAGATGTTGAGGTCCCAAAAGTACGAAAAGTATTCTCTCCAGAAGGCATTGGGTCACAAAGTTGATCCCAAACTTTTCTCTGGCCCAAGGAAGCACTTTCTTATTCAGAAGTTCGTTGTAAGCATCTGTGCTGAGCCGTTCCTTCCCCTCCGCAAAAATCGGAGGGGAGACTTTGCCTGTGACGGCCACTGGATTTTTGTTCTGAAAACATGTCTAACCGAAGGTCATACAATGTCTTGAAGTTCGATAGTTATGTAGAGGCTGTTCTACTCATTTATAGGTGTATTAAGGTCGAAAAAATTTTCATCAGAAAACTTTGTCGGAATTTTTGTTGGCCTTGAGAAAAGTTGAAATCTTCTTTTACCTTTCAAAGTGCTTCAGCTTACTCTGTTCAAAGATAAGTCGTCTTGCTGTTCTCCTCTGTGATTTTGAACCAAATGGATTATGGATTGACAATAATAAAATGCGTGCCACTAAATAAGATCAACCCCCCCGTAGAGTTGACTCTTTGTAAAGGGAAAAAGAGCGGGAGAAAAAGGTCGGACCAGGGCTAATGATGTTACTGAATTATACCTTTGTTACTATCAGCTGCCATTTACATGACTTGGGGGAGGGGGATGAAGGAAATGAATTAATGTCATAAATGGAGAACTTGTTACAATTTATAAACTATTACTTAGCCATTAGCTATTGCACTATCAAAAACTGTGGGTGGACCCTGTAATTACACATAGGACTGAACTAGATCAAGAAAGTTCGAAAAACAATTTTAGTAACATAATAAAAGCAACAAATTCTTCAAAAAATGAATATATATTAAAGAAATGCCTTATACCTATATATATATAGATCTAAGTACATTTATCAAACAATTTTTCATCTCACTTCCATAAGAACCCATAATTCATACATTTCTTATTTCAATTTTTGACAATTTTATCTGCAAAATTAACTTTAACTCATTAAGTTTTTATTTTCTTTCCCCTCTCTTAGAAGATATGTGTTTCAACTACTCATCTATAGATGAACATTCATAGGTAAAAAACATATGTCAAGGATAGTTAATGACTTTTGCCTTTGTTGTCACATTTTGCAAAAATTTTAAATTGATTTTTGAAATTTTGTATATTATTAGACAATGGACTCATCTTAAACGAATTTGTGATATGTTAAAATACTGTATTTTTGATTCAATAACAGCCTGAACATGCCGGCAAAAAGATTTTTAGCTTCTTGACGATCAATTTCGTGCCATTGGTGTACCACGCTGCCATGATAGCAGCTCAGAGCGAATCCAAATTTGGATGAGAGGGGAGGCAGACATTTTTTACCAGGTCCACTCTAACTGCAAAGTCAAAGGCTTGAACTCAGATCTGGAGGAGGGCCAAAATATGGCATTTTCGATGTCAGACACATTATACCTCCAGAAGTCAAGGTTTTTCTTGGCTGTATGGTGCTATAATGGACTCTTTGATGTGGTAGGGACGATTCTGCAAGTTTCTCGGCAGGAAGTTGCTCACGCAGTATTTTTTTGTTGCTGCAGCCATATTTGAACACTTAGAGACATGGAAATAAAACAAATTTTATTTTTATCGCTTTGACTGTCGTTTGGTTGGTTTTAGCACAACCTCGTTATTGATAATAGAAGGGTTTAAATCGTAGTTGAATGTTACTGAAAAGCTTTGTATATCCTACTCCTTAGATCAAATTGTAAAGTATGTTTTAGTTGTTACTATGACTAAGTTTTGAATCTCTTAAGTGTGTGAAGGAAGTTTATAATTAAAACAAAATTTAATATGATGATTAATAGTTATGATAAAATATTAGAAAGCTGTAGGTTGTATGGACAGAGAAAGAAGAGGAAAAAAAAAACGAAAAAAAAAAAAAACAACGTAAAAAAGAATCAGAAGTCATTTTTCACCTTCACAAAAATTGATTTTCCTTCTTTTTTCAGTAATAACAATAATAAAATGGTAAAAAAAAATATCATTTATCAATTGTAATAACAACACAAACTATTTCATTAAACGTTTATTTTTTGCCTTTCTTCACTGTAAGAAGAAAAAAAAGGTATTTCATATAAGTAAACAAGAAAATTAATCATCTTTTTAATATGACGTCATTCAGAGCTATTATTAGTAAAAGTATTATTATTATTATAATATTAAACGATTAATGAAACCCTTAAATGTTTGATTGATGGATGAGTGAGCGAAATAGAGACTGGCCAGACCCTAGGATGTGTTAACAATTACCTTCTACAATAATGATGCAGGAAAAATAAGAATCGAGAAGAAGCAATTGATGGATTTTCAAGGATACAAAGTAATTCAAATTAGTAATAATAATTTGTCAAAAAATAGTAAAAAAACGAAACAAAACATGGAGGAACAATTTATGGTTATGACATATTTTCATCCCCTTTACTAGTAAGAAGAACCTGGAAGAGGGATAGAATCATAAGAAAGGACATCTACAGGGGTTCCCAAACATAGTATTGCGTCGGCCATTATTTAGGAGAGAGTATTTGGTTGGTCCAGTACCAATCGTCGTTCCATCCTCAGAGGTTCTGCTGTGTAAGTCCTCATTTCGGATTTAAAACTACTGTCCCGTCCAATTCAGTCTGGTCGAGTACTGTACGGCATATGACTTATAAAGTTCGATCCTTGATGATGTCACTCAACTGTCGTCTTTCTTCTTTTATTCATATTTTATTCTAATACTGAGAGTCTGAAGGACTTACCGGGTTGTCCATTGAAATCTAAACATTTCTTAATTCAATAATGAATGAGGGTTGAGTTATTGAAATTAATTCATGTTCCGATATATTAGAGCATCAACAATTGGGTATAAAATAAAAAAAGACTTGAGTTCACACTCACACGCCGCTACTAAATATTTTGATGTTCTCTCCTCGACAGTGTAAAAATAATCATAACAGCTTGAGAAAAAAATATGGCGTGATAAGTACATTAGTTTCTAAAGTGCTACTTGGCTGAGCTTTAGATACGCACGCTCGCTGCTTATATTAATCTGAAATTACATTTTATTACTTTAATTTGGGTCAAATTAATCATAATGACAGATAATTCTTTTATATGAAATATTTATTAAATTTTACTGATTTTAAACCAAACAAAACGGCATATACTTGACTACAATATTAATGAAAATGATGTTTCATAGAGGTCTCTTTAAAATTGTGGACGTATTGAATGAATGGTAACAAGGACGAGACTGAACTAGATTGGTCGTGAATATGGACCAATTTTAATTCCTATATTAAGGACGGATAAAGGCCTACTAAATACAGAATGGGATTTGTGTATATTATCTTCCTTTTTTGACAGCTTGTATCATAACAACAGCAGGATAGGGCCGCGGAACATGGACATGGATGAACTGTGGGCCCTCGTTTATGAGGACAATCTATACTATTTGATGGTTCTAACAGCCTCAGAAAAGTCGTTGGAGAGGCTTGATCTTCTTCTGCAAACTAGACAGGAGCTACGAATCTCCCTTTAAATTTAACCTTGAAAACCAAGCTCCTGGAGCATTACACAATCTCCATAATCTTTACCAATTCAAATTCAGTATCTAGGAGATTTGAGATTTGCTGCCTTTTGGCCGTTTGCTCACTCATGATTATGAGAAGGCGATTTTTTATATAGTTTGTTTGTGGGCAAAGGATGTCTGAATAAGACTGTCAAAAAATAATCACTTAATCTTCCTATATTATTAAGAAAATTAACATTAATTAACAGTCCACGTTTGGCTGTAGAATCCTATAATTGTTCTCCTCCAAAAAACTCTTTAAATTGTTAAAGTTAACATGTTGGTTTTTTTTCGTTTCATTTTTAATATCACACATATTATATTTTTTACATCGATACATGTGTCTACATCCTTTTTTCTTTCTGCGCAACTGTTAGCTCGTAGTCCCAGGGTTTGTTGTATTTTTAGAAGTAGTCAAAAAGATCAATAGAAAGATAGAAAAATAAATAAAATTCCAAACGTAATTTGTCAACGTCCCTTGATGCTATAGTATGTATTTACTCACATAAATAAATAAGTAAATATGACAAGTAACAGTTGACGCATATATAAATACAATAATCATCATGTCTTCTTCTTCTTCAATCCAACAATGTTGTTGTTGTCGTTGTAGTTCTTGTTTCTATGACGTATGTTGAAGGCTGACATTCTTTATTTGTGAACTATTTAATACATAAAATACAGGGTGTGCATGCTATCTGTACCGTGAAGAGGATTTCATTTTTTCAATAGCAATATTATCTCCAAGCCATTATTAGTTTAAAAAATTAAAACAAAAAAAATCACCTCCAGCCTCAATTACAGCCTCTAAAGGACTAATAGGCCTTCACCACCAGGGCTTCGGTTGGTTTGTCGTTCTATCGCACCATCAGATTCAGATCCAGCAAGGTGAGAGGCCAAAAGTCTGGAAGATGAAGTCATTAAAATTGTCTTAGAGACATTTGATACTTTTTTTCGAGGTGTGGCTTTGCTGTTGCCATAAAATCATCTTTAAAGGCCTTAAATTTCCTTGTAATCTTGCAAACAAATGTTCACTGAGTCACAGAATCATTTGCTGGCCATAAATTCCCTCTTAATATTGGGAACGACGATTTCATTAAGTCCCAAATTGTTATGTTGTCGAACCCGGTGCTGATTCAAAATAGGGCTTCGTTTTTCCAGATATTTGCGACCACGATTTTGCCAATGTATTCTATTTCTTTTGTCAAACTGTGGCGCAAGATTGAACAAGCTGCCCAAGTGCCTGTGTTTGCCCTAGAGGGCGCGCCGAAGTGGAAGCATAGATAACATGCCTCCACTCTATATACAGAGTAGGGAATTCAAATATGGAACAATTTTAGACTTCAATATCTGCGCAACCCTCATATCCATGTTTATGAAAGTCTGCTAAGCAGATTAAGCTTATGAAATAGTAATTTTGAGATTTCCTCCGAATACAGAGGCCGTGCGGGCATTATTATATGCCTGGTGCACACCCAAGGACGCAAGTAACATATCCAGTGTCATGCTAGAATTTTAAATTGGTGCAAATAGTTCAAATTGGGTTATTGGAACTGGATTTATTCCGAAGAAACAATGGATCTCTACTCAACTACGCACCAAATGGCAAAGTAGAGGGGAACACTCTGGGGAGGAAGGTGGCCAAATTGACCTATTATGCTTCAAATAAATTAACAACTTCAGGCCTCTGTTGGCCCGATTGTCCTTGGTTGCTGTTGAAAAACAGTTGCCAATGTAGTCGTAAATAACATGCCTTCCAGAAATCATTCAGAAACCTCATAGTAATCCAATCACTGTAATTGAGAGCCTTGCATGCTGCCTCATCAGCCTTGGCAGACATCTGGCGATTTCAGTCTTCATTTCATCCATGATCCCAAATTTATAGCCTCTACCGCTGTCAGGGAACTAGTGTTGAGACTCAGTGTAGCACCGAATTTTTTTTCGGTTCGGTCTTAAGTACTTTTTTTAGACTCATTTAGACCGACTTTTCGGTCCAGACTGCGGACTCAGACCGTGGACAGCTTTTTTTCCGTCTCACTTTGTAGACCGATTCTGATTGAGTCTCACTATATGGGCCAATTTTTTCTAGGTCTCAATTTATGGACTGATTTTTTCGGTTTCAAATATTATGAGAGGCCATTTTTTTTTAGATCAACTGTCATTCATTTTTTTTCTCAAAAAAGTATCAAAACTACACGATAAGTTCTAGAACAAATACTGTATATATATATATATATGAAACAATTGGATCAAAATTAATCCGAGCTATCTCCGTTTAAACTTTGTATAACGTCATTGTTCTTGAAAACTATTTTCTAAATCTTATCAACTATTTATCTGTAAAAATCAGTCTACACCAATTTTTTTGGGACAAAACTAAACCGAATTTTTCGTTTGGCCCGATCTAGATCGAACTTTTCCTATGGTCCGATCTAGACCGAATTTTATATAAGAACGGTCCAGACAGAGCTTTTTTGGTTGCCCGACCTAATTCGCTACAACAAAAATAAAATGGTCTCAGACCGGTCAAGGATTTTTCTGTCAGAAACCCAACACAACACAAAACCTTTTTAGGCTCTGACCTGAAGTCACCTTGTTTTTAATCTTTTAAAAAAGACTCTCAGAGCACCTTACAGCCGTCATGATCCCATCGACACTCAATTGGACGTGGAGCAAATCAGACACACTTTGTCTTTTCTCAACCATGCTGACAAATGTTGATTTTTGAAAGTTTTGTTTAAAATTCTTTATTACCTGGAATAGTTTTGACTTTTAATAAAGGAACCTAGTATTCTAAGATATTCAGCTTAAAGTAATTCAAATTGATTTAAAGTCAAGTACAAGATTTTAACTTGCACACCATGTATTGTATGTACCTACGATTATTTAATTGTAGACTTGTACTACCAATATCTATGAAAAGTGTATGTATATATCTCACACCTCCCTTCCCTGTCAGTTCATTTGTAAGTACGTATGTCTATCATTTTTTTACATAGAGTCCTTGTTATATCTTTGCGTCTACATATGTTTTTACTGGGGTTTGATGTGACATGTTTTTTTGTTTTTTACAACCGTACATTTATAAAGAAATACAACAAGATTTTTGAACATATTTGAAGGAAAGGATGATTTGCACTTTCAATGCTATATAATAAGTATAAAAATATTTTGATTTCAGTTCCAATCATTTAACTGAAAGTTTGCTTTCATTTGATATATAAAACATAAAAAACCAAGCATGATAACCCCAATGGACGGGAAAAAAAGACTTAAAATTGGTGTTTGAGTCTGCGCGGGCAAGATAAAGCAAGATATTACCAAAATCTTTAAGTTCAGTAAGGTGGGAAGAGTCAGAAATCGTATGCTTATTTGGGAACGGTCTTTATGTGTGAAAGTTGACTCTGGAAGTGATATTATTCAATGCTGGTCAAATGAGATCAATCAACAAATAATTGAGACAAAAAGTTTGTCCCACATCCCTGTCCTATTTATAAGTCTGTTTTTAGTGGTATCACAGGTTAAATTCAAAATGATCGAACCAATCAGTATGGATAATCTAGCTAAGTATATTTCTATGATATTTTTTTTGGACTCAGAGGTCATTAAGAGGTTTCTTTTATGGATATAAAACCTCCTATCCCTCCTCTGTTGTTCAATCTCCTCTTCTCGGATCGTCCGTCTGTTTCTACATCCTTCTCTCTGTCTTTTTTCCTCTACCTTCATCCTTAGTTTTCATGTATTTTCTTTTCTTTTTAGGTTTGCAATGTGGGTTCCCTCTGTTAAAAAGGTATAAGAGTAAATTATTCTCTTCGAATTAGTCCCACATTTTAATGCACTTTTGGAATATTTAATTATTTGTATATTTATATGGTCGTGGGATTGCATAAAAATCCGGCTTTTGTAGGAAGTCTGCCACCTAATGAGTAATCAGGAGGCAAAAGGGTGTCATGAATCCGACTTGCTTGAAAGACATATACCCGAAAAAGATAGTGCTGACATCATTTCCGTCTAGTTATATACAGTATGCCAAGAACGTTGGCAAATGACCGTCCACAAGTGCAGAAAGTGTAGTTTTGCTGATATCTGACCAAGGATATGTGGCCTTTTCATTTTTGACATTTCCTAATTTGAATCCTCTTGATTACTTTTGGTGGGTAAGCATTGAGGGCATCAAAAATGCAACCTAAATGTGGGCGATCTGGAGTCCATCATCTCCAAGGTTTGGACCAATTAAATACACCATATTAAGGCTGCCATTGCTTTCAATGTAATCATATCGAATCAAATGCAGCCTTTAGGGTTTTTTAAACCAAAAAGTTTACTTCCACACCCTGTATAAAATTTACTGATGACATGGACATTTTTATGATAATTTACATACACACATCGTGACACAGCTGTCTAATTTGAATAGATATTTTGTGTTCTAATAAGGAAGGAATGAAACCCTTGGAATAAAAAATAATGTATATCTCAATGAGGATTAAACAATTTTGAATAGAGGGATAAGAAAAAATAAAAGAAAAAAGGATTTCCTATATATATATATGGAATGAATTCAAGTGGATGATACTTGAAGAATAAAAGAGAGACATTTTTGGATCTGTTTATTGTGATAGGAAAATTATTATTTAACAAAAAATAATATAACATACAAAATATATCGAGGGAACGAAAACATTTTGTGTTTATTTAAGATGATTAAAAAAATTTGAAAGGAAAAAAAGGGGGAGTACCTATAAAAACACTTATGTATGAACGATAAGTGTTCGAACCCTTGTATTCCTTCCTTGTTTTGATAATAATCAAAGAATAATTTATTGAATAGTAAAACAGAGTTTATTTTAATATCAAAAAATATATTTATTTTGATAAAATAATCGATCAATACTCATTCAAGAGGCTGAAGAGAGAATATTCATAGAGTTGGAGCCAAGGAATGTTTTGAAAACGATGGCTTGGTCTAGGGTGGTCTGACATAACAAAGATACAAGACATTTTTTATGGAATAATAAGACTAAATTTTCAACAAAGTCTTATTATAATTTTACACTCTACTCCCAGCAATGCTCACATCTCAGCGTTTTTCACTGCAAAATAATTCAGCACGAGATACTATTTGTTTTTAGATTACTTAGACAAATTTTATTACAACAAGTATTTTTATGTCGTTCAGGAAAGCCTGGTTTTTAGTAGTTTGATGACATGGAGCTCCGTGAAAAAAAAAAAAATTGTCCACAAACTTTTCTCTGGCCCAAAGCTAAGCCGCCACTTCTTCTTCACAAAAATGTGATGTGCTGGCCACAACGTCCAAGACCTTAATGGCGGTGAATAAGATTCTGATATGATAAATAATGGTACGGCTGTACATTATACCAACGGATCAGAAAGGATTTATTGCGTCACGCCTGACGGAGGATATATAAGATGGTATAAAATCATGTGCATTATCCAAGTACACCACAATTTTTGTCGACATCGAAGGATCATTCCATACTATGGCAGACAAGTTCATCATCGAACACCTATATAGTTACGGACTACAAGGTGGGTTTGTTAACATGGTGTCGGCCATCCTTAGGAACTCATCATTGAGAATTGACATTCCAGGTGCTGATTCTATGTTTTGCACTCAGCGTGGAGTAAGGAAAGGAGATTTGCTATCGCCATTCTTCAACCACAATTACACCCTTGAAGGACTAAATATAAATGAATAGTCTCTCAAGTACTTATTATATGCAGACGATCTAACCTTACTTCCAACGGGAAAATAAAAAAAGATGCCATATTCCATCTCCCACGCCATTGAAGTCATTCAGGATTTCAAAATTTTTTTAGGTCTCTCCATCAACATCGAGAAGACTAGGATCTTATCCAACTGTGACGACTATCTTAAGACATATAATCACCTTCGCAAGCTATACCGAGGCTTAGAGAAGAAATGAGTTAAGAATTGTATCTTCTATACAGAAAAGTGCCAGATTTTTCAGTACTAGCCCACTTAGTAGATATGAAAAATTGAAGGCCTAGGATATCAATGTCCTCCAAAAAACATTCCATCCGCTGAGATAGGTGCCTTTTTCAAAGGTGATATTAAAGCATATATAAATTAATGGAAGATTTAGTATGCAAGAGCATACGTTTCAGGGTCGAGAATTAATGCGTACAAATTGCTGGGGTCTTGCTTCTACTCAAATCGAAGGTATGTGGAAGGCATTGAATCTATCGTGATTAAAACGACTCAGAAGCTCTGGTGATTTTTAGGCAATAAAAACAAAAATATAAGATATTTCAACGGATAGGTTTTTAATTTGCTGAAGGGATATGCATGGGTTAGTCTGAATGTTTATATGGTGAAAAGCTCCGGTCATCATTGGTGGAAGATGTGCTGAGTATGGAACTCTATCATTGAAAATGTCCTCCTTTATTAGGTTCAAACGAACCACTTCATTATAATCATCGACTGAAAAGTAGGAGTGAGTTCCTTTGTAGTGGAAGGATTACTTCTGCAAGCGAATATATAGCAGACGGGAGCCCTGTGTTAAATAACTTATTTCTATCCCATAAAACACGGCGGATGTTTTCTAGACAAGATTTCAAGAGTAATTATCTCAGTCCTCCGATCCCTGCATTCATTGCCTTAGAAGTCATTCGTAACAAAATGATAAAGCAAGCTTCGATTTTTAGTAGTGGTCGTGAAGAGAAATGACCCTTCATTAATCACAAGGCGAAGAAATGAACGGCTTGGTATTAGCCATGACATTGAACATGCAGATCCAAGCGTTATTTTGAAGAAACTATTCACTGACACGTATCAAAAATGGCTGAGGTACAAACTAGGGACGTCCTGTATTTTTACAAATAAGTCGCAGGAAGATCCTAAGGAGATAATTTGTTATTTTTGCCAAACAGAATTGGATACCACTTTTCATTTATTCTTCCAATGTATAGAAAGTAACCCTGTCCTTAGGTTGGTGGAGGATTCATTTAAGATTGAGTCCCTAGGATTGGCTCATTGAAACGTCCTCATGAATAGGTGGAAAATTGAATGGCTAATTTCCAAAGTGCAAGGTATAATATAACTACACTGTGAAGCATAACAACCAGGAACTCCCTTCTTGGCTTTGTGATTACGCCTCTGAAACGATATTAATTCTCGCTTCCCACTCCATTGAAGGGAAATATTAAGAACTAATAAGTAATACTAATACTTAATACAATATGAATATACTAATATTGAGTCTTTAATAACCTCAGTTCTTAGTTCTGATTAGTTATCTATCAGTTTTTCTTTTTCTTTTCCTCTTTGGGTATTTTAATTAAACTTATAATATTTCCAATTCTCATACTTATATGTTTTCTGCTTTGGATTACCAACTTGTATAATTTTTGACTCATAATGTAAATATGATATGTAAAAAAACAAAAAACAGTACTACAGCTGCACCCAAGCTCCTTGGATATGACTATGGGAGACTTGCCGTGTGAGAGAAGCTTCAACATTTAACTCCTTTGTTGCTCTGGATTACTCATTTTCGTTTGTTTTGTATTTAATTGAGTCTAAACTTTCCATAAGTAATTTTTATTCACAAAACCTATCTGTCAAGAGTTTGAAGATAATTGACTAATACATTTCCTATTTATTAATGTATAAGTTAAGTGTACCACTAGATAAAACCAAACCTGAGCTACATATAACATTTCCTAGTATTTACATATACCGTCTTGCTATAACAAAGAAATTTAAAAAGTTTCGAAGGAATTTTGGTAAACAACCGTACATAACTTTTTAGGGTGATAGTTTTAGAAGGGAGGTTTAGTTATTAAATACTTATAAGTGGACAATAGAAGCCATAAGAAAGAAGGCCGCCGTTCGAATCCGCAAAGATCACAAAGATGATTTTAGTCAAGAACAAGGCTATCTATAGGTTCAGGAAAACGACTTGAAGCTATAGATAACATTGAAGACAAACCTCAATGTGGTTGACCATCCAAACCATCTCCAGAAGCTGCCAGAGAGGCCTTGAAGCCTATCCAAGAAGTAAATTGACTGATCTGCCCAAGTAAAATGGCACTGCCAAGTCCGCAGTGTCAAGAGTCGTTATATTTGCTGGAGGCAAAGTCACAAAGGCTTCTAAAACAACCTTTACTTAGTCAAGTCCATAAAAACGCTCATCTGCAGACGGATCCTGAATGATTTTACACATAAACGAATCAGGAGCAGTTTCTTTGGTGATGAAAACACCTACATATAACGTGTGTTTAGATTACGGACAAGCTTCTAATTAACACAAGTCCCACTCCGTATCTAGTTAAGGCATAAGGCATTTCCAATTTTGATCACTTGTTCTACTTGAGTCCAGCATGGAACAGGACTTATAACTCAACAGAAAATCTTCAGAGTTATATCTACTCTTATTTATTGCGCAAAGAATAAGTACATACCCTCCCCTTAATTATTATTAAAACAACTCTAAATGAAATAGAATATATATACATCGTAATTTGTCATTCTAATATTAAAATCCTGACTTTAAAACTAATAACATTTATTCTTTGATGAACTCACGTACTGATTCCTTATAGTTTTAGATGAAATAATGAGGATAACAACTTTGTAAAATTAAAAATAAATAAAAGACTTGTTCAATTGGCAATAACAAAAACTTCAACCTCAAATAAATACTTATAACAAGGACATAAAGTAAATACAATAGCTGCCAAGCTGTAGGTCAGTAAAATATCCCTTTTCAATCTCAAAATAGTGGCTACTACCTCTCCTGAATGTATATAACCATGAAACCAGGCTCAAAAGTCCTCAATAATGTGTATTCAATGTAAATAAATTTAAAAAATTGGAAATTTTATATGAATAAGGATAGTTTGTTTTTGTGTCTGTCTGTCTGCATGAATATTTGACAATAAGTCACCGGGTGCACTGTATATAGTGCTTCCTGATGTATATCATAAACATATTTAATCAAGGCAATAACAATGTGCTCGTATTAAGAAAATATTGGACGGATGTGCATATAGCATCACTTTATTTAGTGCTCCCTGATGTAAATCATAAAAAATCTATTGACCCACGAACTAACAATGTAGTCATATAAATGTAATATTGCATTTGTGGAAGATCAATGTTTTGTTTGTCTTTGCTATTGGTCTCCCCTGAATTTTTCCGTGTATTTTAAAATTTGAATAAAATATAAGCCCTGACATGTTCAAATCAATTTTGTTTTTTTTATTAGTGAGCGCTCTAAAGATTAAAGTACCCATCAGTCATGTCATTTAAGCAAAAAAAGTTATCAAACTCTTATTACGATTATTTCATTCTTGAAGTGAGAACAAGTTATATTAATCGATATAAGTACTAAATAGTTACGTATGAGGGGGTAAACTTGAAAAACATAAGATATTATAATTTTGTCTTTTAAGGATTCGTACTTTCACACACCTCAAATATGATGGTTGTTAGTCCGAAAGAACTACTACAGAGACATTTTCCTAATAATAGTAGGTCTTGAAAGGAGACATAATAACTAAGCTCTTACATCCCAATAGCTCATTCAAATCCCCCTTCCCCCCTCTATACAAACTCCTCAACAATGAAAAACCACAAAAGTAACTTAAAATGTTGGATTTTATAAAACCCCCACGGAAGACTTGAAAGAATGTTTTTTTTTTCTTCGTTTTTTTTTTCTTCAATTCACTTCGTCTTAATTACAGTACTACGTCGTCTTCACCAAGAGGCTTTCATGAATGTGCATATATACATATGTGAATACCCTGAGTTGTAAGAACCTCTTATTAGATCATCATAAATTTCAATAAGGCAGACATTTGTGTCTTTGCAAAGAGGAATACAGAAAACAATACCATGAACCATAAAAGCAGTTGTAATGTTCTGTCTTTAACCTATCATTAAGATATAAAGACCTGTTAGGTTGGCTGCCACCATTATTGCTCTACTTTGAGGGCTATTAATGACAGGAACTAAGGATTTCCATGGTAAACCATTGAGAGCTATTAAAAAAATCAAATAGCGTCCGCCATCCTGCAACAGAATTCATCATACAATCAACAAAATGAAAGATATCCAAGGAGCCAACGATATTTCAATAAATAGGGATCACGCAGTCTTTGTTTCCTCACTCTTTTATTAGTTTTGGCCGTTGTTAGCTACAGCTAAACGTGCGGAAATAAGAACTTGTTTGTTGTTTTGAGAGCTAGCGAGAAGTTTTTGCTCTCACTTAAAAAAATGATATAGATCAATGAAACATTTATTTCACAATCGTGGAAAGGAAGCTGCTTGTTGCGACCCGCACTGGACAAGATAATGTTGACATTACAAACTTCTTAAACATACAAAGGAAATTTATATGGACTGTTATCAAGGAACTAGAAGAGCCTTGAGATTATATGAATCGACAGGAAAGTCTGCAGATCTGAAGAAAATATTCAACTGGTTGTCAAAATGTTTTTTGACTTTGTTGGACCAAGTGTTTGGCCTCCAAGCTCACCGGACCTCAACTCCATGGGCTTCTTTGTGGCAGTTAAGGGGCATATCTCCCTGCAACGAAAAATGTCCAGGATCCCTGAGAATTCCCAGAATTTGCCTAAGGAGACTGGCATTCAGACCTGCTCATTTTTCCGATATTCAGACGAGGATGTTATTGACTCCAAAGACAACTTAACTATATTATATAATAATATTTTTTATTTATTTAGCTTTCATTGGACATTGACTTCTATTAAAATCAGTTGATTAATATTGGAGAAAGTCCAAAAAAAAAAAAAAAAAAAGAAGAGTTGCTTGATAAATAAACATTGCACCCGGTAATATCCTAGTACTTTTTTTTATTTTATACACGAAGCGCATGCATAGAAGAAAATAACTTTTTTAAATATTCAATTTGCTTGTCCATCATGGCGTTACTGCGTTAAAACACAAATATAACCTATATACTTTGCTGTCAGTTGTCAATTTTGCCGTCTTACTTGACACGTCAAGGCTATTTCGTTTTTTATTCTTTTTGATAAATTAACGAAGTCATACCGTGTTTATGCACTATTTCCAAAAGGCCATTAATAAAAATTTATCATTTATATATAATAAGATATTGGCTCTCTTAATTATTTTTACGAATACATTTTGGCTATCAGATACAAATGTATAGCTAAGCTTTTAATAAAATATTATAATACAGTGTGGTATCAAATAAAGCGTAGGATTTTCATATTGTGAAGTATAGAGACATATAATTCATTTTAGAAATTCTGGAGAATTAATATTATATTGACAATCTGGAAGTATTAAAAATATTTATAACAGTTGGTATGATTGAGTTATTGGGCCAACTACCAAATGATGTCTTGCCTTTTACGTTTCTTGACTTATGAGAATTGCATGATACAAGACAAGTATGTAACAACGTGTCAAAATTCTTCTAAAATGTGTGACCTCAAGAACAATATAAAAATGTCACCTTTAAACGCCTGATAAATATGAATTATGATTGCAAATATTTTATATACCTATAAGTAAAAAAATTGGGCTAGAAAAGGATTTTATTCCAATAAAATTTGGTAGTTTATACTTATCGAATGTGGCCAACCTCAAGAATGATGAAATTACGTTAAAAAACTGTATGAATAAAGGGACAAATGATCCAAGATGCTTAACCAATAAATAAATAAAAAACTTTGGATCAAAGCTCTATATCTCAACCAAAACGACCAACCACAAAAGTGATGACTTCATATTAAAGCGCTGTATGAATAGAGGGTTAATAACACAATAAAAAAAAATCACACTTTTTTTTATATACAAGAGCTGCATATGCTCAACTTGATCAATTGATCCTCTGATTCCAAAGGTGGTCTTATTTATTCTCTTATAGCCTCATGGCCTTCAGAAAATGGCCATACTTTTTTTGTTATTTTTGGCTATTTTTAAAGGTTCAAAGTTGTTTTAAGCTCTCGGTGTTGAAAATTATGTTAATGTATAATTTAAAGCCGAATGTAAAAAAAAATTAAAACCATTTTTTAAATGTCTGCATCATACTTTTTACTCGAATTATCTTTATTTAAATTGAAACAAAGGTGTTTTTTATTCAGAGACACATAGCTTTAAGACGAACTGATTCAAAAAAAATTAAAGTATCTCATTGGATATCTAAAAATATCAACACTGATTTTAAAAAAAATAAACCTTACCAAAAACGCTCTATATCATTGTAAATTGGAGATAAGATATTTCAAGGATATAACTTATTTTTGAATTGATTTAATAACAAAAGTCCATAAATATTCGTATCCCCCAACTAGAAGAGTTAAAAACAAATCAAAAAAAGAAGAAATGATATAGAAACAAAGAAGAGCTTTTATAGAAAGAAAAGATATATTATACAATTTGTTTTTAAGCCTCATCCCCAAACTGATCAAGTTTCATGGACGCAAGAGGACGCGTTGCATATCCGTTTGGATTCCCAAAAAAATCGGACATTCAAGGAGATCCGGGACCAAATTTTTATTTTTCTTTGAACATATTTTTTCTTCTAGTGACATCTTTCTAGCTGGGGCATCCGTTTTGATTTTATTTGTTGAGATCAAAAACGAGTCAAACTTCGTGGATGCACATCACCATTGGATATAATTACCAGGTTAAGGAATTAGCCCTGTTGAGGAAGATTTGTTTCCAAACATTTATTTGCTTTTTCAAGGGACCTTTTTTAAATTAAAGTTTACTTCTACGAATGCAATAGATATTTCACAATCTTCAATTCCAGTATCATACCTAGCTGTTTTAATAGAGGACAATTTTTCTTGAAAACTTTTGAACATTAGGAGAAGACGTTGATCCAAAATAAGACTGGAATGTTTTGCTTATGATTAATTCTATAATATTTTGTCTACATCCGAGACGTAAAATGTTTTTTCCTAGTTTTTTTTTGTTATTTTTAAAGAAGAAAAAGTGTTCATTTTATAAGATCCATCAGTCCTAACCTTATTTAAATTTGTTGTATCAAACAACATGATGATTTAAAAATTTTCCATCAAAAAAAAGTAAACTTTTGTATTTCAAATCAGTGCTGGAAATGATAACTAAGTTTTTATTAAAATGTAATTTAATTACTTTACTTATTTATTAAAATTTGGCTGTTAATATTTTTTGGATCAATTAAAGGTCCGGAAAAGATTAAAGTCGTTACATTAAGGCTTTCTTAATACTCAATTAAGAATTATTAAATGATTGGAACTTATTAAGTATTTTTATTCAAAAAATAGATAATTGAATCGTCGGGAAAAGGTAAAATGTATTCTAAAATAACTTGTTTATTCGATTTTGAGCAATAAATTAACAATTGACTAACGTTTATTCATTCAATTAATTGAAATTATACCTATAAAAAAAACTTTCTTTTACGAGCAGGTACATGGATCTACAGTAAAAAATGCAAATTATGGTAGTGTTTTCTCTTTTTGAGAAATGAGCACAAAATGTTAGTAAAAAACTATTTGACATTTTTGAGAGTAAATCTATTGAATTTAATTTCTTGGATGAAAAAATTTGTGGCAACAGGAATTTCCGAGACACTTTTTTTTGAAAAAAATATCCTAAAATTTCAAAACTTTGGCCCCTTGTGCTACCTCTAGCAATTTTTCAAACCCGTTCAAAATTTATAAACGATATGTTTCGCTTAAATAATATATTTATGACCCTCTGAGCGCAACATTTCTCAAAATAAAAAAAAGAGCTCCATCCTAGTGTGCATGGCGTACCACGGATCGAATCCAAATTTGGACAAGAGTTGCTGTAGACATTATTCTCCAAGACATTAATAACGCAAAGTCCAGGAGTTGAGTTTAGAGCTATATGACGACCATATGGATGTAGGCCATATGTCAGTTATATTGTTAATACATAATTGTTGGTTCTTCTTGCCTGTATGAAGCTGCCTTGGACTTTTTAGTACTGTTAGTAGCCCCAATGGGGATTCCAACCGTCTCCGGACATATATCAGCGCAGAGGAGATCATACACATCTTACTTTTTTTGTTGCTGTTGTAAGATTTGATCACTTAGAGACGTGGGATACAAACAAAAATTATTTACTTCCCTTTCAGATTTCGTTTGGTTGCATAGTTAAAAATAGCTGGAATAAGGATCAAGGATGCTTTATAGAACTAAAATTGAAGTTTGTATGGTCGAAAAGTACTTTATTCTAATAAAATTGGTATGTGTATATCTCCTCTAAAATGGCCGGCTTCCAAAACGACGACGTCAAACTCTATATACAGATAGAAAAATGGATACAACATCCCCCCTTTTAATTGATGTACCAAAATAGGGCCGAACAAAAACATAAAAAAACACTAAAAAATCATGAGAAGAGAGAATCGAACTCGTTACCTCCTTCCCTTCAATATATTATATGTGTCTTCCATGTTGTTTAATAGATGTGAACCCCTTTTTTTCTTCTCTGTATAGTTTACAACCCCTTATCGCCTTTTATTTTATATTTTTATGGCAGCATTCATATTTCTAGGGTAGTTGAGTAATAGATAAATATTGTTAGTGTTAGGTCAGTCCGTAGATAGGACTGAAGACTGAAGCTTCATCTAGTTCTGTCTCGGTCCGGTCAAGTCGAGTCCTGCATATCAGTATTAAAGACTTTTAAAGTTCGCTTTTTAATAATGTTAATCAATTGTATTTCCTCCTTATTTAATCAATTCTACTTTTAACTACTGGATTTTTTTTGAAAATAAATACAAAAATTAAAAATTTTTGCAAAAAAATTAGAAAAAGTAAATTTTTTGTAGTATAATTTTCAAATATCCATTGTTATTCTCAAAACATTGATTTTTTTAAAAATTATTTCAAAAATTTACATCTGATCAAAAAAAAAATAGTTTTGGAAATTTAAAAAAAAATAATATTTCAAATATTTCAATTTTTTTTCCAAAAAAATTGAAAAATCTACAGTTATTCTTATTATAAGAATTTCTGGAAAAAAATTCGAAAATTCACCGACAATCTCAAAAAATATCCAAAAATTTACAGATGTTGACAAATTTTTTTGAAAACTTTTACTTTTTGGAGCCAAATAAAAATTACAATAGCAATTTACTGAAACTGAAAAAAATATTTGAAAAAGTAAATTTCCTGACACATACTTTTCAAATATCCATTGTTATGCTCAAAAAATTAAATTTTTTTAAAAATTATTTCAATAATAAACATCAATTAAAGAAAAAAAGTTTGGGAATTTAAAAAAAAATAATATTTCAAATATAATTTTTTTTCAAGAATCTACAGTTATTCTCAATATGAAATTTTTTGGAAAAAATTTCAAAAATTCAACCAATCTCAAAAATATCAAAAATTATAGCTGTTGACAAAAATTTGAAACGTTTGTCTTTTTGGAACCAAATAAAAATTACGATAGCTATTTACTGAAACTAAAAAAAAAAAATCTCGAAAACAAAAATATTTATCAAATATTAAATTTTGTGGCAAAAAAATTAAAAATGTAGAGTTATTCCCCTAAAAAGAATTTTTCAAAAATATGTAAAATTTGCAGCTGTTGACAAAAATTGAAAAAACATTTTACTTTTTGTAGCAAAATGAAATTTGCCATAGCGATTCACAGACAACTAAAAAAAAATTGAAAAATTTTTTCAAAAAAAAAAAAAAAAAAAAATTTCAAATATTAAAATTTTCTAGTAAAAATTCCTTAATTTAAAGGAAGGCTACAACCCCTCTAACCCGGTCCAATTCAGTCCACATAACTGTCCTCAAAACTTACAGCACTGACAGTTCTAAGGACCGGTCCAGAGAACAGATAAGACCGGTCTTAAGACTGAACTGGACCGAATAAATAAAAACTCACACAACACTAAATAATAATAGAAGTAATGGACATTATAGGTTATAACCTGACTGACGTCATTATTTCCTTCCTGTGACTATTAGTTGATTGTGTGTGTGAGTTCTTTTCTTTTTTATGGCCGTTATTTACGGCCAATAGAAAGGGGGGGGGGAGAGGGGAAGGGCTAATAAATTGCCTATCTTTATGTGTTGTCGTATTTTATTTGTTCTTTTAAAAATATATATGTATATACAGAAATACCATATAATTCCAGGTGCAAAATGAAGAAAAAAAAATTAGAAAATAAATCTTGTTAAAATGGTATAAATTTATAATAATATGATATAAATTACTAGGAAGTACTAGTATTATATATAATATTTCGAATTATTTTATTAATATCTTTAAATAACTCCAGAAATTTGTTAAACATGTCGATAGACAACAAAATAATTTTAAGCATGTTTTTCCTTCAACCATAATGAAAATACTTTGCTAATCACCTTTCTAATTCTCTTCTCGCATTCGTTTTCAATGTGCATTCTCCCCTATCCGTTTGTGCAGTAATTCATTTTTTTGGTGTATTTTGAATTTACAACCAGATCTTTAAAAAAACTTTTAGAAATGAGGAATCGAACTTGTTTTATGGAAAAAATCAAATTACTTCCGAAAAAACAAACTTGCCCTCTAGAGCCCAGGACTCTGGTCTGATCAGAATGAAACATATCTTTAGATTTTTAACTAATCATTCCAATCATCTTTTATCTCATTTTTAAGGGCTGATTATTTGTTTTTATAAGCAGAAATATATACAACTATAATATTATATTAAGTTTTTAACTGAGTTTTTTGTATTGTTGTGTCGACTTTAGTCGATAAACAACAAAAGAGAACAATGTCAAAAAGATTAGCTATCTTTCCAGTTATAAGAGACTTTGGAGAACACTTTGCCGAAAAAATAATAATTATAATTAAAATAAATCCATTATTTGTGCAATAGGTGGCTTTAGTAATTCGTATCTCTTGTTGCATAAGTGGGATCAATCTACCCTAGATGGTCTTAGAAAGATAAAATTTCCTACTAAAAAAACTCTTTTAGACAGCTTTGTTTAGATTGTATTGTTTGAATGCAGATCAAAGAATGACACCACCAAAGAGAAATATACACAATATTTTATAGTATTTCAATCACTACGGATATATACCGTGAGTTCCTCTCAAAGAAATACTGTTAATAACACAAAAACAAAAAATTACTGAATTTATAAAATAAATATTACATTTTAATGGTAAAAATTAGTTTGTATTAGATTATTTATTTGAGTATCTCAAAGTTTTGTGTCTTTTATATTCTTGAGATGTAAGAAAAATCCGCGTATGGTCATCTTTTTGTCTAAAAAATAGTAGTTTACTTTATCTAAATTTGACTAAATTGTGTAATCATGATTTTTATTGTTGTTAATCCAATAAAAAAAAAAAAATGTATAATTATTTGCTACGAATTGCAGTGATTATGCGTTTATTAATTACTTATCGTTCCTGGGACTGTCATTCTAAAGATAGTCTTCTCCTTGGACAATATACTTACATAAAAGAAGTAGAAAAAGTCCTTGCCAAAAGCAATACGAAAAATATGACCGGATATATCAAAATCCAATAGCGGAAAGCAATTATAGATATTACTTAAAAGGTGGAATTAGAAGTTTAAGTCTGATTAAGAGATGTCGGGTGTATTATTAAGTACACAGTCTATAAAGCATATGTTTTCAGTTTGAAATCACCACATATTCGAGTATTTGTTTGACAGCCATCACAAGTAAACATGATCAGTGAATTTGTAGAAATGGAGAAAATTGTATCATCGTCATGTGATAGAATACTTTTATTTGAAAGAACTCAGCCCAACCAATATAAAAACTAAACTAGATTCTACTCCGTATGAGTCTACTAATTAGTTTATAAAAGGAAACTTTTGCCTTGCCGAGTTGAACTGAGGCTGTACGTACGATCTTCCAAAACGCCCATCGCAGTAATCGACCAAATGAGATGATGACTTCAGAAATTGTGAAGAATATCCACAAAGTGGTACTGGTAGATTATGGACTGAAAATACACGAGCTAGCAAACATTGAAGGTATTTATAAGAGTACCAGATGGATCCCCACTTGCTCAAATTCGATCAAAAACCGAGTCGTGAGAAAGTTTCAATTAAGTATTTTGCAATGTTTCACAGCAACGAACCAGAATAGTCATGCCATTTCATAAAAAGGTATGTAATATGAGTTAATTACTTCACACCTAAGACAAAAGAACAATTGAAACAAAGGAATCAAGAGGGAAACATCAGGTCGAATGAAAATGAAGACAGTTTCATCTGCAGGTGAGGTCATGGCGTGGATTTTTTTTGATGCACAGGAATAATGTTCATAACAATTATGAAAAAGGAAAAACTATCACGTATTATTCGAATTTATAGGAGCGTTTGGGGGAAGAAATCAAGTAAAATGCAAGCATCAAGACAAATACACTGGTTCACATATCTGTTATTGCATGTCTAAAATTAACTAATTAATGTTTGAATTGCAATCTTTGAGACTCTATTCGCCAGATTTAGCTCCTCAGATTATTACCTGTCCAAACATAAAAAAATGGCTCAGTGGTCTAAGATTTTGGAACGATGAAGGAGATATTTCCGTAGCTAACGTCTAGTTTGAGGAACAAGGCAGTTCTTACTTTAATAAAGGTACATAACTTTTCCAAGATTATATTATGTAAAAAAAAAAAAAAAATGCCCATCATTTTTGTGTTAACTTTGTTGGGTTGAAAACATCTGGGACCATCCCCGTAGCCACTTTTCAGTTAATACTTTGGCCCATTTATCTTTCTTCACAGTACAAAAGACATAATATTCTTTTAGCAATTATGAGATGATGCAATGCGTTACAAATCTCTGATATAATCATAGTCTCTAGTCTGTCTCCTCATAGATGTGACGAAATTTTTTTTTAAATATTCTGATTAAAGAGAAAATTACTTGATATTAGTAATGTGCCAGTTATTATTTTTTCGGACCAGTCCAGTATTCAAATCGGTCCTGTCAGTCCTTCGAACCGTTACTTAAGACTGTCGTTCTTCAGACTATCAGTACTATGACGGGTTTAAAAAAAAAAAAAAGTAAAGTTCAGTGACGTATTCAAAGACTGAATTTTATTAGTTTTAGGACTGATATGGAGAACTGAAGGGGACTGGACCGAGACTAGGCTGGACAGGACTGCCGTCTTCTGTCCTAAATAAGTACTGCCAAAACACTAACTTTTATTTTCAGTTGCACCACAAAAAAAATAAAAATATTGATAACCTTCAACATTTGAAGGAGGAGGGAGCGGGGGCTTAGCCCAAAAATTATCATAATTGAAATACAATTACTATTTGAAATTGGTTTATTATTATATATTTGAAAATAATTTAGGAGGGGTTGGGATCATAAAACTACCCCCCCCTCAAAAAAAAAAAAAAAAAACTAGCAACGCCACTGATAATGTGTATGGATAAAATAATAATTGAACGATGTTTACTTTTATCCCTTTGTAATCAAGGCTTCAGCAAGAGGCGCCGTGTTACAGCAAAATAATAAAAATCCCAGAAGGACAATATTTTAAAGGGAATTAACTTTTTCTAGTTAATTAATTATATTATGACAATCACTAGAGATGAGAATTACGGCTCATTTTAGAGAACCGTATCTTTTGGTTCATCTCACAAAAAAACACCGCCTCTTTCGGGTCCTAAACAGCTCTTCAGATTTTTTTTTGTTGTTTTAATAGATATTTTATAATTACAAAGGCGTCTGCACTTGAGCGTCCACAGGGGGTGGAATGTAGGGACTGTATTCCTAACTCTAAATGTCCAAATTTCCCTAAAAATTTTTTTGAATTTTTTTTTTTGAAATTTATTTTCAAAAATTTAGTATTTTCAATTTTTTTTTTTTGAAATTTCTTTCCAAAAAAATATATTATTTGTGAACAGCTATAGACTTTTTAAATTATTTTCCACAAACAATTATTTTAACTTTAACTTTTGAATTATATTTTTAAATATTTCCCAAAAATTTTAATTTTTGGATTTTATTTTAATTCCAAAAAATAAGTCTCCCCCCCAAGAAAACACATTATTCTTCGGTCGTTCCTGCAGCAATATTGTATTTTGGAAAACATTCATCTGCTTCATCATTTGCCCGAACGATCTTTTTTTTATAAGAATATAATTTCATAAAAAAAATTTCCTCGTATTTGTGTTTTAATTTTTTTCTTTACGATATTTTATGTTAAATAAAAATCCCAAATTCCTTCATTTGGGTGGGGGCTACCCCCCCCCTCTTGTGGACGCTTTGAGCCGGCTCCTGATTTGTTGGGACCCAGTTCCCGCTGTTCACTTCAAAAAGCCAGCTCATAGAACCGTTACGTTCGCGAAACACACATCAATACCAACTACTTCTCGAAAATTCAAATATCTTTCAAAAATAGATGAAAGATACTTCATAATATCCTTGAATGAGTGATATTGGAAGAAATCATAGGAATGAGTATAGTATCGTGAGACCGGATGAAATCCATTCCTTCCACTGTGGACTTGGGTGTTTATATAACGGATAAGAATCTCTAGATTTGAGTTCCCAGCTTATGAGTGAAGTTTTTCTTTCTAAATTATTTTCCTATTTTTATAATAGTCAATGTCAAAGGGGTCTGATTTGTTTATTACTAAAATGAATATTGTTACGACACATTGGGAATAAAATATAGATATTTTTTAGTCTCCTCGTGTTCGATTCAAGCCGACAACATACCACAAATATGAAATCAAATCGATTTTTTTTGCATTAGAAAATCAAATCACCACCATCTAACAATCATCTATACAAGTGGACTCACACCGAGTCCGACTTTATATACTAATTGTTCCAGTCGACACAAAACTTTTTTCCTATTCTTTTAAGTTATATATTTCAGAACTCTTTTATTTTTAAATTATGTATATTACATCTAATGCTTTCTTGAGGGGACTTTTAATATAGGTATGTTCCATAATAAAGGGGCACATTTTATGGGCGTTGTATGTACAATGTACATCACCCACTCTAGAGGGGTAGGTATACATCTATCTATTCATATGCTGATGTAAATGTTCCTGTAATGAGGCCCTAAGGCAGAGGAGGTCATTGTTCGTTTTATTTATTGTACATAATAGGTAAGTTTTGCTGTAGCCATTTTTACGTTTGTGGATTGGAAGTAGGGGTAATTTGGTCCCCCTAGGTAACATGTGATATCCAAATATAACCTTTAATATTCAGTAGAATATGAGTAGATTAAATTTGTTGTGTAACCAAAGATAAAAAAGTAAGCAGAGAATACAATCTAGAAAATTATAAGCATTAGTTTCTAAGATGCTAATTTTATAATAGCATAATAAAATATATAGTCTATAGAGCTCATGAAACGCACAATCATTTTCTCCATGACAACTTGAATGTGAATTTCTTTAGATCTGCAAGTGTAGATTAGCCAACGAATTTGAGCAAGTATTGATGCCTTTTTGTAATTGGCTTTTCCTTCAATATATGAGACGATAAACCTGTATGCAGGCAAGAGTTTTGTGTCATACTTGTCTGTGATGAGGTTATAAACAATTTTTATACTCGGACTCACATTTTATCAAACGTAGAGATGATGAAATGTCAAATGAAGCAGAGAATCGTTTTCTATGTTAGATTTGTTCGTATATAGGGACGATTATCGTCAAACTTGATATCCAGGAATTTCGAAATTTTATGACCATCCCAATCACATTAATCCTCTGTTAGTGAACTGGGGTAAAACTTTACATCAAATATAATATGTATCTTATTATGTGATACATAATTGGACATGGACTCAAAATTATTGTACCCATATGGCACCTGTAAACATTTCCTAAAACTATTTTCTTGAATTAATTTTAATAATAAGAATATTCTACTCAAAACATTATAATTTTATTTTTGATAAACATTGTATTAATAATATACTTTTTTTCAAACTTTAGTTATTAAATTGTATACTCATTATTTTTGATGAAGTGGAGTGCGATATAAAGAATAATAGCTGATATTACAAGAGCACAACGTTTACACTTTAAAGAGAGTAAAAAAAATAACAAGGAATATTAATAGCAAAAGAACGATTTAAAAAATAACAAATTAAACAAACTCACTAA